>NC_056055.1:40436231-40743089 GCF_016772045.2 Ovis aries | reverse complement strand
ACGCCAGACTTCCCTGTACTTAACAGTTTTCTCAAACTCATGTCCATTGAACTCATTCATGCCCACTGAGCTAAAGATATGGGGTCTAAATAACATCCCTCCCACTCCCCCTCTCTCCAAAAAACGACCTAGTGATTGCTTGCTTTGCCTGAGAAGGGGCCATTTGTTTAAGGGTTGTGACCCCATCCACACCCCCACACACACCCAGAAGTGCCCCCATGGATGCTGTAAAAGCTGAAATCAGCTCCCTCTCTATCGTCTGGAGAATTCGGAGGTTCTCAGTGGTTAAAACACTTTAAGAGGTCACACTTCCCAGTGTCTGCTATTTGGAAGAACTTGGGAGGAGTTAAGGGCAGGACAGAGGGGAAACGGATCAGGCTCAGTCTCTTGTTCCCTTATTCTTCCATCCCAGGTGCTCTAAGTCACTGAGGTGGCCCAAGTTCACTATCCATCCCCGTCCCCCTCCTCTCGTGGACACAGGACACGAAGTGCCATGTTTCCACGGCCCTTAGTCTTCGGAACCCAGCCAACCCTGGAGGCCTGCCGACTAACACCCTGAGTCCGTGTCCAGAGAAGGTGGTGTGTTTTACTCTCACTTCAAGATCGCCCTCCGACTTCACACTTCTGACACCAGTTTTTCTGTCTAAAAGTGAGAATGATTTGTGACTTACAGTTGAGATGCTCTCGTCCACATATTCTCCCGTGTGGTTGTCTACCTGGGAGGAGGAAAAACAAGAAGGGGGGTGGGGGCATCTCTCTCCTCTGAAGTAAAAAGGTGAGATTCTCCAGTAAATAAATGACTCCAAACAAACTGACAAGTCAGAATGAGCAGATTATTCTTTCCTCTTCAGCCATGCAGGTAAGTTGCAAGTAAAATGCAGATAGAGATTTTAATGTAGGGTTTCTGTCTTTCCTAGTGGGCTGGTTATAGAATTAAAAGGGAGTATTTGTTTTGCTGCATCAAAGCATCCTTCCTGCTAGTTGTTTTCTTTTAAATGGGCATATCAGGAAATGATCTGTTCTCCACATGAAATTAATAAGGATGTGGGGCAGCTATAGACTGAAAGAAAGGCATTAAGCTAAAAGCAAAGGAATTAATGGTCATCAGTACACAAGCAAAAATGTCTTTAATAGCTCCAGAAACCTGAGCCTGTCAAAGCGAGAAACATACAGCATTTCAGTTTTTTTACAAAGCCATTTCGTATTTGATTATTTGTAATCCATTTGATTATTTGTTTATTAGATATATCCAATTTAAAGTCATGCGTGTACTATATCAGAACTGAAGGTATTAAAAAAATCAAAGGTGTCAACTCAGATGGTTCTGACCATCTAACAAAACAATAAGCATTAATTTTTCTTAACACCCTAAGTTCTGTATTAGCTGCCACTGTATTTATCTCAGTTAACTAGACTAATACTGCATTTCAAATGAATTAATGCAAGGAAGTTAAGGCCTTGAGGTATAGCTATGATGCTTTATAGGAAAAAAAAAAATATATGGAGACTTCCTTGGTGGTCCAGTGGTTAAGAATCTGCCTTCCAATGCAGGAGATGAGGTTCGATCCCTGGTGGAGAAACTAAGATTCCACATGTTGTAGGCCCTTGCACCGCAGCTAAGGAAGCCTGTGTGCTGCACTAAGGACCAATGGAGCCAAGTAAATATTTAAATATTGTTTTACAAAAAGATAAAAAATGTGGGGATACATATGAGGGACTAGTAAAATGTACCTAGGACCCTTTGAACAGATATCCCACTAAGGGTGTTAATAAAGAAATCCTTCATTAGAAGAACAAACTGAAGATAACCGTTAATATATTCATTACCAGGCTGTCCATAGTTTTCACAAACATATTTTTAAACTTAAATTAGGACACATGATCAGGTAAGAATGAGAACGATAGAGCACGATATTTGAAGCTGAAATGGTTTCAGAAATTCTTGAGTCGATGATTGCTATTCATAAAAGAATTAATGCCCACAACTTTATGGAAGCCCCTGGTGACCTTCATACTCAATGCTCATGTCCTTGTGTAGTTCTTTCCCACAATGAATCAGACAGACTGGTCCCTGCAACCAATAGAACAATGGTAGTGATGATGTGTGTCTTTCTAAACCAGGTCATAAGAGGCATAGCTTTGACTTCTTGAATGTCTTGCTCCAGGGGCAGTCAGCTGCTATGTCGCAAAAATCTGCAAGCAGCTGCCCAGAAGAGCCCACACGGACAAGAAATTACCATCCTAGTGAGTGAGCCACCGTAAAGTAGATTCTGGAGGCCTAATCAAGCCTACAGTAACCTCATACAACATATGACTACAACACCATTAGAGACCCAGAGCCAGAACATCCCAACAAGGCCATCCCTAAATTCCTGATTTGTGGAAATTAAGAAATAAATTATTGGGATTGATCCTAAATGTTTGTGATCTTTGAAAATAAACTTCAAATTCATCTCTGGTTCTTGTCTTCCTGCAGCTTAAAATTTGGCAGAGGAACTTACATGGACATAAATAATCAAAGGGTTGGAAGAAGAACTTAAGCATTCTCAGTAACTGCAGTGGGACACTGTGAATGCAGATGTGCCCTTGAACTGTACAGAGACTGTAAGAATGCTGGTAACTGCATGAAAGTTTCCAAGGTGCTGTCACAACACATGCCTGTGGAAATATGCTCTGATTCCACAAGGAATCAGGTGCCTCCCAAGCTGGAGTACAAAGGATAGTCAGCGCAATAGTTGGTTAAGAGCATGGAGTTTAGAGCCAGCATGGGATATTTGAGGGGCTCTCCCCAGGTGGTGCTAGTGGTAAAGAACCTGCCTGACATTGCAGAAAACATAATAGATGCAGGTCAGATCCCTGGGTCGGGAAGATTCCCTGCAGGAGGACATGGCAACCCACTCCAGTATTCTTGCCTGAGAATCCCATGGACAGAGGAGCCCCAAGGGCTATAGTCAATGGGGTCACAAAGAGTTGGACACGACAGAACAAATTAGGAGGCATGCATGCATGGGAGATTTGGATCTCAGCCTGCCACAAACTAGCTTGTGACCTTGGTCAAGTCACTTAACAACTCATCTGTAAAATGGGGATGATAATCATACTGGACTGATAACATTGCCATAAGAAAGAAATTGATGAGATGACACATATTAATAACGCACTTAGATCAAGGCCTGGGACACAGCACATATTCTGATAGCACTACAATCTCCATGGAGGGAAAAAAGCAACCCAATTAACTGCTAACCAACTTAATGCTAGGGAAGAAAGTTTACGTCAAGTTAAGCAATTCCCTTTAAGTGATGGCCTTTATTGTGGACATAATAGTGATTTGTACATTTCCCGTTCAGCCATTTATCTTGAACTTTAAAAGCTTTTCAGGAAAGTTTGACTCATTAATCTAGAGTGGATCTGAGAAATCAAGTGCTGAAGCCTTTTGTAGCTAAGAAGACTGAGGCCAGAGTGGGGGTGGGGCTGGGGATGGCCAGCCTTCCATAACAAACAACACTAAAACCAAGAATAGACAGTCGATTTTTGGTTCTCTGCTCTTTCCACGAGTGTTCACTGGACTGGGACTGATTATTATACTTTTGACTTTCTAGTCACCCCAAAGGCATTTTAGCCTACCAAGAAGTTATTAATTCAATCAACATTTACTGTGATGGCTCAGCAGGTGAAGAATCCACTTGCAGAGCAGGAGACACTAGAGACATGGGTTCAATCCCCTGGAGAAGGAAATGGCAACCCACTCCAGTATTCTTGCCTGGTAAATCCCATGGACAAGGAGTGTGCTGGGCTATAGTCGAAAGGGTCACAAAGAGTAGGATCCCACTGAGCGACTAAGCATACACAAGTGCTAGGATATGGTAGGTGATAGGAATGATGCTAGATGCTGAAGTGCAGAAGGTCTGATTGCCATGTTTCTGAGGACCACTCTACAGCAGAGGTTGCAGACATTTACTAAATGATTGTGAAAATAGATGCCACCTCCAACTGTGTAAACATCTTGTTGTTGTTGTTCAGTCACTAAGTCATGTTTGACTCTTTGCAACCCCATGGACTGCAGCACACTAGGCTTCCCTGTCCTCCACTAGCTCCCAGACTTTGCTCAAGTTCATGTCAATCAAGTTATGTCAATTGAGTCAGTGATGCTTATAAATACACTTAGTAGAGGAATTTGGCTCCGTCAGGAAAGACTTCCCCAAGGGAATGACAATTGAGCCTAAATCTAGGCAAGGCTGAGGACAGGATAGAAAAGATGAGTGCTCCAGACAGAGAAAGCACCCAAAACCTTGTGGCAGATGGGAAAACAGAGGGCTGGGGTGGCTAAAACACCAAAGTGAGGGAGGAGAAAGGGGATACACAGAGGGTGAGCTTGAGAAGTAGTTTCAGGTCAGGTCTAGACAGACCTTGAAGATCATCCTAAAGATTTGGGGTTTTATATTAAAAGAAATGGATTACTACTGGAGAGTTTTAATCAAAGAGACAGTGTGATCAAAATTCCCTTTTCTAAAGATTACCTTCCTCTAGAACAGGAGTCCCCAGACTCTGGGATCTAATGCCTGATGATCTGAAGTGGCTGCTGCTGCTAAGTCACTTCAGTTGTGTCCGACTCTGTGCGACCCCATAGACGGCAGCCCACCAGGCTCCTCCGTCCATGGGATTCTCCAGGCAAGAGTACTGATCTGAAGTGGAGCTGATGTAATAATAATAAAAACAAAGTGCACAATAAATGTAATGCTCTTGAATCATCCTGAAACCATCCCTCCTCCGTTGGTCCATGGAAAAACTGTCTTCCATGAAGAGTCCCTGGAGCCAGGACACAGAGTTTCCTTAGGGTAGTGGCAGTGTAAATAGGGAAATGTGGATGGATTCAAGATACCTAGGTAGTAAAATCAATAGGCTTTGGTGATAGATTAGAACAGAAAGATTGGAGAAAGGAATTGGGAGGAAGATGTCATGCCCAGTCTCTGGTCTGTAGAATTGGATGGCTAGAAAGTGACGTCATTAAGTAGGGGAGGGAATACAGAACAAGAGTTTGAGAGGAGCAGAAGGGAGAGGGAGATTGGCCAAGGTATCACATTTGCGGAATATTTTTTTTTAAAGACTCCAAATCCATTCAGTTTAGATTTTTCAGTATTTTATTATGGCACACAGGATAGAGTATGGTACAGTGTTCTTACTTCAAGAAATTCTCAAACCAACCATTTCCATTTGGCTACGGTTACTTTTTCACATATAATTTGCTTCTGTCTGAAATTGACCATGTGCAGCATCCCATGTGTAATGAACATAAATGTGAAAAGCTTGATTTCTGAGGCAACTCCTAGTCTTTACAGAAGCCAATGTATGGAGATTTCTCACGATTCAAATCCATAGCATCAGGGCAGATAAAGAAATATTTTACCTATTTGCTTTGGTGAGATATATCTAACTCAAAATATGTGGTGTGATGGGATCTGTAAACTTTAAATGGAGACCACTTTGCTTCCAGATTAAATTCATGACCTTTAAGAGGTGTCTAAACAACAAATATTGAACAAACTTAGCTGACAAAGCAATTGTCTAAGAACAGAAGCAGAACAAAGGATAATCAGCAATTTCATTGACATTCCACATCAAATGCAAGTTCAAGAGCTTTCATAACTTTACAGTGAACAGGATGGATGGGTGGGGTGTGTATATGATGCAGTGTCCAACCAGTTGGAGCTATCACTGAAATCCAAATAGTTCTCAGTAAAGACATGCAGACTTATGGCAATGTAACACACAAGTATAGAATCCTCTCTTTAATGACTGATCACAATTTCATTATCTATATCTGTAGTTCTTAAAAAGTTTGAAATAGGTGGTATTGAAGGCTACTTGAGGCAACAGAATTAAGCTAACTACACACTCAATCATGAGCTCAGGATTGCAGGCAACATGTTTGCAATGGCAAATAAGCTTCAATATTCTTAACTCCCTTAAAATTAAAAGCATTGAGAAAATTTTATTCCTTCTGATTACATCATTTGCTTGGGCTTCAACTTCTGCTCATGATAGTTAGGCTATACTTTTTAAATGTGGCTACAGTGATGGATGAGTGGGATTCACATTCTACCCATATGCTTTTACTATTATATATTAGTGTTCAAGTTACCTGTTTACCATAAAGGTAAACATGATTTCAGACTGCCTCCAAGAAAGCCATTCCCAACATTATACAGTACACTTATGGGGCAAAATATATTGCTATTTACCAAAGAAAAAGAACCCCAGGGATTCTCATTTATTCAAGTTTATTATCAGTAAAATTTTCGAGGGGAGAGATTTCATGAATGGTTATGACCTAATTATATCCTCAGAATTACCAATTAAGGGGGGGAAACACATTGTAATTGTTAAAATTTCGACTTGAAAAAATTTGGAAGTCAATAGTCTACATCTAAGTGTCTGCTATTGGTGCCCTCTTTAAGATATCTGAATTAAGTCAACAAGCACAGCAAGGAACTTCATTCAGTGTAACTTTATTTACTATTTATTGCACATAGTTTGAGGTCTTTAATTTCTAACCACCAAAGAGTCAAAGGACTATTTTTTCCCATGAAGTTTAACATTAACATTAGTGAATTCATTTATTCATGGTGTGGTTTTTTTTATTGTAAACATCTGAATTATTCACATTGCCATAGATCCTGAACTCATAAGCGTGGACCATGCACAGGCTGGCAGCAAGCCAGGAAGCCACTCTGCAAGCAAACAGATACTCTGCGGAAGGAGAAAAGTCATAGCACAACATTTAATGTCCAACCTAAGTCATCTCAGAATTATACATATATTGACTTCTTAATTCATATAGTATCTGCAACTCAACTGGTTGGTTGGTGATAGGATTGACCTGATTTCGGGAGAATTATTCTTGGAAAAATTAAGGGAAGGGAAGGGTTCAATCTTTCTTCTTAGTGGCTTGCTCCTCCCCAGCACCTTCATCTTTTTTCTCTTCCTCCTCTGCTTCTTTGGTTTCTTCTGCTTCTTCGCCTTCACCTCCTTCTTCTTCCTCCTTTGCTTCCTCAGCATCTTCCTTGGCAGCTTTAACATAAAAAGCAAATGTACAAACTCCAAATGCAGGGTGAGTCCAATTAAAACATTTCTGCTTTACTTTTGTGGGGAAACACAAGTGTCAGAATACTTCCCCCAAACCTCTTTCTCCATGCAACCAACCAACACCTGCTGGGCATAATCCGCCACTGAACTGATATTTAAATAGAATGAGATTAGGTTCTAGGTACTGGATGCTCTGTTCTTTCCAGGACCTCGGGGTTTTCTTTTATTATGTGTTCAGAATTCATTTTTATTTTTTAGGACACCAAATAGCTGAGTTAAATGAATAGATTTTAAAATGTTTCATTAGGAATAAAAAGCAGCAGGAGGATTTTTTTTTCTTTTTATATGTTACTTTCAAAAAAGAACCATGCTAATCAGAGATTGTGTATCTCTGTGAGAACAGCCAATTTGAGAAATGAGGTGCTTACTAAATATCTGTTGAGCAAACAGAAAGATGCACTGTCTTTTTGAGATTATCAACTCTTATCTGAATAACATTTCCTGGGCATAAGTGAGGTTTCATGTATTTTACCCAACTCCTAACCATAATCCATGCCCATGCTGCCCCTGGAGTCGCAGGGTGGTTTTGCTTTTTATTTGGTTTTGTGTTTTGTTTTAATCCTACCTTCTTCTTCTTGGGCTCCCTCCTCTTCCTCAGCCTCAGCCTCAGCTTCAGCCTCAGCCTCAGCCTCTTCCTTTTCCTTCTCCTCTTCTTCTGCTTCTCCTTCAGAGGGGGGCTCATCCTTGGCTTCCTCAGCTTTAGCAGCCTCGATGGTCTCCTCCACCTCTATCTGCTCCTCCTGGACGTGGCTGGTGTAGTAGGACGGGAAGGAGCGGGCAGACATCAAATAGGAGCTGGTCTGCAAACCTCCATAGGCAGATCGGCCAAAGACCTGGGAGCTCTGGGTGTAGCCGGTGGTTAGGCTGCCCACACTGGTGAAACTGAGCCGGGTCTCCTCACCTTCCAAGAGTTTCCTGGGGAGGCAGGGGTTAACAAACATGAACACCGGAAGTGTGCTCAGCCCACCACTCATCACCTTACCCAGTGCCAGGCTGAAAGGCAAAGGCAGGGTTGGGAATTATCATAACTTAATGACTGGGGCTGCTGTGACTGAGTCCAAGAGAAATAACCAAAACGACAACAAAAAAAGCACCTTAAAATATAGTCCTGTTCGTTACACTTGAAATATAATGGGAAGCTAAGAACAGGCCTCATTATCACAAGATTAAATTCTTCTTGGAAAAGGCCAAAAAGTAACACAATTACTCCAAAGGACTATCTTTGAAGGTTTCTGATTCAACAGAAAGGAAGTCTGATTTTCTTCCTAAGGTTGACCAGCTGCTACCTTGGCACTTCCATTTTTACCTGTAAGCTGCAATCTCAATGTCCAAAGCCATCTTGACATTAAGGAGGTCTTGGTATTCCTTGAGGTATCTTGCCATCTCGCTCTTTGTGGTTCTCAATTCATTTTCCAATTTGTTGATTGTGTCCTGTTGGAAGACAACCGAACAAAAAAATCTAAGTGTAAATCTCCACTGCTATCATTTTACTACAGCATAGCTGCAAAGGCCTAGGTTTAATTAAAATCAAAGTGCACATCCTAGATAAAATCTCCCCTAAAATAGCTGTCTTTTTTCTTTTTAAACCTTTCTTTGCTTGCCTTAAAAAAAAAAAAATCTAGCTTCGCAAAGCACGAGATAAAAAACAAAAAAGATAGAAAAAAAACTGATAGAAGAAACATTTGTTTTCATTAATTAATACACCTAATGATCATCATAAAATGCCCGAAAAGAACTAAATGGATTTTTAAAAATTGTCTCTCACTCACTAGTTAGCTTTATCAACTTTATCCAGATTGTATACAGGAAATCCACTTATTTATAGGAGAATGAAGTAGATAAATTTATTTTCTCTAAAATATTTTCTATGTATCTATCTTATTTTTTCTTCTCTCCAGAGAAAATGGAGATCCTTAAAAGAAAAAGAAATGTTTTACTATGACCATCATCACCCACTGCAATTTTGACTGTATTCCTGGCTCACTGCTAAGGGAAGAGAGTAGTTGGTAAAACTAGTCAGAAAGGATAACTGGTCACAGTTATCCTTCAGAACTAATGAGAGCTCGTCCCTATATTTATTAATCAGATGATCCGATCTCTGCAGCAAAGCAACTTGCGCTGAATGCAGGACAGCTGAGAGGCAGATCAGAGGCAAAGTCCAGGTTCAGTCCCTCCTCCCACCCGGACTCAATATCCTGCAGGGCTGGGCAGCTTTAATGAGGAACGGAGATTCAACTGCACACAGCATCTCTTAGCACACCGCAGTCGCGGCCCCGCCCCGCCTTCCAAGTGCCCCATCCCCTCCCACACTGCCTCCAAGAAGTCAAGTTCCATCCCCTTAATATCTGCTTGCTAATGCCTTATGTCTGATCTCCTTTTTCTAGGCGAGCCCTCATCTCTCCGCCACCACCCCCACTCCCACCCATCCTAACTCGATTCTGCAGCCCCTTCCCCGCCCCCTCTGCGTTTCGCCTGGCGCCTTACCTGCATAGCGCTAATGTCGGCATTCTGTTTGTCCTCTAGCTCCTGCAATTGCTTCTCCAGCGCTTCGTTCATGCCCCGGCATGCCTCGATCTCCAGGGTCTTGGCCTTAAGCAGGCGGCGGCTCTCGGACACCTCGTCCTTGGCGGCGCGCACAGCATCGGTGTTCTTGGCGGCGCTCTCGGTCAGCACAGTGAAGCGGCTCTTGAACCATTCTTCTGCATTCTGCATGTTCTTGGCTGCCAGCTTCTCATACTGGGCGCGGATGTCCTTGAGCGCGGCGGAGAGGTCGGGCTTGGAGGACACGTCCATCTCCACGGAGATCTGTGCATACTGGATCTGTGCCTGCAGCTCGGCGATCTCCTCTTCGTGCACTTTCTTCAGAAAGGCGATTTCGTCCATCAGGCTGTCTATGCGCTTTTCGAGCTCGGCGCGGGCGAGAGCCGCCTCGTCGGCCCCTTTGCGCGCTTCCATCAGCCGGCCCTCGGCGTCCTCACGGCTCAGCACCTCCTCTTCGTAGCGCGCCTGCAGGTTGCGCAGAGTCTCCTCCAGCCCCTCGCGCTCACCCTGGAGTGCCTGCTTCTCGTTGGTGGCGTCTTCCGCTGCCAGACGCAGATCGCGGATCTCCTGCTCGTAGAGCGCCCGGAAGCGGGAGGGCTCGGAGTGCTTCTGGCGCAGCACCAGCAGCTCGGCTTCCAGGACCTTGTTCTGCTGCTCCAGCTCGTGCACGCGCTCGATGAAGCTGGCGAAACGGTCGTTGAGGTCCTGCAGCTGCGCCTTCTCCTGGGTGCGGATCGACTTGAGATCGTTGCTGATGGCGGCGACCTGGCTCAGGTCGAGGCTCTCGAGGCTGGGCATCAAGGAACCGGAGCTGGAGGAGTAGCTGCGCCGCACGGATAGTGAGGAGGAGACGGGCGCGGAGTAGCTGGAGTAAGCGGAGCGCGCGGTGCTGTAGCCGCTGCGCACGCTGGAGATGTGCACCCGGGGCGTCTCCACATAGCGCCGTTTGTAGGAAGTCGAGTAGTACGGCTCGTAGCTGAAGGAACTCATGGTGCCGGTCGGTGCCCCCCTGGCCGGCGGCGGAGATGGGGGCCTAGAGAGAAGAACGGGGAAGAGAGGGAGAAGGGAGGATGGATGGCTGTGTGCGGCTCAGCTCGGTCCTGCCACCCCTATTTATACTCAGAGAGGACTCTGACGCAGCTGCGATCGATCACGGCGCGCCTGGCCAGTGGGGGCAGCGCGCTGCTGCAGCCAAGGCAAGGATTCTGCGCAAAAGGAAGGTGGGGGCGAGCCACGGCCCGCGGGGATGCTGCGGCTGTAGTCCTTTGCACTTTTCTCTGAGACCCTCTGTTTTCTCTCTGACCCCGAACCCCCTCAGTCATTTCCTTTCCCTACCCCCAACCCATCCTACTTAATCCTTGACCCTTGTATTACTCGGATTCGATCGTGCCTCCAATAGCAGGTTATCGTTCCCAACTGACACCTTAGTTTTCCATACCCCACCCAGTACCATGGAGACGCACTATCCCTCTAAGTCGCCCCTTCCCCACCAGGATTCAGCATGCCCCTGGTATTTATGGTGCCTCCAGGGCATTGGAGATACAAATGATTAAGTTTGCATGTATGCGGCATATATGGAGGAAGGGTTTCTATTTCTCTGTAGCTCTTTCTGGAACTTTCTTTATCTCTTTTATCTGATTATTTTTTTAAATTATTTCATGCGCTCCTCCTACACACGCGCGCGCGCACACACACGCGCGTGAAACTGCGGCACTGCCGCTGTTGATTTTAGTGTTTCTAAACCCTTTGCGCAGCTTATAGCAACCTTTTGGTGTTCCTAGATTTTCTCATTTCTTTCTGGGGAATGAAGCCTCGAATACTTTGAGCGTGTTGAAGCGTATAAGTGGAGGGGAGCTGAGAAGCTGTTTGAAAGTAATGGGAGAAAACCGACTTGGAAAGGCAGCGGCCAGCTCTGCAGCGAGGGAACTTCGACCGTCACACGTTGCCTGTTTCTTCTTCATCCCTAAATTCCTGCTCCACACCACTAACTCCGTCACATTGTAAACCCCTTTCCCTCTTTTTAGACCTGTGTTGCAAGCAACCTGATGATTTCAAGGAGCTAGGCAGGTGGCTGATTTTCAGAGGGAAGCTACTGCCGCCGCCGGGAGGGCGAAGCGTGTCTCCAGGGAGCAGAGCTCCGACCGAGACACCTTGTTCTAGGAAGGGTGGAAAATAGCCGAGTGGTTCTGCCACCGACCCCCTCTGATAAATACACAATAGATACAGTCTGAAATCCATTGGTTTCTTCTAGGGAACACCCAGGTACCTGAAAGAGTGTGCACGCCGCAATGCACATTGAGAAAGTCTTGCGGTTACAGAGCATCTTCACACACGTTTTGTTAGGGAGTCCTCCGATTTCAGGGACAGATTGCAGAGATATACGTAGGATACCTAAGCTTTTTCTAAGCAGGCATTTAATCTGTGTTTTCTTTGTATAAGAGTAGCATTTGTGGTGCAACCTACTGATTTTTTTAAAGAAGCAAATGAAGGGGAAACATGCAAGTTTTCAAACAGAAGCCGGTATCGCTTTCGCTGTGATGCTGAGAGGGAGGAAGTACTTGGAGATGGTACCACAGATGCTGCTGGAGCAACTGCAACCTCTCCCCTGGACAGGACAAGATGACATTCTTTGTAACTTTAAAAAACCTTTCCCTTTTCTGGTCAAGACTGCAGCAGAGAACTTGTATGAGATTTCTAGACAATCTTTAAGGTCTCAAGTAATGCAACTTTAGAAACATTAATATTAGTAATTTAAATCTATCAAGCGGTCCATCCACACCCAGTCATCCTGGGATCTTCAAGCGGAGGCTGTCCTGCATTTTGCCTGACCCTGGCGGATGTGATTAGGCACTTATTATGATTCCTTTTTGGGCCCATGCATCTTTGGTCTTCTCATTGATCAGTGACTCAACAGTGGGAAAGACTTCTCAGGGGAAAGAGAGGAGAGTGTTGGTAAAACTTAAGTAAGCCGTATTTTTATCTGCTCCCAATTAACCATATATGAATGACAAGTGACAGAATGGATTTTTTTAATCTGCCCCCATTTACACCACATTGTTTCACACTCACTGTGTGAGTCTGCCTCTGCCATACTCTTAGGTATTCATGAGTTCATTTCCTTTGTGCCAGCTCCTTTCCCTCCGTTTCAGGTCACCCTCAGACATCTTAAGTCCATCAGCGTTTTTTGTTTGCTTGGGTTTTTTTTTTTTTTTTTTTTTTTGCCACGGCTCCTGGCTGAAGCCTTTGACTGCGGAGGAAGTGGCTCAGAAAGAGGGAGGTGGCTGACTGATGCTGCAGGGACACTGAGATGCTGCGGAGAGAAGGAACCTGTCTGCTGCGGTCCTTGAGCAGCTGAAAAGAAAGGCACCCTGGAATGTGAAGGGTAGGAATGAGAGGGCAGGGACCCTTGTCTTTGCTTAACCTGGTGAACAGGGTGTGGGGAGAGGGGCAGATCAACTCTATGAATGTAGAGCTCTGGTCTTTTTCAATAGCTCCACTACAGCTTTGCTTTAGAGGGGCTCCCAGACCCAGCCTGTGTTTGAGTTTTGGTGACACTACCTTCAGCCTTCCTCTGCTAGGTACCAGCTCCTTTTTAAAATATTCTGTCCACTGAGTGAAGTAAGTCAGCCAGAAAAAGAAAAATATCATATAACATTCCTTATATATGGAATCTAAAAAGAAATGATATAAAGAATGAACTTGTGGTTCCCCAGGGAAAGGATGGAAGGAAGGGATAGTTAGCAGTTTGAGATGGACATGTACACACTGCTATATTTAAAATGGGTGACCAACAGGGACCTACTGTATAGCACATGGAACTCTGCTCAATGGTATGCAGCAGCCTGGATAGGAGGGGTGTTTGGGGGAGAACGGATCCATGCATATGTATTTGTACATGTATGTATGTATGTATATGTATATACAGATAGACAGATAGATATGGCTGAGTCCTTTTGTTGTTCACCTTAAATTGTCACAACATTGTTAATTGGCTGTATGCCAGTACAAAATAAAAAGCTTAAGTGAATAAGATAAAATATCCTGTCTAGTCATTCTTCTTTTTAACTCCTCTTCCCAGCCCTTTGTTCCGGATACCCCTGTGGCATCAGTTCTGTGTGTCAAAGCAAAGGTAAAATGAACAACTTTAGCTAAGCTGTTTTAAAAAAGAATCTTGACTTTCCTCCCCTTATCATAAATGATTCTGCATCAGTGCTGTTTGCAGGGGTGTCATTATCTTTTTAGAAGAAGGCTCTGGGGTCTTGTTACACACCTGTGCATTTATTCCCCTTTAAGCACATTCTCCACCAACATGAAATTGGTTGAGGGCTGCCAACAAAGCCCACTCCTAGGAGATAAAACATATTTTAAAAATAAATAGACAAGTATGTTGATGAAATTCATAGAATTTTTACTACTCTGGTTATCCCTGATAGCTCTGTAATTCCCCTAAATGACTGTCTGAAGTAGTTTAGTTTAAAAGTAAAATGTTCTAGCATTATCACAGAGTTCATAAAATATAACTCTTCGAAGCACTGAAAAAATTTAACCCTCTCATGCTGGGAGAGTCAGAAGTTCCAGATGGCTAAAACCTGGTGACTTTCATCATTTTAAAACCCTTTGGCACACAAGAAGTACTATATTGGCATTTGTTTCGAAAAGCTCAGCTCTAGGCTAAGATTCTTATGAGGCAGATCTCCTGAGAACATCAGTCCTGGGGTCAATAGAACAAAGTTCTGCCACCAGTGTGCAGCAGGAATAGTCCTCTTCCCTATCCGGTCTCCCCTCCTCACCTTCCAGTAGATACATCACTGTGAGCAACATTGGCATCAGTTTGTCCATGCAAAGAAGGATGAAGGAAATAAACATGTGCAGGATGCCTACCCTAAGATAGGCATTTGATATCTTATCATTTAATAATTCCCACATCTCCATGAGACGGTTATTGCTTGTTCTGAGCAAACAACTGAGGCCCAGAGAGGGTAAGTAATGTGCCAACTCACCCAGCTACTCCACACCTAAGCTCAATCTGCTTCCAGTCTGACTACGCCTCTATTCATTACACATACTGCAGCCACTGACATTTGCTGCTTCTTTCAGTCTCTGTGGAATGTGATAATTGCATGCTATAGTCTCTGTGCTTGTGCTAAACCACTCATGTTTGTGGGGGAGACCAATATGTACTAATTTATACCAGGAAGAAATTGTTCATGAGCGTGTTTTATTTGGATACCTAGTGCTGGCAATAAACTGAGGAATTATTATAGGTTTCTTAAGAGTTCCAAAATAAAATGGAAGCTACCCACAGAACATGGCACATAACTGAGGATGTGACTTTCTTGACACTACTCTAAACATCAGTTTACAATACACCTTTTCTGGAATGAATGACCTAAATGCAACTCCGCTGATTTAAACTCTTTAGAATAACTACATTATGACATTGACCTTTTTACTAATTAAAATACTTTATTTTCCACTCTTGTAATAGGTCTTCTTTAGCAAAATGACCTTTAAAATTGCTCTAAAGAATAAAAGAAGAAACGCTGGCAGCCAACATCTCATTATGGGAGTTTATCATGCTTTCTCCACATCTTTACCTTTTTTGGAAAGAAATACAAGTGAAATCAACAGAAAATGTATAGCATGTGGAAACCACAAATATATTATCTCTCTGCTTTTTAGAACCAGTTTATTTCCTGATATATTATGCTCACCATTGGATCATCATACACAAATCTCTCCATCCCTGGGGAAATGTATTTGAAAGAAAACTTTCCTCCTTGTAATATAAAATATGACTAATTTTACAGCATCACATTCTGAAGTGATGCATTGTAAAAAGTGCTATGTGGCGATATAACATGTAGACGGCAGCAGGAATGAGAATGTCACTTGAATAAATTAAAAATGAATAGTACGCTTGTATTCTGGACACGTGCAATATTGGAAATGACAGGAAGTTGCTGTTGTCCAAGCAGAAATGATGACCATAGGTTTAAACTCCTAAATGCTTCCTGCATGGAACCAATCAAGGGAATGTATGTTCTCCCCAGAGACCTGTTTCACAGTGCCTTGCCCTTAATCACAGTCAAAGATGCATAGGTAAAAAGAGGCTATAAAGGGGACTTTGAAGGGCTTCATTTGTAGTCAGTTCAGGCAGGTCCCCGCCCTATGGGTCCGAACCAGCAGTACTAACCCTGTTTGTTGAGTTGTGCTTGTCTAATTGCCAGGATCACGCCAGTATTCTTGCCTGGAGAATCCCATGGACAGAGGAACCTGGTGGGCTGCTGTTGATGGAGTCACAAAGAATCAGACATGACTGAAGCTACTTAGCACACATGCAAGTGCAAAGAAGTACATGCTGCTTCTGCAGTCTGGGTAGCAACTAGCCACAGAGACATGCCAGGAAGCACCTGGATTTCTTGGCCAACCTTTGCAGTGGTTTAATAAATCAGTCGGAGGAATGTGAGGTTTACTGTTTGCAAAGACAGCGGATAAGCATTTCCGTCTGCAAGAGACAAAGACCCAAGCTCGGCTCTTTCACAGCCAGGCTGGAGCCCCAGCCAGAGCAGCGGTTCCTTTCACTGCCGTTGGAATGCAGCAAATGCGGTTGCAGCACTGCTCATGGGCGGATCCCTGGGTTTTTCCGGGGCAGCAGACAGACTGCTGGCACCAGGATAGATGCGTAGCACTGGTGTTTGGTAAGTTGAATGTATAAGAGACAGTCTGGATTAGAAAAGCAAGACCAGATTGTGTCTAAATGGCTTCTTGATGGATTAAATAACTCATATGCTTTTATACGTGGCGTCACCGAATGCCATTAGAACACTTAGAATACACACAATTCTAAGTGCCCGGTGAAGTGGGGGCCTGCAAGGAATTAGAGCAGAGTCCTGCCTCCAAGGGCTTGAAAAATACCTGAGCACAGTAGAAGGACCAGGTACTGATACACAGAGCATGGATGAATCTGGTACTGAGTCCAAGAGGTCTTATACACTATGCATAAAAGGATACATAATATATAATTCCATTTTATGAAATTCTAGAACAGGGGAACTAACCTATGATGTTTTCCATCATAGATTTCCAATCTGATTTCCGATGTGTCCTTTAATACACTCCATTTATATGAAATTCTAGAACAGGCAAACTAATCTATGATGGAAAACAATCAGAGCAGTGGCTTCAAGGAGTGTAAGGTGAGGAATGACTAGGAGGAGGCACAGGGGAATTTTCTGGGGGAAATGGTATTGTTTTAGTTCTCAATGGATGGGACAGGTGTCTGCATTTTTCAAACCTCAGAACATAGTAGGATTTCTGCATTTCATCGAATATAAGTTTTACGTCAGTAGAGAAAAATGTAAACCATACATAGACATATGCACCAATAATTATAGGTGTATAAATTTACAATATAAAATATATTTACAAGTAAAAAGCATATAACCAATCACTTTAAAAAGAGCTAAGCAGACAAAGCCCATGTATGTGAAATTTCAGAGAACTATGCAAAAGTCGTTAATAAAAAGCAAAATTCTAGGCATTGTCTCAAGGAGGAGAAGAAAGTTACAGGCGATGTTTGCCATGATCTCAGAGAAAGGCCACCTGAATGAAAGGAATCGGCAGTCTGCAGCTGGTTACTGTGCCAGGTGCTCTGTGCAGAGTTCAAATTTAATTCCCACAGTAACTCTAGGAAGTGGATGTTCTTATTATTCTAAAGATGAATAAGTGGGGGAGGGAAGGATTGAGAGGTTGGGATTAGCAGATGCGAACTAGTACATACAGGATGGATAAACAAGGTCCTATGGTATAGAGCACAGGGAACGATATTTAATATCCTGTAGTAAACCATAGTGGAAAAGAATATAAAAAAGAATATATATATACATATATATATATGTATATATATATATAACTGAGTCACTTTGCTATACAATAGGAATTAACACAACATTGTAAACTGGCTATTCTTCAATAAAATTTAGAAATTAAAAAAATAAAGATGAGTAGGTATTGTATTTCTCTTAGTCCATCCCAATATTGCATTTAACATTTTTAGCCATCTTGCTTTGCTGCCTCATACTGAATTTGTATCAACTTAAAAAAAAAAAAACTTGAAAGCTATATAAGGCTATTTCACTTATACTGTGACTTTTATAAAAACCTAAAAATATATCTTTATTTTCTTAAAATCTAATCTTTAATATAAATGCTTTGAGTCCATTGGTCAAACCTGCTGTAAAGTTATAAAACCTTCCAACTTTATACCAAATTCAATAATGGATGAATTTCCTAATTTTTAAAAAATCAATGCCATTATAATGGGTTTGTGTGTGTGTGTGTGTGTGTGTTGTATTTCATAGACTCTTGGGATTGGGAGGTAATTTAAATGCTTTCTACTCAAGTCCTCCAATGGCTGCTTCATCTTCAGCAGCTCTTAACCTTTCCTTTGCTTGTCCCATTTTGCAGAATGAGTTGTATCTTCTTACCCTCCCCCAACACCGAAGCCACTGGCCATTACTTTTAAATAGAGCTGAAATTTCTAGAAAGGCAGCAACATTAGTGCCCCAAAATGAGCTTTGGTTTTTCACTTTTTGTTTCTCATTATGCTCCAGTTTCTTTTCCGTGTGATTCAATAGCATCATCATATAACAGAGATGGTAACAGCTATATTTATGTGGAGAACAGAGATTTTTCCCGGCACTTCAGCATGATATCACTGGATCCTTGTAACCATGCTGTGAGACCAAAACAGTTCTACAGGGGTTACAGTCCTTGCTTCCTAAATAGATGCTGAGAAGTCTTAGCAGAGGCAATCCTATCCCCTGTGACAATGAAGCCAGAGCTCTTACCCAGGTTATCTGTCATCAAATTCACTGGGAATTTGTCCTCCACATCTTACATTTGCCTGTGTATCAAGCCTATCATTTTCCAGATCCCCTCCTAGTAACCCTTCCAGAAAGGCAGGAAAGCTCCAGGTGCTTCTCACTTTTAGGTTGGATTCTTCTTCTCCTTTTTCTTTTAGTGTTTATTTATTTGGCTGTGCTGGGTCTTAGTTGTGGCATGCAGGATCTTCAATCTTCATTGCAGCATGAGGGATCTTTAGTTGTGGCACATAAACTCTCAGTTGCGGCAGGTGGGACCCAGTTCCCTGATCAGGACTCTGCGTTGGGAGCACAGAGTCTTAGCCAATGGACCATCAGGGAAGTCCCTCAGATTGGATTCTTGATGTACAATTATTCAAATCAAAGCTTCATTTCTTTAGCTTGCACACCTGTTAAAATGCCAGTATCAATAGGAAAGGTAAGAGTTAAAGCAGATATTAGTCCTTTATGCCTAAGACTAAATATAGGTTAATAGCTCTTTTTGAAATAATGAAAGTTTGAGAACCTTGAGCAGTGAGGAACTGGAAAAGGACAATAAGTGTTATTATCATAAAGAGGCTGGTCAGAGAATAAGCCAGAATGTTGGCAGAACTGGAAGCAGAATATCCCTGTAGATATTCTGAGTTCACACCCAAAGCAAAGGCTCCTATCTCCCTGATATGATTTGACCAGGATATAATTCATATTAGTCAGAACCTATGAATTCTGGGATGACCCAGATGTATTCAAGTCAGGGAAGAGACTCAAAGCTTTATTTTGAGATGTCTTCTCCCATCTGAACTTTGGCCAATGAAATTCTTGCATTGATAGACATTTGTCTGAGCTTCTTTGCTCTTACGTCTTCAGGAAGGTACCAACCAACCAACTGGGAAAATGTCAAGTGGAGAAGGAGATGGAAAGAGAAGAAGTAAAATGGCATAATAATGCACATACCAAGTACCCAAGTCTGGGCAAGGAAATTAAAGCATAATCTTAAATTTTAAAAGGAATATGGAAGTTTTGCATGTATTAAGCATAATTGCATGCAATAATATTAATAGAAGTTTTATATCAGACACAGTCCTTAGTCGTTTTCTTGGATAATTTCATTTAATCATCACAAAATTTGATGAGTTGGGTATTTTTTTACATGGATCATCTTTTTTAAAATCTTTATTGAATTTGTTATAATATTGTTTCTGTTTTATGTTTTGGTTTTTTGGCCATGAGGCATGTGGGATCTTAGCTTCCCTGCATTAGAAGGCGAAGACTTAACCACTGGACTGGCAGGGAAGTCCTGAGTTGGGTCCTCATTTTAAAAATGTGGAATATAAGGTTTAGACTAGAGCCTACACCATATACCTAAAGAATTCAGGTATATGTCATTGACCTCTAATGAATTACATATTACTATCATTCAATAAGGAGGAAGAAGGAAAATGAGGTTCAGAGAGTTTAAGAATATTGATCAAGGTCGCACAGCTTTGTCAAGTTTTGTCTGAATTCTCACTCTTCCTGTTATGACCGAAGTGCCAGAATGTTCATGAGAGATGCTAGGCAAATAGCATCACTCACTATTTTTCCTGTGTAGTTTCAATTTGTAGACTGATACAAGAAAATGCTGCAACAGAATTGAGGTTGCACAAATCATGAGCAAGGAAAGTAATCCATATAATGGTCATTTAGACAAAGCACCACAAACATACACCAAGTAAGTCATCTCTTGGTTTCATTAGCAGGCTGTAAAAACAGCCATCCATCACTGAAATCATTTATAAGAAGCAAATTGCATTGGACCATCTTTCTCCAGACACAGGCTCCCTGCCTTATTGTTAACTAGCAATTTCTTTTATTATTTTATCTGGAAGAGAAAAAAGCACACTGAAAAAGATTCCCTGCACCGTTCAGTATCACTTTATCCTACAAATTTAATAAACTGCACTACCAAATCTCATTACAGCAACAGATGTGATGTTAAAGAGGTCTGAGATGTTTCAATTTGAAAAGTGCTTTCTTTTCTTTATGCCAAAAAAGTTTTTGCCCATTACACTGATTAATACTTACTTTAGCAGTTTCCAAATTAAAGTTTCCTTTCAAATGAATTCCCCAATTCAGAAAGGTCATTTAAGTAAGGCGCACAGCTCTGTCTTAACAATTAAATGTACAGATGAGTGTAAGACGGTGGAAGAGACTGCTCCAGGCACAAAGTCACAGCAGTTCAGAAAGGAAGCACTTCAACTCTGAGCTGGCCTTGACCTTAGATGGCTTCTCAGATCCTCTGCCAACCTGAGATTTTCTGATTCAAAAGTATGGAAGAGGCCAAAAGCGCTGGGTAAGCCTGGACCAAGGAGAGCTCTAACCTTTTAAGTGATGACAAATGAGAGT
The DNA here is from genome assembly GCF_016772045.2 of Ovis aries. Lineage (NCBI taxonomy): Eukaryota > Metazoa > Chordata > Mammalia > Artiodactyla > Bovidae > Ovis > Ovis aries. Next base: position 40,722,153 of record NC_056055.1, on the reverse strand, counting down.
TCAAAAGCATAGTGTTACAACAAAAACTGAGACTTGCTAATATCTTAGTTTAGATACAAGCCAGACAGAATATGAGCAAATGCCAACAGAATGAGATTTTTGAGGGAAGAAAATATTACTAATTGAAGTTTTCAGAGAATATATCTTTGCTTATTTGCATTGAAGTCATCTTTCCCGGGGCTTCCCAGACGGCTCGGTGGTAAAGAATCTGCCCGCCAATGCCGAAGACACAGGAGATGTGGATTTGATCTCTAGGTCAGGAAGATCCCCTGGAGAAAGAAACAGCAACCCACTAAAGTACTCTCGCCTGGAAAATCTGATGGACAGAGGAGCCTGGTGGGCTCATAGGCTCTCAAGGAGTCAGACACAACTGAGCGACTGAGCTCGCACGCTTGCACCTTCCTTACAGCACGGAGCTAATAATAAGCAGCTGAACAGCTATCAATATTTTATCAGTTGAATTGGCTCCCATTCACCTAAGACAACAGAATTCATTTTCTCTCTTCTGTTGTTTACCTAACACAATAGGATTCAACTTCTCGTTTCTAATTTTTTATTTTCATGGGTTGATTATGAAAGAAATGAGAGAAAAACAGATCCTTCTCTTAAATCTTGCTTCAGGATTAAGTAATGAAACAGAGCATAGATTAGGTCAATTGGCATTTTTTCCCCTAGGACCCAAACCCCAGGATGAAGAACAGAAACAACTTCTCACACTGTCTCTTTCTTCCTTTCTCCTTTTTCAAGTCTTTGGTTCTTTCTCTCCTCCTGAAATGTACGTATTGCTGGTTTCTCTTTGAAGAAAGGAACCTAAGCATTTGAACTCAATGTCCAGGAAATAGTCAGCTGTGGAGTTTGGAGTTAAAGAGAGGACAGGCAAATAATCTCTAAGTATCACTATGGTAACCATTCTAGACAGTGAATGGAGCCTGCTGTTATTAAAAAAAAAAAAAAACTCAAAGAAATAAACAAAAAAAGCTAAATGTATCAAATATTATCTTTTCCAGATAATGAAATTTTTTGGATGCACTGTTGTTCTACAGCTCATACAAAGTCCATATGATCTTGGCGGCAGACAACACTGAAGAGTGGGAAAGCGCTGGGTTTGAGCCTGAGCTATTTGATCCTAGATCTAGTTCTGTCGCTAACAAAGCACAAATGCCTTTGAACTGCGCCATCTGTTCCCCTGAAGGGATTGGAAGACTTTCTAAGGGGTTCACGGAGAACAAGTAGTGCTAACGGTGTCTATTTCCAGATCCCCAATTGCCATATGTAGTCTTTTGTAAAATCTATCTGCTTGAGAATTTGTGCTAATTCTGCTTTCCCACCTTCGCTAAAAATGCAATGAGCTAAATCTGCAACAACAAGCTTTTGACAAAAATGAATTTAAATCACATGGGAAATAAGATAATTTTATTAATAATGTATCGATAAAGATGTATTGAAATTAAAAGATTAAAAGTATTCATTATTCCAACCCTTTCTAAGTTTGATGAGTTAAGTAAGGTGCCTCTAAGTGAAAATAAACAGGGGTATAATTAATAGTCATTTAATAAGACTTGGTGAAGCCTCTTTTGGTATCTTCCCAGAAATAAAGTGAGTAAATTACTTTAACTATGCAGAAATAAATCTTTATGCAAGCTAGGTGCTTTCTAATTCTATGCTTCCAGCAAAATTAAAGGAGCACTTAATTAATTAGCAGATAGATCATTAAAATAATTATTTTATTTTTTAATTGAAGTATGGTTGATTTGCAACATTGTGCTTAGTTTCAGGTGTGCAGTAAAGTGATTCAGCTATATTCCTTTATGGAATCTTTTCCCTTATAGGTTATTATAAGATATTCAATATAATTCCCTATGTTATACAGTAGGTCCTTGTGGGTTATCTGTTTTATACATAGTAATGTATATATGTTAATCCCAAACTCCTAATTTATCCCTCCCCAATAGTTTTATAATAGGTCAATATGTGCTTTTTAGCTTCAAATTTGGAAAGATTTTAAATACTGAGTAACATTGCTAAAGCAATAAAAACAACACCAATATTTCTATTCCTATATACTTATGTATATTTTTACTTTTATACTTGTATGTGTACTTGTATACTTTTATATTTAAGTAATCAAGATTTCTGCAATTTTATTATATTTGTGTGTATATAGTTATTTAAAAGAAGGGAATTGTTTTATTATTCATTCTAGCCATCAGTACTATTCATTTATAAATGTATAATTAATTGAGATGCATTCTAAATAAAAGTTCATTCTTTATTTTAACTCTGTATTTCCATTTTGCCAATGATTAGGACTGTCGAATTCATGTCTCATCAACCACTAAGATACCTTCTTTGGGGAATGTCTATTAAATTAGATCCAGCATTTCTACTCCTAGGAATCTACTCAGAAGAAATGAAAACATGTCTACACAAAGATTTGCATACGAATATTCATAGCAGCATTATTCATAATGGCCAGAATGGCTGAAATGCCCATCAGCTAGATAAATAAACATATTTTAGTGATGGAATGTTATTTGGCCATGAAAATGAAGTACTGATACTTGCCATAGTGTGGACGAAATTTGAAAACAGAATGAAACATTATGTGAAAGAAGCCAGTCACAAAAAAAACACACAGTCGATGGTCCTTTATATGATTTTGTGGGTGAAAATGAGATTTGGGCTTTGTGAGCTGCCTTGCATCACTACCACCAGAATGGTAAAATGTAGAAGACTTTATTCTGAGGCACTTCTATAGTTCTCCCTATACAATTTGGTCAGTTTCTTCAGAAAAACTCTCTCATCTTCCCATGGTATTATGTAGTCTGATTGGGGAGAGGAAGGGGTCCAAGTGACTGAATGCCTGAAGGACCTGGGCTGGGCTAGGCTGGTAATAAGGAGTTAAGGAAGAGAATGAGGGGATCAAGTGTTTCATAACACCACCCATCAATCTCAGGGTTCTGTGCCCCTGTCCACCCTGCTCCTTTGTTTTATCTGCAGTCTCTACACTATAGCTTCTCCAGGGCTGTTCCTGGGCAGGTCGGTAGCCTCCTTACTGCAGGGCCCTCCATGCAAATTGTGGGCTTTGCCTTCTTCACTTCACAGATCAAAACCCCTTAATCTACAACTGACTTTCAGAAATGTGTTGAACTCAGGGAAAGGAGAGGGTGGGACAGATTAAGAAAACAGCATTGACATATATACACTCTCATGTGTAAAATAGATAGCTAGTGGGAAGCTGCTATGCAAGTAACACAGGGAACCTGGCCCGGACTTGCACCCTGTGACAACCCAGAAGAGCGGAATGGGAGGGGGCAGGGAGGGGGCTAAAGTGGGAGGGGATATATGCATATACATATACATATATATATATATATGTACATATATGTGTGTAATTATGACTGATTGGCATAAACCAACACAACATTATAAAGCAATTATATTCCAATAAGAAAAAAAGAAATGTGTTGAACTCTTCTTTATTCACTGTTCAGTCTCATAAGCTGTTGTGAAATTGTATCTTTGTTAACTTCTTCAGTTCAGTTCAGTTCACTCAGTCGTGTCCAACTCTTTGCGATTAACTTCTTAATTATCATTAAATAGTGTCTCAGAAGAGAGGATAAATATATTCAGTTTAACATCTTCAATTAGATAGTTTTATAATTCTATTATTGCATCTCCTATGTAGAAAAAAATTTTTTACATCGGCTCTGTTTGCATTTTCACCAGTCCAATCCTATGATTAGTGTCAGAGCAGATAATCAAAATCAGTAAGTAAAAAGAATACCAGTAAGCACCAAGGGCCATGTGTATATATAGGCTCTTGTTGCTTACTGGTATCTTTTACTGGTATACACATATATATGTACATGTGTGTATGTATATATTTCATGCGCCATATTTCAATCTGTTTCCTTTCAGGATCAAACAGTGGTAATCTAAATTAAAATTTGAATGACATATTTTTATTGAAAATCTTCTAGCAGGCACGATCAGCCACTGGAAAGATTTTTTTTTAGTTATAGTTCACAGAGAAATATAAAAAAACATTATAATAAGCACCATATATCTCTTGCTCATCTGTCAAACTTTAGCATTTTATCAGATTTACTTAGAATCTTAAAACAAAAATTACAGGTGCCGTCAAAGACTTCTATACAGCTTTCCTCAATCTCTTTTGCCATCTTTTTTTCCCAGAGAGAAGCAGCAAACTGAGTTTAGCATTATTCACTCCTTTTCATGTTTACAGTCCATGGAATTCTCCAGGCCACAATACTGGAATGGGTAGCCTTTCCCTTCTCCAGGGGATCTTCCCAACCCAGGGATCAAACCCAGGTCTCCCAAATTGCAGGTGGATTCTTTACCAGCTGAGCCACAAGAGAAGCCCAAGAATACTGGAGTGGGTAGCCTATCCCTTCTCCAGCAGATCTTCCCAACCCAGGAATCCAATTGGTGTCTCCTGCATTGCAGGTGGATTCTTTACCAACTGAGCTATTAGGGAAGCCTGTTTTTGAAATTCATATCTATAAATAATACAGATGTATCTTTAATAACATAGACATAGTCACTAATAAACACTATCATATGTTTTTTTCCTTATTCTGTAAAGGTGATCAATTAACTTAATGTTTCTAATGTTAATTCATCTTTATATTCTTATGCTTAGACACAGATATACAATATTCATATTCATATACATATACATATACATACATTCAATCTTAGCTTCAGTTTGCCTATATGTGTTTAAGATTTTTGCATACATATTCACAGAGTCAGGTTAACCTCCACTTTCTTCCATATTCCTTGCCTGATCTAGGCTAACCTCATTAACTGAGTTTAGTAGTTTCCCCATGTTTTACTTTTTGGAAAGATTTACATAACTGGGCTATCGGTTTCTTGGATGTTTAGTAGAATTTGCTTATAAAAATCATTCACATATAGTGTTTTATTTTGTACAAATTTTAACTATTGAAAAAAATCAATACCTTAATGGTTACAGGATCATTAAGTTTCTCTATTTCTTCTTGAGTAAGTATCAGGACTTTATATTTTTACAGATAATTGTACATTGTAAGTTTTCAGTCATGTTAATATCAAACTATTGGTATTGGTGATACTCCTTTGTTATTTTCATGTCTTGGGTCTTTTGAAAGTTATACAGCTCTATAAACCCACTTTTTGTGTTTTGTAAAGAGAAATCTTTACTTCTTGCTTCTCCTCACTTTCTAAACATATACACTTGCATGCTCTGTTCCCTCTGTCTGAAATGCTTCTCTCTCAACTCTTTTCATAGATGCTCAATCCCGTTCTTAGGGTATTAGCTTATTTCATTATTTTCATATTCTTGCCTTGAAAACACCATGAATAGTATGAAAAAGCAAAAAGGTATGACACTGAAAGATGAACTCCCCAGGTCAGTAGGTGCCCAATATGCTATCAGAGAGAATGGCAAAATAACTCCAGAAAGAATGAACAGACAGAGCCAAAACTAAAACAATGACCAGCTGTGGATGTGACAGGTAATAGAAGTAAAGTCCAGTGCTATATAGAGCAATATTGCATAGTGCCGGAAGCCAGCGCGAGGAATTCCACCCATGACAAGGTCGTGCGGCAGAGCTCTGATGGCAAGGCTAATCAGACCTCAGGTTTTCCCCCTGGTATTTCCTGAGCATGTACCCCCCAAAATAAGAATCTGCCTGCTTTTCCACTCTTCTGATATTCTCTGGAAAAAGTCAAATCAGGGCTTTAGTCTTCTGCATTTGAAAGGGATGTTTCAGTTAAACCCCTCTGATAGCTCTCTAGCTTGCCTAACAGGTTCCCCCGGACCTCTTTCAGCTTGTGAATTTGCATACAGCCCCCCAACAGCAGGAGGCACAAAGCTTAAAACATCTTAAAGATACAGAGCCTTTTCTAAAGAGCTAAAAATCATATTCGTGATGGGTTTTCACTGTTGACTCAATGATTGCTGCCAGGCCTCTATATTCTTTATCTTTTAGGTACCTGGGAGGATGTTAATCAATGTAAATGGGGTATGGAAAAAGATATATAATAGTTTTGATGTTAGCAACACTAGACTTTTGAGTTAATTACTTTTCTCTTTGTTATATATCACTGCACTCCTCTTGTGTCCTGGCTATGTAAGAATGTAACTTTATTTAGTGCTTTCTGAGAGTGGCACCAGACTTTGAGAAGAAAACAAATGTCTTCTAGTTGACAAACCCTTATCAGAAAAAAGGCTGTAAAATGTTAATTGGCACTTTTGGCCGGAAGATGATGTAAATCACCTAAGACTTGTGCATACAATTAGGTATGCAGAGAGAAAAGCCTGGTTTTGCTAAGAGTCTGGGCTGCTAGTGCTGCATAACTTTGTATTACCCATTGATCTCTATGTGCAATCAAAAAGGTATAAAAGGCCTTTCTAGACAATAGAGGCCGGGCAAGTCATTGGAAGGACTGGTTTCCCCCTTGTCTCCTCTTTACTCTAATTTCAGGCTGAATTCCCATCTGGGGCGTAGAGGCTCCCCATGTCTACTTACTTGTCCCGGCTTCTAAGATCCGTAAGAGAGAGAGCCCAAGGCGGGGCAATCTCCGATATTCAAACGGACGCCGGTGGCCTAACGTAGATGGTGCAAGCTCCTTGTCTGGAACTTTATTGGCTTTCCACGTAAACCAAGTTATTCAGCCTCTTTTCTCCACTTAATTTTCCTACTACACTATTTCTTCCTAATCTAATCTTATATTAATAAATAAATAAGTTTTTTCCTTGCCTACTCCGTCTCCCCTTCAAATCACCCTGGATCCACCGGGGCTGGACCCCGGCAAGCACAGGAACCTGGAATGTTAGGTCCATGAAAGAAAAAGAAAGAAACAAAGTGAAGTCGCTCAGTCATGTCCAATTCTGCGACCCCGTGGACTGTAGCCTACCAGGCCCTCTGTCCATGGAATTTTCCAGGCAAGAATACTGCAATGGGTTGCCATTTCTTTCTCCAGGGGATCCTCCCAACTCAGGGATCGAACCCGGGTCTCCTGCATTGCGGGCAGATGCTTCACCATCTGAACCACCAGGGAAGCCCATAGGTCCATGAATCAAGGCAAATTGGAAGTGGTCAAACAAGAGATGGAAAGAGTGAACATCGACATTTTAAGAATCAGTGAACTAAACTGGACTGGAATGGGTGAATTTAACTCAGATGACCATTATATCTACTACTGTGGGCAGGAATCCCTTAGAAGAAATGGAGTAGCCATCACAGTCAACAAGAGTTTGAAATGCAGTACGAGGATGCAATCTCAAAGGTGACAGAATGATCTCTGTTTGTTTCCAAGGCAAACCATCCAATACCACAGTAATCCAAGTTCATGCCGCAAACAGTAATGATGAAGAAGCTGAAGTTGAACAGTTCTATGAAGACCTATGTGGAGAAGGCAATGGCAACCCACTCCAGTGTTCTTGTCTGGAGAATTCCAGGGACGGGGGAGCCTGGTGGGCTGCCGTCTATGGGTTGCACAGGGTAGGACACGACTGAAGTGACTTAGCAGCAGCAGCATGAAGACCTATAAGACCTTCTAGAACTAACACCCAAAAAAGATGTCCTCTTCATTATAGGGAACTGGAATGCAAAAGTAGGAAGTCAAGAGCTACCTGGAGTAACAGGAAAATTTGACCTTGGAGTAAAAATGAAGCAGGGCAAAGGCTAACAGAATTTTGCCAAGAGAACACACTGGTCATAGCAAACACCCTCTTCCAGCAACACAAGAGAAGACTACACATGGACATCACCAGATGACCAATACTGAAATCAGATTGATTATATTCTTTGCAGCCAAAAATGAAGAAGTTCTATACAGTCAGTAAAGACAAGACCAGGAGCTGACTGTGGATCAGATCATGAACACTTTATTGTCAAATTCAGACTTAAATTGAAGAGAGTAGGGAAAACCACTAGACCATTCAGGTAGGACCTAAATCTAATCCCTTATGATTATACGGTGGAAGTAACAAATAGATTCAAGGGATTAGATCTGATAGACAGAGTGCCTGAAGAACTATGGACAGAGGGTCTTGACATTGTACAGCACACGGTGGTCAAGATTATCCCCAAGAAAAAGAAATGCAGAAAGGCAAAATTGTTGTCTGATGAGGCCTTACAAATAGCTGAGAAAAGAAGAGAGGCTAAAGGCAAAGGAGAAAAGGAAAGATATACCCATTTGAATGCAGAATTCCAAAGAATGGCAAGGAGAGATAAGAAAGCCTTCCTCAGCGATCAATGCAAAGAAACAGAGGAAAACACTAGCATGGGAAAAGGCTAGAGATCTCTTCAAGAAAATTAGAGATACCAAGGGAATATTTCATGCAAAGTTGAGTACAATAAAGGACAGAAATGGTGTGGCAAGAATACACAGAAGAACTATACAAAAAGATCTTCCTGACCCAGATAACCACAATGGTGTGATCACTCACCTAGAGCCAGACATCCTGGTGTGTGAAGTCAAGTGGGCCTTAGGAAGCATCACTACGAACAAAGCTAGTGGAGGTGATGGAATTCCAGTTGAGCTATTTCAAATTCTAAAAGATGATGCTGTAAAAGTGCTTCACTCAGTATGCCAGCAAATCTGGAAAACTCAGCAGTGGCCACAGGACTGGAAAAGGTCAGTTTTCATTCCAGTCGTAAGCAAAGGCAATGCCAAAGAATGCTAAAACTACTGCACAATTGCACTCATCTCACATGGTAGCAAAGTAATTCTCAAAATTCTCCAAGCCAGGCTTCAACAGTACATGAACTGTGAACTTCCAGATGTTCAAGCTGGATTTAGAAAAGGCAGAGGAACCAGAGATCAAATTGCCAACATCCGCTGGATCATTGAAAAAGCAAGAGAGTTCCAGAAAAACATCTACTTTTGCTTTATTGACTACGCCAAAGCCTTTAACTGTGTGGATCACAATAAACTGTGGAAAATTCTTCAAGAGATGAGAATACCAAACCACCTTATCTGCCTCCTGAGAAATCTGTATGCACGTCAAGAAACAACAGTCAGAAATGAACATGTAACAACAGATTGGTTCCAAATCAGGAAAGGAGTATGTCAAGGCTGTATATTGTCACCCTGCTTATTTAACTTCTATGCAGAGTACCTCATGAGAAATGCTGGTTGGATGAAGCACAAGCTGGAATAAGGATTGCTGGGAGAAATATCAATAACCTCAGATATGCAGATGACACCACCCTTATTGCAGAAAGCGAAGAAGAACTAAACAACCTCTTGATGAAAGTGACAGAGGAGAGGGAAAAAGTTGGCTTAAAACTCAACATTCAGAAAACGAAGATCATGACATCCGGTCCCATCACTTCATGGCAAATAGATGGGGAAACGATGGAAACAGTGAGAAATTTTATTGTTTTGGGCTCCAAAATCACTGCAGTTGGTGACTACAGCCATGAAATTAAAAGACGCTTACTCCTTGGAAGAAAAGTTATGACCAACCTAGACAGCATATTAAAAAGCAGAGACATTACTTTTACCAACAAAGGCCTGTCTAGTCAAAGGTATGGTTTTACCAGTAGTCATGTTTGGATGTGAGAATATAAAGACTATAAAGAAATTTGAGCTCCAAAGTATTGATGCTTTTGAACTGTGATGTTGGAGAAGACTCTTGAGAGTCCCCTGGACTGCATGGAGATCCAGCCAGTCAATCCTAAAGAAAATCAGTCCTGAGTATTCATTGGAAGAATTGATGCTGAGCTGAAAATCCAATACTTTGGCCACCTGATGTGAAGAACCAACTCACTGGAAAAGACCCTGATGCTGGGAAAGATTGAAGGCAGGAGGAGAAGTAGATGACAGGGGATGAGATGGTTAAATGGCATCACTGACACAATGGACATGAGTTTGAGCAAGCTCCAGGAGTTGGTGATGGACAGGAAAGCCTGGTGTGCTGCAGTCAATGGGGTCGCAAAGAGTCGGACATGACTGAGGGACAGAACTCACTCATTCCTGTTCTTAGGGTAGTAAATTTTTTTTTCATTATTTTTAATGAAGTATCATTGACATGTAATTACATTAGTATCAGGTGTACAACATAATGATTTGATATTTACTTATATTACAAAATGATCACCTCAGTATCATGTCTTTATCTGTAATTATGTCTCCTTTTTCATTACTCCTCTGTTTGCATCTTTTCTTGTTGAAGTATATCTGATTTGCAATGTTTTGTTAGTTTCAGGTATACAGCAAAGTGATTTGGCTATAAATATACATGTATGGGCTTCCCACGTGGCTCAGTGGTAAAGAACCCACCTGCCAATGCAGAATACGTGAGTTCTGTTTCTGGGTCAGGAAGATCCCCTGGAGAAGGAAATGGCAACCTACTCCAATATTCTTGCTTGGAAAATCCCATGGTCAAAAGGAGCCTGGTGGGGAATAGGCCGTGGGGTCGAAAAGATTCAGAGCCAGACACAACTTAGCTACTAAACAGCAACAAATATATATGTATATTCTTTCTATCAATTATTTTCCATTATAGTTTATTACAGTGTAGTTTCCTGGGTTATGCAGTAAATCCTTGTTGCTTGCTTTATATATGGTATTATGTATTTGTTAATTTCATACTCCTAATTTATCCCTTCTTCTTTCTCCTTTAACAATCATAAGTTTGTTTCCCATAGCTGTGAGTCTATTTCTGTTTTGTAAATAAGTTTATTTGTATTTTTTTATATTCCGCATATATGTGATATCATGTTTGTCTTTGTCTAACTTACTTAACTTAGTTTGATAATCTCCAGATCCGTTCATGTTGCTGCAAATGGCATTATTCCATTCTTTTTTATGGCTGAGTCCATCATATACATACTACATCATTTTTACCCATTCATCTGTTGAAGGGCATTTAGGTTGTTTCCATTTCTTGACCATTGTAATTAGTGCTGTGATGAATATTGGGGTGCTTGTGTCTTTTTTAATTAAAATTTTAATTTTTCTAGATATACGCCCAGGAGTGAAACTGCTGGATCATATGTTGTTATTGTTGTTCGGTCGCTCGGTCATGTCTGATTCTTTGCAACCCCGTGGACTGCAATACACTAGGCTTCCCTGACCCTCACCGTCTCCCAGAGGATCATATGTAGGAACCTGCATGCTGTTTTCCACAGTGGATGGACAGATTTACATTCCCACCAATAGTGTAGAAAGGTTCTTTTTTATCCACACCCTCTCCAGCATTTATTATTTGCAGGATTTTTTGCATCTTCTCTTTTTAAAAATTTTAATTGTAGTGAAAGACATGTAACATAAAATTTATGTTAACCATCTTTCCGTATACAGCTAAGTATGTTCATATTGTTTTACAGCAGGTCTATACAACTATTTTCATCCTGCAAATCCGAAACTCTGTAGCCATTAAACAAGAGCTCCATGTTTCCCCCTCCGCTATGCCTTGGCAGCCACTGTTGCATTTTCTATTTCTATGACTTTGACAACTTTGGAGACCTTATATAAGTGGAATCACATAATAATTTTTTTCTGACTGGCTTATTTCATTTTGCATAATGCCCTCCAGATTCATCCATGTTGTATCATGTGACAGGATTTTCTTCTTTTTTAAAGCCTAAATAAGATTGCACTCTGTTGATATGCCATACTTTATTTACCTATTCATCCATCAGTGGACATACCTATTGCTTTGACTTCTTGGTTATTGAGAAAAATGCTTCAATAAATACGGGTGTGCAAGTATCTCTTCAAGATCCTGCTTTCAGTTCAGTGTTGCCCATCAGTGCCTTTATTCCACCAATCTCCTCAGGTATCTGCATGTGGGTTTGTTTGTGTGCCCAATAACATCATTTCCCTCAATGAAAATTCCCATATGGGTAGCTGCAGTGTGGGGAAGGGACCCTGGATTTCAAGCCCAAAGCTTTGCATTCACATCTCAGTTTCACAACTTACTAACTGGAGAGTCTTGAAACAACTTTTCTGAGTTTTAATTTTCTGTACACAGAGTCAAATATGCCTATCAATATGTTGGGAGTGTTAAATAAGATAATTGTGTTAGCCATCTATTATATTACTTGAGTAATAACTGGTGGGCAATTAATATTTGGTAGCTTCTCTGTTGTTTTACTTTCAACGTCTTGATCTCGAGTTCTGAAAGACTTATTAAGTTTAAACGATTTTATGTTTTGATTCCTTTGTAGATGAAGGTGTATTGCTGATTATTTTGTGTGCTATCATTTTTTTTGTTGTTTTGGTTATAAGAAATCAGCCAGTTTCCAAGCCATAAACCTGCGTATTATCTTCTAAACAAAGAAAATGAATCAACGCTCTCTTCTAAACTAGACTGCTAAATTTCTCCACTTTCCCTCAGCTTGCTAAGTTTTCCTAGAGCTATATACATGTAATTGCACAGGCATTTTCCTGACAGATTAAACATTCAGGCCAATAAAGGAGCAGGACACAGATCCATTTTACAGTTCACTTATTGTTGTTGTTGTTAGTCAACTTGATTGCTGAAAGGAAGCAAGAAAATTTCAAAAGGCAGACTTATTAAATGAACTAAGAATACTGCTGCTGCTAAATCACTTCAGTCGTGTCTGACTCTGTGCAACCCCATAGACGGCAGCCCACCAAGCTCCCCCGTCCCTGGGATTCTCCAGACAAGAACACTGGAGTGGGATGCCATTTCCTTCTCCAATGCATGAAAGTGAAAAGTGAAAGTGAAGTCGCTCAATTGTGTCCGACTCTTAGCCACCCCATGGATTGCAGCCTACCAGGCTCCTCCGCCCATGGGATTTTCCAGGCAAGAGTACTAGAGTGGGGTGCCAGTGCCTTCTCTGTGAACCAAGAATAATTTAATTCAAATAACATAAGTTCCAATTATCTCAGTGTAAACCCCATGCTGCTAAGGTCAGAAGATCTTAGCTTCTGGACTAACCTACAAGACTCAGTAGGGTTTTGGAATCAGAGGCTTAGATTTGTTAAACCCAAGTAACTCGTGCCCAGATCTCTGAATGAAGACATAAGTACAGTTTTAGGAAGCACTATAAAGTCGTGGCTTGAATCTGTTTGATTAATTCTTATACAATTATCTACGCTATTTATTAAGAATTAATTGGATTAGTTGTGTGTTTTTAAGGAATTTTCTATATCTTAAAAAGTGCACTTAACACTATTTCTGAAGGGCAAAACATTTCAAAGTTATCAAAATGGCAAGACCAACATCTAGTGGTGAAATAAGTATACTGCAGGATGAATTTAGACCTTTAAGTGTTAGCAATATTTGCAATTCTTCCAGAAAGAGGTATCTGTTTAAAAAAAACAAACAAACAGGATGCCTAGAGAGTTACCCCAAAAGACTGTCAAAAATGGCTAAGAAGACAGTATAAGTGACTCAGACTTAAACACTTCATGAAGCAGTCTCCAGAGAACTGCAAAATGGGACAAAGATAGGAAACTTTTATACGAAAAAGAATAAAGAACAAGGAATACAAAAATAGAAGTAGACAGTCTCCAATCAGAGGACTGCAAAATGGGACAACGATAGGAAACTTTTATACGAAAAAGAATAAAGAACAAGGAAGAGAAAAGTAAAAGGAGAAGGCAACATATAGAACATGTATTGGCTGAGGCCACATGGTCACCCTTGACTGGGGTAAGAAAGAACAGGAAATAAGTGTGGAGCCCAGAGTTGGCTTGGTGTCTGGGGACTGGCTGATTGGATGCACTGTATTTCTGGTCAAGTGGAGGAATGTTTACCGGGATGCAAAATTTACCTGACTTCTGGCTTGCTGTGTAGCACCGTGAGCAGGAGTGACTCAATCTTGGCCCTAGAAATCTACTTCAACACGACTAAATCATTAGTGGTATAATTTCAGGTAATTAATTGTTAAACAGAGGGAATCTTCAGGGAAAAGATGAGAGTGGTCTTTTGGTACTCTCCTATACAATAAAAGCAAATGACTAACCAACTTATTTTTAAGAGCTCTCCAAGCTGAAAGAAGCTGTGCCAGAATTTTAGAGAAATTTTATATCCACTGTAGAAGATGCAGCTTGAAAATCATTTATAATTTTTACTGATGTCCTGGCACACAGTAGAACCATTACTGCTTTAAATAAATGTCTAATGTAAAAGTTAGCTTCTCATCAAGTAGTTAACTACTTTATACATTATTTTTACAGCTAGATTGCCTCAGCAAATAAATCTGTTTCTCCTGAATCCATAAAGCTCATTAGAAGTATATTCTTTATAATTTACATCTCAGGATCATTATTATTCGGATGTATGAAACTGCTTCAAGGGAGCCATAGAAGGTTAAGCCTAAGACAATGACTCTGAGACCATTTGAAGAGCCCCCGTCCTGCCCACATGTTCTCAGTGATCGCTGCCTACCTACTCATTCCTCTTTCACTCTGGATTTTCAGAGTGTTTCTCCATGCTGAGCTGCTTGAGGGCCCATTTGCTGTTGGCCAGAAATATAGACAAAAGCCATCAGGGCCAAACTTGCCATGATCCCAAGCCAGCTTCAATAGCTGTAGAGTGTTAAAACAACTCATTTTGGCTTCAGAACACAAATGCATCTTCTAGTTGGCCGGCTCTGGATGGTTTCCTGTGACTACCATGGGTAAAATAGATAGCTGGTGAGAAGTTGCTGTGTCACATAGGGAGTCTAGCCAGGTGTTCTGTGATGATCTAGAGGTGTGGGATGAGGTGAGGGGAGGGAAGTGATATGTGTATAATTATAGCTGATTTGTGTTGTTGTATGGCAGAAACCATCATCACACTGTAAAGCAATTTTCCTCCAATTAAAACATAAATATTAAAAAAACCCAAATGTATATCTCTGTCCATTCTTACCAGAAACCAACTGAGAGGCCCACTAAGCACATTCAGTGGGGTTCTGGGTGCTGGTCCTGATGGTTTCCGACTCAAGCACAGTGTGGAGGCTGGCTTGCCTCCATTGCCCAGTCTCAAACTGCTCTTCTCCACTTGAGCAACTAACAGTTTCAGTTTCACAGAAATGAAACTGTGATAGTCTTTTATAAATAGTGCTGGGTAAGGTTTGTGTCCTCAGTTGTGTCTGACTCTTTGTGACCTCATGGACTGTAGCCTGCGGATTTCCCAGGCAAGAAGGGTTGCCATTCCCTTCTCCAGGGGATTTTCCAGAGGGATAGAACTCTCATCTCCTGCATTACACGTAGATGCTTTACTGACTGAACCACCAGGTAAGGTTTAAGGGTTGCTGTTTAGTAAGTTCTCTTTGGCTTCATCACATATGCTTTGTTCAGCCTCCACATCAAGAAAGAATGGGTGAAGGCATTGTAAACAATGGTTCTTTTCATCAGATTATGTTATTCATTGGCTTGGTGTCTCTTGCTTCAATGACTCACCCAAATTGAGCTTTGTGCTCTGACTTCAGCCATCATATGGCTTTTCGTCCCCTCTCTAATAATGTTCTGTATCTGGATTTTGATGCTAAAATTAACACCTGGATTCAAGACAATCCAATGGAAAAACCAATGGCTCCATACCTGAATACAAATCATTTAAGAGAGAACAGGCTCCCTGGGTACTTGATTCCTGAATCACATTCAGAAATCCAAAGTTCCCTCTGCCTCAGTCCACACACTCACTGTGTGGAGGGCAGATTTGATATTGTCATCAGTCCCTGATCAGCATCGTCCTTGGCTCTTTAATGCCTGCTTGCATCCTTCTCATGACCTGCACCCAACTTCCCCTTACCTTGCCCACACTGTGCCCTTTCTTTGCACTACTTTTCTCCCCACCCTTCAAGGTTGAGTTCAAATGTCTGCTTGTTTATCACCTCTGAACTGCAGTAACTCAGATCCCACATCTTTTCGAATATTTCCTTATTTACCTCATTCTTTCATGTAGCTATTTGCTTGGGAGGTGCTATAGTTTATCTTTCTCACTTCTGAACTCCCCAAGTCTGGTGCTTGTGGTTGGATGCTAAGTCGCTTCAGTTGGGTCCAACAATCTGTGACCCCATGGACTGTAGCCCACCAGGCTCCTCTGTCCATGGCCTTCTCTGGGCAAGAATACTGGAGTGGCTTGCCATTCCCTCTTTCAGGGAATCTTCCCAACTCAGGGATCAAACCTGTGTCTGGCGGGTTCTTTACAACTAGCGCCACCTGGGAAGACCCTGGTGCCTACTAGGAGTTAAACAAATGTTGCTTCCATAAGCAAACATCTTTTAAAAAGTACAGAGGTCCAGTGACTTTAATTTGGGGAGCCTCCTACTTGGCATATGTCCACTCTGAAGCCTTGGCTGCAGTATGAATGTAAATCAGAGGGCTTCATCCTCATTTTTGGAGAAAGTGGGATGTCTCATTCTCCCATATCCTTGACAAATGCACCCCTCCCTCCACTCCCTGTCTGAGTGAAATGCAGCAAGTTAAAAATGCAGCAAGAGCTAAGTTAAAAATGTATTATAGAAACAGTCTTTGACTGGCATAAATTAAAGTGTTGGGATTTGAAATATACCACAGTGCACAGGACAGCACACCTTGTGCCCGTGAACTCAGCAGCAGACTGATGAGAGCGGGGGGCACAGTGGGAGCGGCATAGACTGTATTTTTTTCTTTGTCCAGAGCAGAGTGCCCTGTGATGAAGGTTTGGGGGACAGGACCAGCACCTACTCACAGGCTCCTTTGGTTCTATTAGACAGGCCATTTGACGATTATGATGCATTTTGTGCGGTCTGGTATCTGTAGCGTAATGAAGGGCTTCAATTTCATCCTCACAGTAATGGCCCCCACAGACTGTGCTCTCATGATGCACCCGAGACTGGGCTGAGCTGTGAAATAGGCACTGTAGTTACCAGCATTTGTGGCTTCCCTGGTGGCTACGATGGCACACGAGCGCTGCAGCTGCAAGCACAACTGAGAGGAGTGAGCACGGCCGAGAGGAGCTACCCCGCGTGCGAGGTAAGGAGCAGGGGCTGCACTTTGCTGGAGCAGCCGTGAAGAGAGACCCGGCTTCCAAGTTAAGTGAAACCCAAGTAAGATGGTACAGCCTTGTCTAACTCAATGAAAGTCATACCATATGGGGCCACCCAAGACAGATGGGTCATGGTGGAGAGGTCTGGCAGAATGTGGTCCACTGGAGAAGGGAATGGTAAACCACTTCAGTATTCTTGCCTTGAGAACCCCATGAACAGTATGAAAAGGCAAAAAGAGAGGACGCTGATAGATGAACTCCCCAGGTCAGTAGGTGCCCCATATGCTACTGGAGATCAGTGGAGAAATAACTCCAGAAAGAATGAAGGGATGGAGCCAAAGCAAAAACAACACCCAATTGTGAATGGGACTGGTGATAGAAGCAAGGTTTGATGCTGTAAAGAACAATACTGTATAGGAACCTGGAATGTTAGGTCCATGAATCAAGGCAAATTGGAAGTGGTCAAACAGGAGATGACAAGAGTGAACATCGACATTCTAGGAATCAGCGAACTAAGATGGACTGGAATGGGTGAATTTAACTCAGATGACCATTATATCTACTACTGTGGGCAGGAACCCCTTAGAAGAAATGGAGTAGCCATCATAGTCAACAAAAGAGTCTGAAATGCAGTACTTGGATGCAATCTCAAAAACGACAGAATGATCTCTGTTCGTCTCCAAGGCAAACCATTCAATATCACAGTAATCCAAGTCTATGCCCCGACCAGTAATGCTGAAGAAGCTGAAGTTGAATGGTTCTATGAAGACATACAAGACCTTTTAGAACTAACACCCCAAAAAAGATGTCCTTTTCATTATAGGGGACTGGAATGCAAAAGTAGGAAGTCAAGAACTACCTGGAGTAACAGGCAAATTGGGCCTTGGAGTACAGAATGAAGCAGGGCAAAGGCTAATAGAGTTTTGCCAAGAAAATGCACTGGTCATAGCAAACACCCTCTTCCAACAACACAAGAGAAGACTCTACACATGGACATCACCAGATGGTCGACACCAAAATCAGATTGATTATATTCTTTGCAGCCAAAGATGGAGAAGCTGTATACAGTCAGCAAAAAAAAAAAGACTGGGAGCTGACTGTGGCTTGGATCATAAACTCCTTATTGCCAAATTCAGACTGAAACTGAAAAAAGTAGAGAAAACCATTAGACAATTCAGGTATGACCTAAATCTAATCCCTTATGACTATACAGTGGAAGTGAGAAATAGACTTAAGGGACTAGATCTGATAGATTGAGTGCCTGATGACCTATGGATGGAGGTTCGTGACATTGTACAGAAGACAGGAATCAAGACCATCCTCAAGAAAAAGAAATGCAAAAAAGCAAAATGGCTGTCTGAGGAGGCCTTACAAATAGCTGTGAAAAGGGAAGCGAAAAGCAAAGGAGAAAAGGAAAGATATATCCATTTGAATGCAGAGTTCCAAAGAATAGCAATGAAAGATAAGAAAGACTTCCTCAGCAATCAATGCAAAGAAATAGAGGAAAACAATAGAATGGGAAAGACTAGAGATCTCTTCAAGAAAATTAGAGATACCAAGGGAACATTTCATGCAAAGATGGGCTCAATAAAGGACAGAAATGGTAGAGACCTAACAGAAGCAGAAGATATTAAGAAGAGGTGGCAAGAATACACAGAAGAACAGTACAAAAAAGATCTTCACGACCCAAATAATCAGAATGATGTGATCACTCACCTAGAGTCAGACATCCTGGAATGTGAAGTCAAGTGGGCCTTATGAAGCATCACTACAAACAAAGCTAGTGGAGGTGATGGAATTCCAGATGAGCTGTTTCAAATCCTGAAAGATGATGCTGTCAAAGCGCTGCACTCAATATGTCAGCAAATTTGGAAAACTCAGCAGTGGCCACAGGACTGGAAAAGGTCAGTTTTCATTCCAATCCCAAAGAAAGGCAATGCCAAAAATGCTCAAACTACTGCACAATTGCACTCATCTCACATGCTAGTAAAGTAATACTCAAAATTCTCCAAGCCAGGCTTCAGTGATACATGAACCGTGAACTTCCTGATGTTCAAGCTGGATTTAGAAAAGGCAGAGGAACCAGAGATCAAATTGCCAACATCCGCTGGATTATGGAAAAAGCAAGAGAGTTCCAGAAAAACATCTATTTCTGCTATGCCAAAGACTTTGACTGTGTGAATCACAATAAACTGTGGAAAATTCTGAGAGAGATGGGAATACAGACCACCTGACCTGCCTCTTGAGAAACCTATATGCAGGTCAGGAAGCAACAGTTAGAACTGCACGTGGAACAACAAACTGATTCTGAATAGGAATAGGAGTATGTCAAGGCTGTATATTGTCACCCTGCTTATTTAACTTCTACGCAGAGTACATCATGAGAAACGCTGGGCTGGAAGAAGCACAAGCTGGAATCAAGATTGCCGGG
Organism: Ovis aries; assembly: GCF_016772045.2. Lineage (NCBI taxonomy): Eukaryota > Metazoa > Chordata > Mammalia > Artiodactyla > Bovidae > Ovis > Ovis aries. The sequence continues at coordinate 40,702,768 of NC_056055.1, read as the reverse complement.
AGAAATATCAATAACCTCAGATATGCAGATGATGCCACCCTTTTGGCAGAAAGTGAAGAACTAAAGAGCTCTTGATGAAATTGAAAGAAGAGAGTTAAAAAGTTGGCTTAAAGTTCAACATTCAGAAAATGAAGATCATGGCATCTGGTCCCATCACTTCATGGCAAATAGATGGGGAAACAGTGGAAACAGTGTCAGACTTTATTTTTGTGGGCTTCAAAATCACTGCAGATGGTGATTATAGCCATGAAATTAAAAGATGTTTACTCCTTGGAAGGAAAGTTATGACCAACCTAGATAGCATATTCAAAAGCAGAGACAAAACTTCGCCAACAAAGGTCCGCCTGGTCAAAGCTATGGTTTTTCCAGTGGTCATGTATGGATGTGAGAGTTGGACGATGAAGAAAGCTGAGTGCTGAAGAATTGATGCTTTTGAACTGTGGTGTTGGAGAAGAGTCTTGAGAGTCCATTGGACTGCAAGGAGATCCAACCAGTCCATCCTAAAGGAGATCAGTCCTGGGTGTTCATTGGAAGGACTGATGTTTAAGCTGAAACTCCAATACTTTGTCCACCTTATGCGAAGAGCTGATTCATGTGAAAAGACTCTGATGCTGGGAAAGATTGAGGGCAGGAGGAGAAGGGGATGACAGAGGTTGAGATGGCTGGATGGCATCACCGACTCCATGGACATGGGTTTGCGTGGACTCCTGGAGTTGGTGATGGACAGGGAGGCCTGGCGTGCTGCAGTTCATAGGGTCACAGGGGTCGAACACAACTGAGCCACTGAACTGAACCTGGTGGCTCGATGGTAAAGAACCTGTCTCCAATGCAGAATCCTCGGGTTTGATCCCTGGGTTGGGAAGATCCCTTGGAGAAAGAAATGGCAACCCACTCCAGTATTCTTGCCTGGGAAATCCCATGGACAGAGGAGCCTGGCAGGCTATACTCCATGGGGCCTCAAAGAATCAGACACGACTAAGTGACTAAACAACAACAACAACAAATGGATATTTGGGACATAAAAATAACTTGTCCCAGGGTCACAGCTGGTGAGTAGGAGGGAAGATCTTGTGATCGGGTCTGGCTGCTCCCAGAGCCTATGCTCCTAACCTGTGTGCTCCTCAGCTTCCCCCGAAGGAGCCCCCAACAAAGAGTCAGAGTGCCTGCAGTTCAAAGTAAACTCGGTCTCTCATTTGCAGTTGACTCTAGATAACTCGTTTCATTGCCTCCTCAGCTATACGATGTGATTTTCTGCCATTCCTATAGCATGTGAAGTCCAACATGGTAAGTAAAGGTAATACTTGAAGGAATAAATGAGCTGTAAAATATCAGTCATCTCTTTACTTATTAAATGCCTGGTTGCCAGCCCCTGGGGCTTCCCTGGCAGCCCAGATAGGAAAGAATCTGCTTACATTGCAGGAGATCTGAGTTCAATCCTTGGGTCAGGAAGATCCCCTGGAGAAGGGTACGGCACTCCAGTATTCTTGCCTGGAGAATTCCAAGGACAGAGGATGTTGTACTGTCAGTCAGTCAGTTCAGTCCCCCAGTCATGTCCGACTCTTTGCAACCCCATGAACTGCAGCATGCCAGGCCTCCCTGTCCATCACCAACTCCCGGAGTCCACCTAAACCCATGTCCATCAAGTCCGTGATGCCATCCAGCCATCTCATCCTCTGTCGTCCCCTTCTCCTCCTGCCCCCAATCCCTCTCAGCATCAGAGTCTTTTTCAATGAGTTAACTCTTCGCATGAGGTGGCCAAAGTATTGGAGTTTCAGCTTCAACATCAGTCCTTCCAATGAACACCCAGGACTGATCTCCTTTAGGATGGACTGGTTGGATCTCCTTGCAGGCCAAGGAACTCTCAAGACTCTTCTCCAACACCACAGTTCAAAAGCATCAATTCTTCGGCACTCAGCTTTCTTCACAGTCCGACTCTCACATCCATTCATGACCACTGGAAAAACCATAGCCTTGACTAGACAGACCTTTGCTGGCAAAGTAATGTCTCTGCTTTTCAATATGCTATCTAGGTTGGTCATAATTTTCCTTCCAAGGAGTAAGGGTCTTTTAATTTCATGGCTGCAATCACCATCTGCAGTGATTTTGGAGCCCCCAAAAATAAAGTCTGACACTGTTTCCCCTGTTTCCCCATCTATTTCCCATGAAGTGATGGCACCAGATGCCTGTATCTTAGTTTTCTGAATGTTAAGCTTTAAGCCAACTGTTTCACCCTCTTCTTTCACTTTTATCAAAAGGCTTTTTAGTTCCTCTTCACTTTTTGTCATAAGGGTGGTGTCATCTGCATATCTGAGGTTATTGATATTTCTCCCAGCAATCTTGATTCCAGTTTGTGCTTCTTCCAGCCCAGCATTTCTCATGATGTACTCTGCATATAAACTTTTCAAGATATTATACTAAAAGATTTTAAATGTTTTCTTTTTAAAAAATCAATTAAAAAATAAATGTCTCATATATATTAGCTACTGCAGCAGGCATTTGATATGAAGAATTTAGGTTCACAGTCCCTGTCCTGGAAGAGTTTTCAGTCTAAAGAAGGAGATAAACAATCTGACAGTAGCTAGTATAGTAACTGCTATGCCAGGGCTGGCACACAGGCTACTGGACCATAAATAAAAGGCAGCGTCTTTAGGCCAATGGTGGGGAAGAATGTGTCGGGTAGGACTTCCCCTCCAACAACAATCAGAGCCAAGAGCTTAGCTTACCAAGAGCTTAGCTGTGTTCTCCTAAAGATGGTAAATGTTCTCATAAATTATTTCATCTCAGCAGCTGCCCTCCACTGAAGGTTCTCCACTTGTGCCCATTTAACAAATGAGATGCTTCTTGAGGTTAGGGTGCATGTTCATGGTTTCAGAGGCAGGACATGGAGTAACGTGTGTCTGATATGGAAGTCAGCATGCTTAGTGGCCGCACTACTGCAGCTCTGCCTTCGTCCCAAAGCCAGAAACAACCCTAGTCCCAACGGACATATATCCACTGTCCAGGTCAACAACCAAGTGTATTTTGGATAGAAGGAACAGCATGAGCAGAAACTTAGAGATGACAGTTGGGACAGTTTGAGGACCAGTTTGGCTGGAGCTTAAGATGCCTTTGGGAGAAGTAGCCAGGGTGGAGGAGTGGAGATTAAATGGTTGCCTGGTTCTGAAAGTTCTCATCCAGTCCCCTTTAAAGCTATGAACCTTTCTGATGGCCCGTGGAGAGTGTCCCAGTTTCTCAAAAAGAAATGAGATTTGATTTGATGACTCTAATACTGTTGGTAGATAAGTCAATAGACTGCTGAAAAAAATGCCCTGGGTTTCCAGAACAGACTTAGCAGGACTCCTGGTGTCTTTCTCTCTTTGAGTGCCTAAAAACATGAAAGCAGTCACTAGAACTAATTAAGGTGTCAGGAAAGATCCCCTGGAGCCAAACACACCATCTGCAAAATTGCACGTAGAGTCATAAAACACTGGATCCATGAAGCATTCCTTTCGGGAAAGGAACTTCTGACACATTTCTCTGTTAATGCACTTTTTCTTTTCCCCGACCCTCAGTCTAGGGCTTTCTTTTGGTGAGACAGGGTGTGTATGTGTATGTGGCGGGGAAGTGTGGTGTGCAGCGCACTGATGGGGCGGAAGCCTGGGCTTGGAGGCAGCCAGGCTGGTTCAGAGTCGGCCTCTCCTGCATGCTCTTGCTGTGACCCAGACCAACTTAGTTAACCATGGTAAGCCTTTGTTTCCAGGTCCATAATTGAAGCTAACTGTTCTGCTACTTCAGAGGAGGCTTGGGGGAGCCAGCAGTGCACAGATGCCCAGCACAGTGCCTAGCCTGTTGTTGTTGTTTAGTCACTCAATAGTGTCCGACTCTCTTCAAACTCACACACTGTAGCCCGCCAGGCTCCTCTGTCCATGGGACTTCCCAGGCAAGAATACTGGAGTGGGCTGACATTTCCTTTTACAGGGGATCTTCCTCACCCAGGGATCCAACCCGTGTCTCCTGAATTTCCTGCATTGGCGTGTGGCTTCTTTACCACTGAGCCACCAGGGAAGCAAGTTGTTAGGCCTCTATTAATGACAAACATTATGATAATGAACCACAACTCCTCAGTTACCATCCGATTCCCAACCCCACCAAACACATAATGACAGTGAAATATCCACTCCTTAGAGAGGGAACCCCAAACTGGTGCCAACGTCAAACCTACATCACAGGGCACTTCTCTGTGGAGAAGGGCAGGGACAGCACTCTTGTCGATACCCCCACTCCCAGATGTAATCAGACTCATACAGGCTGAGTTCAGTGTCTGGAAAGTGTGCTGTTGATCTGCATAGAAGCTGCACTAATCATTCTATTTTTGCTGGTCATGGACACAATCGCTCCAGTGTGTCTCAAATTCAACTCTTTTATTTTAAGGAAATTATTTGTTAATATTTATCTTATTTTTAATAATTAAATTTACATATTCGAATTGAAGGATAATTGCTTTACCATACTGTGTTGGTTTCTGCCAAACATCACCATGAATCAGCCATAGTGTCCCCTCCCTCTTGAATCTCCCTCTCAACTCCCTCTCCATCCCATCCCTCTAGCTTGTTTCAGAGCCCCTGGAGCCAGAGCCCAGTTTGAGTTCCCTGAGTCATACAGCAAATTCCCACTGGCTGGCTGTTTTACATATGGCAATGTATGTTTCCATGTTAGTCTCTCCCACCCTCCCCTTCTTCCCCCCTCCCCATTGTGTCTATAAGTCTGTTCTCTGTGTGTCTCACCTGTTGCCCTGCAAATAGGTTCATCAGTACCATCTTGCTAGATTCCACATATAAGCATTAGCATACGATATTTGTTTTTCTCTTTCTAACCTTCTTCACTCTGTATAATAGGCTCTAGGTTCATCCATCTTTCAAGTTCAATTCTTATGGCTCTTATTTTGAGCCAACAATGGTGATGATTGGGGGAGAGTGGGGAGCAGGAATCAGTCCTCAAGGTCATGGGAGAATGAAAACCAAGTGTAATTTTGAATGACTGTTTTATTTTTCAGTATATGTGCAGCTAAAGATTTCATTTGAACACATGTCCTACAAGTGACTCCAGAAATGAATCACTGGATATTACACATTCTGTTCAGCATTCACTCAGCATCCAACAACATCGACCATGTGCCTGGGTCTCTGAAAAACAGATATTAATAAGCTATTAAGGATTTCCCTCATGGTCCAGTGGTTAAGAATCTGACTGTCAGTGCAGGGGACATGAGTTCAATCCCTAGTCAGGGAAGATTCCACACGCCATAGAGCAACCAAGCCCATGGGCCACAACTACTGAGCCCGTGTGCCTAGGCTCTGTGCTCTGCAATGAGAAAAGCTACCACAATGAGAAGCCCACACATTGCAACTAGTGAGTAGACCCCACTCACCACAACCAGAGAAAGCCCATGTGCAGCAACAGAGACTCATTGCAGCCAAAAATAAATAAACAAATGAATAAAAATTATATATTAAAAAGATACTGACAGAGTCAGTTTGGGCTGTTATAATGGAATATCATAGACTCCGTGACTTAAACATTTATGTTACGGTTTATTTGCACTTCAGGAGGCTAAGAAGTCCAAGATCAAGGTGCCAACAGATGTCTGTTTGTTGTCTGGAAAAAGCCCACTCCCTGGTCTTCTTGCTGTGTCCTTACATGACAGGGAGAGAGAGAGAGAGAAAGAGGGCTTATCTCTTTCATGTCTCTTCTTATTAGGACACTAATCCCAAAGGTGGCAAAGAGAGTCAGGTTCAATCCCTGAGTTGGGAAGATCCCTGGAGCAGGTAATGGCAACCCATTCCAGTCTTCTTGCCTGGAGAACTCTATGGACAGAGGAGCCTATAGTTCATGGGGTTGCAAAGAATCAGACATGACTGAGTGACTGAGCACACACCCATTCAAGGGGGCTTCTCCCTTACGACCTAATTACCTCTCAGAGGCCCACCTCCAAATGTCATCCCAATAGGAATTAGTGTTAGGAGAGGACATAAACTATCCACAGCAGATATCCATGTCACCCACCAGCAACTTTTATCTGTAGAGCTTATAGTACGTAAATAAATTATCCTAAGGAAACTGTGAATACTATAGAAGAGAGAGAACCAAGTTAAAGGAGTTCACAAGACTGAGAAAGAGATTGTTTCTAGTTGAGAACTCCAAAAAATATCCCCAAAGAACCAATATTTATATTAGGCTTTGAAAGAAGGAAGGCTTCTGTGACTCAAGTTGTAAAGAAAGCACCTGCCAATGCAGGGGACCTGGGTTCAACCCCTGGTCCAGGAACCCTGGAAAAGGAAATGGCAACCTAGTCTAATATTCTTGCCTGGGAAATCCCATGGACAGTGGAGCACGGTGGTCACAAAGAGTCAGACTTGACTGAGCAACTAACGGAGTTATTATCTCCAAAGTAAATACAAAAGTTGCTTCTGAGAAAAATTGGAAATCTCTGTTATTTGCTTAGATTTTGCCTCTTCTGGCTGGATTTCTGTCATGTGGGTTCTTGCTCACCGTGGAATAAGTCTTATAGTGTGTCTGTGATCAAGATATCATGTGCCCTCTAATTACCTAAGTATCAGTTTCCTTGCTGTGAGCCACAGATGACAGAATAGAGATAATAAAGTCCCCAGGATTGCATTTGCAGTCAATTATTTTTAATGATATGATAGAAGTCAGGTCATCAGATTGAAATCCCTCTGCGTATGGTAGAAATATCCCATAATGTATTCTGTGAGATCAGGGCAAAGTCTTCAAAAGCTCACATTCTGTTCTAGCCAACTCTTTTTTTCTGCTAGCAAAAAATGATACATGCAAACTTTCAGTTCAATTCAGTTCAGTTCAGTCGCTCAGTCGTGTCCGACTCTTTGCAACCTCATGAATAGCAGCACGCCAGGCCTCCCTATCCATCACCAACTCCAGGAGTTCACTCAGACTCACGTCCATCGAGTCAGTGATGCCATCCAGCCATCTCATCCTCTGTCGTCCCCTTCTCCTCCTGCCCCCAATCCCTCCCAGCATCACAGTCTTTTCCAATGAGTCAACTCTTCACATGAGGTGGCCAAAGTACTGGAGTTTTAGCTTCAACATCATTCCCTCCAAAGAAATCCCAGGGCTGATCTCCTTCAGAATGGACTAGTTGGATCTCCTTGCAGTCCAAGGGACTCTCAAGAGTCTTCTCCAACACCACAGTTCAAAAGCATCAATTCTTCGGCACTCAGCTTTCTTCACAGGCCAACTCTCACATCCATACATGACCACTGGAAAAACCATAGCTTTGACTAGACAGATCTTTGTTGGCAAAGTAATGTCTCTGCTTTTCAATATGCTGTCTAGGGTTGCTCATAACTTTCCTTCCAAGGAGTAAGCGTCTTTGAATTTCATGTCTGCAGTCACCATCTACAGTGATTTTGGAGCCCCAAAAAATTAAGTCTGACACTGTTTCCACTGTTTCCCTATCTATTTCCCATGAAGTGATGGGACCAGATGCCATGATCTTCGTTTTCTGAATGTTGAGCTTTAAGCCGACTTTTTCACTCTTCACTTTTACTTTCATCAAAAGGCTTTTTAGTTCCTCTTCACTTTCTGCCTTAAGGGTGGTGTCATCTGCATATCTGAGGTGATTGATATTTCTCCCAGCAATCTTGATTCCAGCTTGTGTTTCTTCCAGCCCAGCAATTCTCATGATGTACTCTGCCTATAAGTTAAATAAGCAGGGTGACAATATACAGCTTTGACGTATTCCTTTTCCTATTTGGAACCAGTCTGTTGGTCCATGTCCATTCCTAGCTGTTGCTTCCTGACCTGCATATAGGTTTCTCAGGAGGCAGGTCAGATGGTCTGGTATTCCCATCTCTTTCAGAATTTTCCACAGTTTATTGTGATCCACACCATCAAAGGCTTTGGCATAGTCAATAAAGCAGAAATAGATGTTTTCTGGAACTCTCTTGCTTTTTCCATAATCCAGCGGATGTTGGCAATTTGATCTCTGGTTCCTCTGCCTTTTCTAAAACCAGCTTGAACATCAGGAAGTTCACTGTTCATGTATTGCTGGAGCCTGGCTTGGAGAATTTTGAGTATTACTTTAATAGCATGTGAGATGAGCGCAACTGTACAGTAGTTTGAGCATTCTTTGGCATTGCCTTTCTTTGGGATTGGAATGAAAAGTGACCTTTTCCAGTCCTGTGGCCACTGCTGAGTTTTCCAAATTTGCTGGCATATTGAGTACAGCACTTTCACAGCATCATCTTTCAGGATTTGAAATAGCTCAACTGGAATTCCATCACCTCCACTAGCTTTGTTTGTAGTGATGCTTTCTAAGGCCCACTTGACTTCACATTCCAGGATGTCTGGCTCTAGGTGAGTGATCTCACCATGGTGATTATCTTGGTCATGAAGCTCTTTTTGGTACAGTTTTTCTGTGTATTCTTGCCACCTCTTCTTAATATCTTCTGCTTCTGTTAGGTCCATACCATTTCTGTCCTTTATTGAGCCCATCTTTGCATGAAATGTTCCCTTGGTGTCTCTAATTTTCTTGAAGAGAGCTCTAGTCTTTCCCATTCTGTTGTTTTCCTCTATTTCTTTGCACTGATCACTGAGGCAGGCTTTCTTATCTCTTGCTATTCTTTGGAACTCTGCATTCAGATGCTTGTATCTTTCCTTTTCTGCATTTTTTTCCTTTGCTTTTTGCTTCTCTTCTTTTCACAGCTATTTGTAAGGCCTCCTCAGACAGCCATTTTGCTTTTTTTGCATTTCTTTTCCACGGGGATTGTATTGATCCCTGTCTCCTGAACAATGTCTCGAACCTCAGTGCATAGTTCATCAGGCACTCTATCTATCAGATCTAGTCCCTTAAATCTATTTCTCACTTCCACTGTATAATCATAAGAGATTTGACTTAGATCATACCTGAATGGTCTAGTGGTTTTCCCTACTTTCTTCAGTTTAGAAGCTACCAAAAATGTATACTGAAGAAAATATATTATGGTTTTCAAAAATCTTCGCACAGTTAATTTTGATAGGTTTTCTTTAAGTGTATGTCTATTATAGTCAACTAAAGATATTTACATACCCTATTTACATAGTTGGGTTTCCCTGGTGGCTCAGACGGTAAAGAGTCTGCCTGCAATGAAGGAGACCTGGGTTTGATCCCTGAGTCAGGAAGATCCTCTGGAGAAGGGAATGGCAATACACTCCAGTATTCTAGCCTGGAGAATTTCATGGATAGAGGAGCCTAGCGGGCTACAGTCCATGAATTGCAAAGAGTCAGACATCTCTGAGCAACTAACACTATCACTATTTACGTAGTTAGCAAGTCTATAATATCCATGTATGATATTTTCACTTAACTTCATATCAGAAGTCTTAAAAAGGAGTTTATTTAGTATTTGAACTCTATAAAGAGGATAGCATTGAAGTGAATTGCATAGGTTCGCCTATGAACACTTGGGTAATACAGTGCTAAACTCATTTTATCCCAGTACCACAGGAAAGTAATAAGTCCAGATACGTCACTGGCAGGCCAAGAAAGTGACTTCCAGAACAAGTGATGGATCACCACTGTCTCAGCATAGCTGGAAATATCTTCTGAGCCTAAAAATAATGGGCCACGTTAGCTAATGCGGAACAGTTATTTGGCTAAATTAAACTTCAGCTACTATCAAGAGACTCATTCCCAAATGGGATTCTTTTTTTTAAAGTAATAATAGTAGTGCCTCATTAATTATTTATAAAATAATTATGGTTGAGCCCCTGCAGTTTCCATGTATCTAAATGGTACCAAAACTGAGGTGAAAGAAGAAGGAGATAGATAGGTATATACTCCCATTTTTTTTTAATCAAAGATGGTATTTTTAGAGGCTGAGAGTGGGTCTCAGTAAAGGGTATAATCTAAGATTTTTTTAATGTTTTTATGGGTGTGTTTTGTACAGGTGATGTTTCATCACATGTCTGACATTCTATGATGTTACAAGCTTTTCTTTAAATTCATAAAATATACTTAGGGGAAACGAAGCTGAAGACAGGAACATCCGAACACATCCAATCACAGGATGCTACTAGTTACAATTTCAGTGACAGCAGACAGCCAGTTTTGTGTGCTGTAGCTGAAATTCCCATTTACTTTCTCTCAGCAGAGACTCAGGACAAAGGAAATATACAACTTCCTCCTGACAAACCCACTGAATGAAGACTTCACCAAGTCTCTTGTATCGAAAACTCAGTAGTAAAATTCTGGGACAACGAATGCTCCACTGAGGCACAATACCAACAACAGCAAGAAAAAAAGAAAACACACAGCCAGCTCTCTGACCCAGGAATAAGCCCCAGGTCAGTAGCTGGAACAGGTGTCACACACATACACATGCCTAATAATAACTAAATGAATGGTCATGATGTTCCTTCCAGTCTCTTTTAAATTCACAAAGGATGAGGGGTGATGGGTAAGTGAGGAGGCGGGTGTGGGGTGGCTTCAGGGTCAAATATGCCTAGTATAGAAAATCCAAAACAATGTTGCACACGTAAAATTCTTAGAAAATCACCAAAGAAAATTGCTGTTAATATCTTAGTATATTCTGATTCAGACTTTTCAAAACATTCATGCATGTTTATGTGACATTTTACCTAAATTGGGATTATGTCCATTGTAATGTTAAATCTTATTTTTTTAGCTGAATATTATGTATTTTTAAAGCATACTTTCAAGTAGTTAAATATCCATGACTCATTTGAAAAGCTTCTTAAATTTCTTTCACATGTTGTGAATTACAATATGTCTAATTTATCTCATCTTGTTGAGCACGAGACTAGATTTCCAGTTTCTTATTAATATTAATAATATGGCAATAAATATCTCTACACATACATTTTTGTCCCTTCTTATACTGTTTCCTTATACTATGTCCCTACACCTTATTTTGTTCAGAGTAGATGAACAGTTTTCAAGCCTATACTCCCTCCACCAGAGTATGGTAACATCTAATTCTCAAAATCTTCATTAATATTGAACATAATCATTATTTAAATCTTTCAGATTAGGCAAGTGAAAAATTTGGGAGATAGACAAGGGTGAGAGTTGCACAACAAGGTGAATGTCCTTAGCGTCATTTTCACTGAACTGTTCAGTGAAATATGGTTCAAATAGTATGCTTTATAGTATGTGACTTTCACCACAGTTCAAAAAAAAAACTTTTAAGCAACCAGATGAAATTTGACATCAATAAATCTAATATCTTGAAAAAAATAATATTAATAAATCTCATTATTTAATAGGCAAAGCACATATTGTCACTGCTTTGACTTGTCCTTGCCTAATTAAATAGGTAGCTAAATGGTTGCTTTTTGTTCTGGAAACAGTACATTTAGGTCCACTCCCTTTCTGTTTGGATGGTTAGTTTATGTCTTATACATTGCTAACCAAATGCTTTTATTACATTTGTGGCAAATGACTAACTGGTAAGTGGGCAAGCATTTTCCCTTTACAATTCTCTTTATGGCTTTTACATGCAGGAAGTTCGGCCTCACACTAAGATACGATGCATCTTTGTGATTACCTATTAAAAGTATACATGTGCACACACACTGCATCAATCCAGTGAGTCCAATCCTTTTGTATTAACTCGTGGTTTGCTTTAAAAATTATTTTCAAATGAGCACAGACTCAGTCTCCCCACATTGAAAAATGCTGAGATGAATGTGTCCCTTTCCTTCCCCTTTGGGGCTTAGTTGAGACATGCGCTTATGTGTGGGCATTCCAGCACACACCACAGTCTGGTAACTGTGTACAGCCAGGGGCGTGTTCATTCTATTAAACCTACTGGAGTTGGCTTAATTTGCAATAATTTGCATTCTACTCTACCCCTCCTGTGTCCAGTTTTGATACAATGAGAGATCATTTTTATTTAGTTTTTTTAGAACTAAAAGGTTAAGGAAAACTAATCTAAACTGTGAACTGGTCTTCCAAGAGAACCCTTTTAAAAAAAGGAATCAATGCTCAGATTTAAATCGAGAGAAAACTATGCCTAAATTCTCAGTCTTAACCAAATACTACTGCGTAATTTAGACAAGGACCTCTCCTCTTGTTAGGTTTTGGTTTCCTTATTTATGAAGCCCTAGTTTACATCACTGTGTGATGGTTAAGCAAAATAATGTTCCTAGCCCAGGGCTTTAGTAAATCGGCACTTAATGATGTGTGCTGAACGTGAATTTAAGGGAGGGTGAATAAAAGTAATGACAGCTGCGTGCATGCATCCTCAATCACTAAATGGCTGCTACAAGGCTTTAAATTCCGGCCTGGCAAGATTCAGGCCCTCCATTCTTTCCTTAATCTTAAAGTCCTTCTCTAGAGTATAATTTACTGCAGTTACTGGCACAAGAACTGGGGATATTGGAATGATATGTTCCAAATGACTTGAAAACTTTTTTTTTTTTTTTTTTTTGGCTGCACCACACTGCTTGGAGGATCTTAGTTTCCTGACCAGGGATCGAAGCCAGTCTCCTGCAGTGAAAGTCCAGAGTTCTAACCACTGAACTGCCAAAAAAAATTCCCTTGAAAACTTTCTTCTTTAAGAAAATTATTCAAGAAATGAAAAACAGAGAAAATAAGTATATAAACAAGAAGCCTGATCTCCTAACACTTAGGTTTGTGTTTAATTGTAAAAGGAAAAATAATTATGGTGAAGATGTATTGAGAGCTGGCCATGTCCAAGACACTAAGTAAGAGGGATATTTTCTCATCCTCCCACCACCCTGAATGGGGTGGAGCACCATATTACAGATGGGAAGACAGAGTCTTGTCTATGGCCATACCACCCTGAACATACCCAATCTTATCTCTCAGAAGCTAAGCAGGGTCAGGCCTGGTTAGTATTCGGAAGGGAGGAAACAGAGTCGTGCCCAAATTCCAACAACTAGTAAGGGATAGAGTGGGGACTCTGCAGATGTGACCCCAGCACCCAGGCTCCTAAGGGCTACACAAATACAGCCATGCATTCATAATTGATGCTTTTGAACTGTGGTGTTGGAGAAGACTCTTGAGAGTCCCTTGGACTGCAAGGAGATCCAACCAGTCCATCTTAAAGGAAATCAGTCCTGAATATTCATTGGAAGGACTGATGCTGAAGCTGAAACTCCAATACTTTGGCCACTTGATACAAAGAACTGACTCATTGGGAAAGACCCTGGTGCTAGGAAAGATTGAAGGAGAAGAAGGAAGAGAAGGAGGAGAAGGGGACGACAAGGGATGAGATGGTTCGATGGCATCACTGACTCAAGTTGGCGACAGACAGGGAGGCCTGGCGTCCTGTAGTCCATGCGGGTCACAAAGAGTCAGATGCAGGTGAGCGACTGAACTGAACTGAATTGATTCATAATAACTTGTCATCCAATGAGACCACACCTCCATCACTTACCCAGCCAGGATTATTTCCAAGGTGTTCTGGAAGGAATTTCTGCTTCCCAAATACCATCTTCATTCCTCTTTTCAAAATATTTTATGTTCTGGAATCCAAACCTTTTCATTTCAAACTCAGATATGTCTTAAAATGTCACTGCCCCAGTGGTGCTTCTATTTTGACATTTGTTCCCCTGAAGGTGTGACTGTTGCCAGATTCTTAGCTAAGAAAAGGTTTGGCTGGATGAGGAAAAGCTTGTGAGGAGATAAAGGGCAGGAGAAGGGCAGATTGGAGGAGCCAGGGAACTCCAAAATTTAAAAAAAAAAATCTTGATTTCACAAGCTTGCTTTGAACTTCCCTGAATACAATATAACATTTTTTTAAATGTATTAGAATCAAATTGGCAGTTTGCTGTATGAAGAATTAATAGAGAAGAAAAAACCTATTTCTACTTTACTTGGATTTTATTTTTCCTCTTAATTAATAGAATATCCAAACACTTTAAAATTTTTTAATTTTGTAATTTTTTATTAAAGTACAATTAATTTGCAGTTTCAAGTGTACAGTACAGTGAATCAGTGTTTGTAAGGATTATGCTCCCAAACTCTTTCATTAAATTCTTTAATTAAAACCTTTCACTTCTTAAAAGTGGAATTTTTGCTAAAATATGAAGATAAAGAAAAATATTTTTTATTTGAATATTCCCTCTTCATCTGCTCATAATCTTTATTCCTTAATGTTCTTTCTGGAGACTGTCATGATTGAGTATATTGAGTCTCTGTTCTATGTTTGAAACACAAAATCATCAAAGGGCTTTTATATTTAATATTTCTTGCCAAAGTCAAATCTGAACAACTTTAATGGCCATATTATACATTCAGCTTGGTTTATTTGTTTCCCTTCTCTTCTCATAATACAACCTATGCATCATGAAGCATGGAATTACGGTAAAATTTACAACATCATTCAGGGACAAATGTATTCTTTTAGCCAGAGGGGTGACATTACAAGACCCAAGGGGACTGCAGGAGCTGTGACTATGGGATAAACATCTTTGATTTATTGATGAACTGTCTTTGTGCTTATTATTTAAAAAGAAGAAAAAAGGTAAGTGATCAGAGATGTCCATATTTCTTAAATTATGTTCCTGTCTATCCTAGCCGATCTTTGACTTCATAAGGTTGTGTGGCTGACAAAGCATTATTGCCTGTAAGACTCGGATTCGTCCAAACAGTGTAAAAGTGCACAAAGGACTAGGAAAAAGTCACCATAAGATTTAGAACCTGAAGCCCAAATGCCATTTTCCTCATTGGTCCACCACAATTTCTCTGAGTAGCTCCCGCTTTCCAAATCTGGGCATAACTGTGTTTATTCCAGCAGCCCTTCTCAGCTCAGCTCACCTCCTTAAAGCTGACTTGTGACTGCCTGCGGCTGGCTCATTTATGAAGAAAGCTTTTAGATGGATTAAAATGTCAGACACTCAGACAGTTTAAATTGAGAGCCAGGGCTGTTTACCTAAGTATGTAGCTCTCTGCCGCACAAGGATGGCCCTCACCATCCCCCCGCCTCCATTCTTCAGCAGCCAGAAGAGAGACAAAGAGGTTGAAGAATGCTAAGCAGTTCATCTTGGCATGTCTAAAGCAATTGTTTGAGCTGTACACAGACTGGAACGGGGACTGCGATGTGTCTGCCTTCCAGCCAGACTGCACATTAGGCAGGAATGGTCCTCTGTTTCTTGACTTACCCGTTGCCTCCAAGTGCCCCAATGTGTCAACTGGAAGGATATCACAACCCCTCACCCACCCATCCCCATGCATCTCTCCTTCCTTCAAGACATTGCCTGATGATTAACTTACTGACTTGTAATAGTAAAAGATATTAAAAGTATTAAAAAGTAGTATTGGGACCTCCCTGGCAGTCCAGTGGTTAAGACTTTGCCTTCCAATGCAAGGAATGTGGGTTCAATCCCTAGTCAGTGAGTTAAGATCCCAGGTGCCTTGTGGTCAGAAAGTCAAAAAAAAACACATAAAACAGAAGCAATGGTGTAACAGATTCAATACAGACTTTTTAAATGGCCCACATCCAAAAAATCTTTTTTTAAAGAAACTAATATTAAAAGATATTAGCACATCGACCTTCCCAGAGATATATGTGTGTATGAGAGAGAGAGAGCGAGTGAGGCAGAGCATCCTGGTTTCCCAGGTGGTTCAGGAGTAAACAGAAGACACAAGAGACACAGGTTCGATCCCTGGGTCGGGAAGATCCCCTGGAGGAGGAAATGGCAACCCACTACAGTCTTCTTGCCTGCAGAATCCAATGGACAGAGGAGCCTGGTGGGCTACAGTCCATGGGGTCGAAAAGAGTTGACACTACTGTGACTGAGCACAGACACAGCACACACAGAAAAAACATAGCAAAGAGAATGAAGAGTCTTGGGTTCTAAAGTTAGAACTAAACAACTTTAGCCAGCCCCTTAATCTGCCTGAGCCTAGTTCCTTTTCAGAAAAGGAGATAACTGGACCAGTACTCCAAGGTTTTCCGGCATATTTCAGTCTAACGGGAGCTGTATTAAAAGCACAGAGCCCTTTCTGCAGCACTTTGTCTTCATGTGTAGCACTGGCAATGGACTTAACATGCCTGCCTGTAAACCAGGCGCCTGGTCTCTCTTGAACTGTATACATTCTGATGGGTCAGATTTGCAACTTGACTGCACTGTCCGCAAATGGCACATCTTTTAATCAGTCTCTCAGCAGGAGAGAGCACACACAAGTGTGTTTCAGAGTTGTGCCAAGAAGAGTCCACAAAAGGATCTGAGGTTGGTCCAGCCATTAACAGGTTACAGCCCAAGTTCATCTTTTCCACCAGAGACATTATCTCATTGGCAGGTCTCGCCAGAGGCCCAAGTTCTGTCTCATTAAGATTCTCCCAAGCACTGAGAATCTGCTTTGTCACAGACATTCATTTAGTTTATAGTTCTGCTATGTCATTAGGCCACCTTTCCGTAGGGACACAGCAAAGAAGAGGCTTCAATTAACCCATTCAAGGTAGAAAGGAATGAAAACAATCACAGAACCACAGAATACCCAAAATAGCGACAAAAAAATTCAAATTTCTACCTTAAGGAGAGACTTGGGGGCATGGATTGCCCCCAAAGAGAATGCCCAAAGCATGTAAAAATGAGTGAATGAATCGCCCTTTCTCTGCTAGGCATAGGGTAAAGGAAATAGTATGAAGCACTAGAAAACAACTTGGGTGAGTGGGGGGAATTATGAGGCCGGAGACCCCACCCAAAGAGAAACTGAGAACAAGTCAGAGGAATTGGGGGGGACGGACACACATGGATCTGAATAGGAAAGGAGTTAATAGACTTTCTAAAAGTCTAAAGATTATTGGCTGCACCAAGAATCTGGGATAAATATTTAAATAGGTTGGGCTAGAAAGTGGCATAAAATAGAAGCAAAGAGGTGGCCTTTATGTACATATAATATTTTCTGTTAACTGGGCTAATTAAATTTTCAGCCTGTCAACCAATGAGAATAAAAAAGAGAAACTTAACTGTTTGTTTTTAGTGCCTTTCTTTTTAAAATTAATTTTATTGGAATATGAAAGTGAAAGTCTCTCAGTACTGTCGGACTCTTTGTGACCCCATGGACTATACAGTCCATGGACTTTTCAGTCCAAGGAATTCTCCAGGCCAGAATACCAGAGAGGGTAGCCTTTCCCTTCTCCAGGTGATCTTCCCAACCTAGGGATCGAACCCAGGTGTATAGTTGCTCTATAATGTGTTACCGTACAGCAAAGTGAATCAGCTATACATATACACCCTGTTTCGGGTTTCCTTCCCACTTAGCTCACCACCTCCCTGGATTTCCCTGGTGGCTCAGACGGTAAAGCGTCTGCCTACAATATGGGTTCAATCCCTGGGTCGGGAAGATCTCCTGGAGAAGGAAATGGCAACCCCACTCCAGTATTCTTGCCTGGAAAATCCCGTGGATGGAGGAGCCTGGTAGGCTACAGTCCATGGGGTCGCAAAGAGTCGGATATGACTGAACAACTTCACTTTAGCTCACCACTCTTTCTTTTGGAAATGTTTTCCTGGTTTCCTCTTCCCTGAACCATGCAGTTGTGCCCAGAACGCTCTGTGCCATGTCGGCCTCCCCATTTCTTTGGAAGAACTCGCCACGGCAATCGCGGCTCCCTTGGGCCTGCTGCGACAGCGCCCCTCCTGGTGAGATTCAGCTGGGCGCCGAAGTGGGGACAGCAAGCGCCCAGGGCGCAGACCCGCCTCCTAGGGCGTCGCCTTCAGTTTCTGCAGAGAGTTGGGTTTCCCATCAATGCGCTGTTTGGTGCAAAACATGTGTGGGAAATCTTTGTTTCACACTGGCTCCCTCCTCCGCCCAGGGGTGGGACGCCTGCGCGGGTACCCAAGCCTCTCCCCTGCCTCGGCTCCCCGCAAGCTGCCGTTGCAGCATCCTTTAAGGTCCAAGTTCAATACTGCTGCAACTCTTCTGGAAAATTTAAAAAAAAAAAAAAAAGCTGAGAGCAGGAGGGAGCGAGGGAGAGCGAGCCAAAGGGCGCTGCAGAGGGGTGAAGGACAATCCCACGAGCAAGAGGGGCAGCTGTGTTGTACTTTATCTCTCCCGTGAGGGCTACCACAGGGCGGCCAGCCAGGCTGCACGGGGCCAGCCAGCCTGTATGGACCCAGGGTCGCGGCGTGGGTCACCCGGGAGGCTGCATCCGGAGTCCGCGGGGCCCGGAGCCAGAGAGGGAAGGGAGGTTCCTCGGTCAAAAGAGACATCCAGGTTGGTGGCAGCCCAAGAAGCCAAACGCGGCGGAGCTCGGGCTCTGGGCGGTGCCTGTCCTCTCCCGCGCGCGGCGGAGGATGCTGAGTCACCCCTTCTCTGCAGAGCCGGCGCGCCCCCTTTTCTTCCCACTCTCAGAGGGAAGGCGTCCCAGCTGTGGCCCAGGATCCCGCCCCTCACTGTAGACCGGCTGGGGGGCTGTGCAGGAACCACCTAAGAATGCGCCACATCTGATGTGTATTTGTGCACTGGCGCCTTTCTGGGGAGAAAGAATAAATCGAGCTTTCATTGCGTTATAAAGGCGTTCCTGACTCCGAAAGGACCTTGGATCTGGCTGCTCCGAGCAAGGCCATTGTTTCACAAACGACTTTCCCAAACCTCCGGTCTCCCGTGCGTGCCCCTTTACACTGAAGTTACTCTAGCTTTTACATTTTGACAGCTAGAGACTCCCTGGGCTCTGTCCTTTTCCCCATCTAATTACTCCCCTCCGTGGTTGGCCAGAAGCATCTTCTCTGTCCATTTTTAGTTATTTCTGCGGTTTCCCCACAGAGAATTCCTCTGCCCATCTTCAGATCTTCTGTTTTCTCTTCAGAGGGCTCCACCTTTCATCACACCGGTTTTGGTCCTGGGTTACTGCTGCAGGCACCAAAAAGACCCTGGAAAAGGTGTGCTGTGCTGTGCTTAGTCGCTCAGTTGTGTCTGACTCTTTGTGACCCCATGGATTGTAGCCCACCAGGCTCCTCTGTCCATGGGGTTCTCCAGGCAGGAATACAGGAGCGGGTTTCCATGCCTTCCTCCAAGGGATCGTCCCAACCCAGGAATTGAACCCAGGTTTCCCGCATTTCGGGCAGATTCTTTACCATCTGAGCCACCAGGGAAGCCCAAGAATACTGGAGTGGGTAGCCTATCCCTTCTTCAGGGGAACTTAGCCACCCAAGAATCAAACCAGAGTCTACTGCATTGCAGTCGGATTCTTTACCAGTTGAGCCACCCAGGAAGCCCGGAAAATGTGTGCTGGTCTGTGCAAAATGCTGGAGTAATCAGTCCAGGCACACCATACACACACACACACACACACACACACACACACACACACACATACACACACACCTCCTTCTGGAATCTCTTAGTGATTGAACTTTAAAGGAACTTTGTGGAGTTTTCTTTTTTTTTTTTTAATTTTTTATTTTATAGTGGAGTATTGTTGATTCACCATGCTGTCTTAGTTTCAGGTGTACAGCAAAGTGATTCAGTTATACATATACATGTATCTATTCTTTTTCAGATTCTCCTTCTACATAGTGTTGAGCAGAGTTCCCTGTGCTATACAGTCAGTCCTTGTTTCTGCTCTTCTTGATGGCAGCTTCCCAGGGTGGAATAAGGAGGTGGCAACTGTGGGTGGGAGGAAAAAGCCAATCCTAAAAGATCTTGTATTGCATATATTGGGCTTCCCAGGTGGTAAAGAATCTGCCTGCAGTACAAGTGGCACAGGAGACCTGGGTTCAATCACTGGGTCAGGAAGATTCTCCCGAGGAGGGCATGGCAACCCACTCTAGTATTCTTGCCTGGAGAATCCCATGGTCAGAGGAGCCTGGCGAGCTACAGTCCATGGGGTTGCAAAGAGTCAGGCATGACTGAGTAACTGAACAGACATTGCATATACTAGAGCTCCTCGCCAATGTGCCAAGCATCAGGCCAGAGAACCAGGGTGACCCTACCCTTTCTGAGCATGGTATACATAAAAACTCTCTCCTAGGGTATCCATGGGCAATATGTACAGTCCTCACTGTATCCTAAACTGTCCAGCCCTTCCACATTAGTCTGATCTTTTTAAACCAAGGAGCAGTGCCCAGAGTAGAGGGCTTAAGCTGCTGGAGCAGAGGTGGGCACTAGGGGTCCAGGGTGTGGAGCATACAGCCCCCCGCATTTCCAGTCTCCTGATCCCATTTCTCTACTACTTCATTTCTTATGAGTTGGTCTGGTCTTCCAGGATCTCAAGCTTTCACTTCAGTTTTTGCTAGTCGACTGAACAGGGCTCCATATTAATCACTCATCCTTGAAACTGTTTGAAATAAGATCCATATTCTAGTGGTTTGAAGCTCTTCTCTCTGTTCTAGGAATCAGTTTATTTTTCTGCCTTTCTTATCAGACTTACAAACTAACTTTAGATTTCCCCCATGGGTTTTGGGCACAGCCCCCAGACAGGCTGTATTATTTAGTTTGTCATTGTGGAGGGCAGGCTACTCTGTAGTTGTGTGTCTTTGACTGCCCTATCTTTGTTCTTGAGTGAGTAAGCAGCTGTATTTCCTAATACTTGAAGGTTTTATCTGATAGCAGTGTCACTCACCACATCAGCCAGGGGTAGATAAAATTAACTAGAAGGTCATATTTATATCTTCTGGGCACTTGATTATTGCTGTAATCATACAGGTAGTGAGCGTTTGACCATCTTCTCTGTGCTCACACATTTTTAACCCTCACAACTCTGGCAAAAGAGGAATGATTTTTCTGTGTTTTTTCTTTTCTTTTTTTTTTTTTTTTGGTCATTATTGTTTTCTGTTTTGTTGTTGTGTGTGTCATTTGGTTTTGTTTTTGGCTGCAACTCAGCTTGCAGGATAGTTCCCTGAGCCAGGACCACTGCCATGGAAATGCAGAGCCCTAATCACTGGACCCCCATGGAATTCCTGATTTTCCTCAATTTTTTAGAGGGTACCATGATCTGGATTTGAACCCAAACCTATTTCAAAGCCTTTTGCATTGGCTAGGAAGAGATTTAGGGGCATGAAGGCTAAGAGGTCAAGAATATTGGGAATTACTTCGAATTCCAGGATTAGGAGAGAGGCAATTGGTAATGAGTACAGCATAGAGATTGGAAGTACAAGCTGAAGTCTCATGGCCTGCATTAGACTCTATGCTGATTAACATCTACTAGAAACTACTTATCTCCCCAAATATTATTATTGTAATCTGAAGATAAGGCAAAATAATAATACACACCTCACAGGTTCACTGAGGAAATTAGGTATGTTTGCAATAGTTAGGTCAGGGGCAAACAGAAGGTGCTTAATTGATGTTAGTGCTTATAAATATTAAGATAAAAGAAGGGTGAGTGAAAAATTGGCTTCCTAAACTAACACTTCATATTGCCTTTCTTAGCTTGTCCTCTTGGATGTAGATAGGCTGATTTCAGTCTTGGGAAAATTATACCATGTCCTATTTCTGCTTTCTCAATATTTGTATGAGAGTAAAATCAGTTTAAACCAAAGAGTAAGCCACAAACAGATAGCCCTGTGAATCATGCACCTATAGGAAGACAGGAGCCAGGACTTCCCTGTTGGTCCCCTGGCTAACATTCTGAGCTCCCGGTGGAGGGGGCCTCATGTTCAATCCCTGGTCAAGGAACTAGACCAGGAGCTGCAACTACTGAAGCCCATACACCTTGTGGCTCCACAACAAGAGAAACCACCTCAATGAGAAGCCCACACACTGCCACTAGAGAGTAGCCCCCACTCTCTGCAACTGGAGAAAAGTCCACACAGGAACGAAGACCCAGTTCAGTTCAGTTCAGTTCAGTCGCTCAGTCGTGTCCGACTCTGGCACACCATGAATCGCAGCACGCCAGCCTCCCTGTCCATCACCAACTCCCGGAGTTCACTCGGACTCGCGTCCACTGAGTCAGTGATGCCATCCAGCCATCTCATCCTCGGTCGTCCCCTTCTCCTCCTGCCCCCAATCCCTCCCAGCATCACAGTCTTTTCCAATGAGTCAACTTTTCGCATGAGGTGGCCAAATTACTGGAGTTTCAGCTTTAGCATCATTCCCTCCAAAGAAATCCCAGGGCTGATCTCCTTGTACAGTCATAAATAAATAATTTTTTAAATGTTTAAAAAGCTTTCTCATTAAAAAAAAAAATCAGCTTCCACCTGCTGAGGGTCCCCCAGCACACTTCAGCTCCCCTTGGCTTGGAAGTCTCTGTCCAAAGTAGGAGATGACATATGTCAGTGGCTATTTTCTAAGGTTAAGGGAAAATGTTGAGTCTCTCAGAAACTGATCATAATGGGGGAAAGTGTGTGTTAGGTAAGAGGTATAACAGGTTCCCTCTTTCCTACTCAGTGCTCTGGAGATTCAAAATTGAAAAATATAGCCTACCTTCTCTCAAAGAGCAAATGGTCCTTCAGGACAAGACACTTCTGAATGAAAAGAAAATGCACCTTCTAAGCACAGATGGTAAGCGCTAGAGGTGTGTAGATGGGGGGAACCATGAAGACTTCTTGGAGGAGGTGAAATGGAGCATGGTTACAGAATGAGTGCAGGGAAGGAAATTCAAAGCTAAGAAACCGAAAGATGGGTAGACTTCACAGGTAGACTTGGAAAGACTTGTGAACTTACCTACAAATTTCCCTGCATCTGTACATTTTTCTGGAGAGAGGGACCATATACAGCATAAGATTTTCAGAGGAGTCTTTAACAACCTCAAAAGTCAGAACAAGTACTGTAGGGGCTAGAGAATTATGAGCAGCTTATCATTGGTCTCACAATGAGACACCAGCTGCCTTGATGTCTTTTTTGTTTTTAATTGCTCATAACTAATTCAGATCTAGATCATTTCAGAACTATAGGGAGGGTGCCAAGGCCAGCAGTAGGGGAGACACTGAGAACAGAAAGTTCTTTGGGCACTTCTAGCACATGGGTTAGGAGAAGGCAATGGCACCCCACTCCAGTACTCTTGCCTGGAAAATCTCATGGACAGAGGAGCCTGGTGGGCTGCAGTCCATGGGGTTGCACAGAGTTGGACACGACTGAGTGACTTCACTTTCACTTTTCACTTTCATGCATTGGAGAAGGAAATGGCAACCCGCTCCAGTGTTCTTGCCTGGAGAATCTCAGGGACGAGGGAGCCCAGTGGGCTGCCATCTATGGAATCGCACAGAGTCAGACACGACTGAAGCAACTTAGCAGCAGCAGCAGCAGCACATGGGTTATTGAAATGGCTGCCTCTTTGAGAACCAGCTGTGCTCATTAATTCTGGAATCAGAACACCTGGGTTCTCCAATAGGAAATCATGTCTCTTGATTTGGAAAATGTCAGCTATGGTAATTTTCTGGTGTGTTTACATGAATAATACTTGACCTACATGTGGAAATGTGAAGATTTTCATCTTTCTTTCTCCTCAGGGCAACCCCTAGAGGATTGCAGTGGTCAGTAGCCCCTAGACCTTTGAAGACCCTTATTTAATATTCTTGCCCTCCCTTCCCCTGCCCATAGCAACCCCATCTTCCACTGCAATTACAAATTTCTCCTGTTTCTAGGAGTATTTTGGGATGCTACACCTCCTTGCCTGCTTTCAAGAATATTATCCTCTAAAACCTGAAAGCTTTTTTTTTCTTTAAATTTAGATCAAAGCAGAGAGGAGAGCAAAGACATTTTGCAAATGTCTTTACTAGATAGTTTAGTTACTTTAAGCTGTGAGTTGATTAATTAGAATTGATTTTTGTCAGGAAAATGAGGCTGAAGGATTTTCTGGCGTTACACTCAGGCATGAGTCGTGACACCCATACTACAATGACTCATCACTTTAGAGAGAGTCATTTTGATGCTACGAGGGTTTTGCTTCACTAGGAGCTTCATAGGAAAGTTCTTTTCGTGGGTCAGACACCAACAACAGGCAACCAGGGCTTTGCACAAATACCACATTTTCCCCTCCCTCATTTGCCTCTATTTGAGAGAAAGAATCTTTAGACAGGAAAGAGCTCTGAGCTACTAAAAAAAAATTCTCCCTAACATTGTAGAAATGTATTTCACACTGAAACAGTATAGAGAAGCGTAAGAGCCTCTTGATTGAGGAGCAAAGCAGAGAGATCGTGAATGGTATAGGAGTTTAATCTTCCACCCTGATACCATCTCAAGAATATTGCACTCCTGGGGTTTCTTTATTGCCATCTATTGCTTAATGCCAGGACAAAAGGAATAATTTGACAAGCAAGGACAGCACAGTCTGTTCCTCCTGCTTTTGAGTTTCTTTCAGTTTTTCTGTCATTTTTAAAATTATTTTTTTATATGGCACTCAAAATGTATCAGGTGCAACATGGAAGCTATTTACTACCTCGGGCTGTATTGCAAACCCTGCGATAGTTTCAGGCAATGGATGAAAGGAGCTCTCTGCTTCTTAGGTAGTTAACAAAATGATAAAAGGATCCTGCATGGGATATTTGATTCATTCTCCCTTGGGAAAGGAATATATGTTACTCTTAATTGCTGAGTTATGGATCTGTTATAATTAGTTAGTTACTAGGAAATAAATGGGCTTCCCTGGTGGCTCAAATGGTAAAGAATCTGCCTGCAATGCAGGAGACCCGGATTCCATCCCTGAGTCGGGAAGTCTCCTGGAGGAGGGCATGGAAACCCACTCCAGTATTCTTGCCTGGAGAATTCCATGGACAGAGAAGCCTGGGGGGCTAAATCCATAGGTTCGCAAAGAGTCAGACACGACTGAAGCAACTTAGCATGCACGTTCAGTATACCAGACACTCACTATTGGATTGGAAAGGGGACCAGAAAGAATAAGGTAGTACTCATGAAAAGCAAGTGGTGCTCAGCAGGCACGCATACAGGAAAAGGACAGAAATGATAGTTGAAGTCATTTCCCTCCAGTGGAGTTCAAGATTAGAACACACCAGATGCTGAGTCTCAAACATGGGAGATGCTTAAACAGCCTGTACTTTAGGTTAGGTTCAGACTTGTTCCAGAAACTGAGGGTGGGGGAAAAATCGTAAGTGATGAGCAGGTAGGGAGAGAGAAGCCGTTCAAAGTCCCTGCGAAAGGCAGGTACAGAATTCAGGAAGTCACATCCCCCTTTGCATTTCACTTGATTGTGGCCTAGAACAAAGAGAGAGAAGACTGTCTTGTTCCCATGCCCCACAAGACAAACCACGCCCCTTCCTTCCTACCCTCTCTGTCCATGCCCCATTCCAGAAGAGGCTGAGAAACAAGTCACAAAAGGGTGAGTGCTGGCGGATGGATGTTATACTCACTTCCTTTATCTGAGATGGAGGAGGTACCACAGCAGACCCTGCCTGTATGTGTGTATCTTCCGTGTGTTTCAGCTGCAGCAGTTATGTCCTAGATTGTTCCTCTCCATGTTCTTTCAGAGTCCATTTCCAGCTACTGAAACAATAACCAAGATATGAACACTAAAACAATGCCCCAGGGTGTGTTAAACCCCAGGAACAACTATGGGGATGGTACCAACAAGAACGTGATCAGAAAGGAATGCTGGACACCAGATGGAAACCAAGGTCACTAGATCAGAGGCTGACTTTGCTATTCTCACACCCAGGACCACGAACTGGAGATGTGATGGGGAAGATTGGATAAATACTTCTTCAGTAAGAAAAAGAGTCAACTTCTTGGTTCTCTTTCAAGCTGTTATGGAAGATCTTTTCTTCATGGGCAACATGAAAATGAAAAGATATGTCATGCTGTGGATGTAAGAACACTAATTACCTGATAACCCATGACTGTTTCTTGCAGTTGATTTCCTGTTAATATTCCTCATAAGCTAGTGTGCAACAGAGGGGTTCCTTACTGGCTCAGTGGTAAAGAATCCACCTGCTAATGCAGGAGACCAGGGTTTGATACCTGAGTCAGGAAGATCCCCTGGAGAAGGAAATGGCAACTCACTTCAGTATTCTTGCCTAGAGAATCCCTTGGACAGATTTTTCCTTTGGGCCACGACTGTGCATTTACTTCAGTTCTGTATGATGAGAACAAGTGTTCTTGAATCATGCCTGATCTCTCTTTGAAAGAATCTTAAAAGCAAATTGGGGTGAAAATTTCAGACGAAGAGCTTAATCTCATTTCTGAGGAGAGCAGAATTCTGCCTTAATAATCAGCCCATACTCAGAGAGAGCTGCTGCTGCTGCTAAGTTGCTTCAGTTGTGTCCGACTCTGTGCAGTCCCATAGACGGCAGCCCACCAGGCTCCCCTATCCCTGGGATTCTCCAGGCAACAACACTGGAGTGGGTTGCCATTTCCTTCTCCAATGCATGAAAGTGAAAGATGAAAGTGAAGTTGCTCAGTCGTGTCCGACTCTTAGTGACTCCATGGACTGCAGCCTACTAGGCTCCTCCGTCCATGGGATGTTCCAGGCAGGAGTACTGGAGTGGGTTGCCATTGCCTTCTCCGACTCAGAGACAGCAATTACAGTTAAAGGCATGCCTTCTTGATACAACAAATAGATATAAACAGTTCCTTGTTTCTAAACAAGGGAGGGATGTAATAGTGCTTAGGACTGAAAAATGCCTGAGTTCTGTCATCCTCTTTGGTTTGCAAATAGATTGAAAGAGAATTTAGAGAAGAGGTCAAAGATTTTTCTTGTTTCTTGGGCTCTACAGGAACTACAGTGTGGCTCTTCATGTTCTATTTCTCTTTTCATTGATCATAAAGGTTCAATATTGCTTCACAGAGAACTCCTAAAACGTTAGTCTCTAACCCCCCCAAAAACAAATTGTCTCCAAAGTCTTGGTTATCATTTTTTTCTTTTCCCACTCCTACCCTCTCATTACAGGTTACTTTTCTTTAGTGGTTGAGGCGGTGGGTCGCAGGGATGGGTTACACTGGGGACTGGGTAAAGCATAGCCAGTTAGTAAATGTTGTATTCTAGTGTTCTGCAAAACAGACATCAACCTGGCTTCTAGTCTAGTCTACAGGACTTTGCACTCCCTCAGCCTTCCCATCTTTATGTGGAGGAGTTAATAGAAAATCACTTTCAATCTAAAATCCTGTGATTCCATAAGTGTTGAAGTTTCTCATGTAGGCTGCTAGTTTGGGTATTTTTTCCCCTGCATACACACACACACACACACACACACACACACACACACACACACACACACCCTGCTCCCTGACTTTCTGTGAATAGGAGAAACAGGATCTGGTTTATTTTGAGATCAGAACCACAGAAGGAGTTGGCGTCTCTGTGCTGTCAGAGTCTGGAGGTTGTTTTGTCCTCTCTGAGCTTCTGATGCCTGAGCGCTGACAAGCATGACTCAGGCGTTTCTGTGTCCGCTGTTCTCACTGCAGCATCTCTGCAGCAGTCAGTCCTGGAAGCAATCAACCCCGGGCTTATAGCTGGGCCATCAAGCAAGGTACGGGGACCATCAAGCAAACCATTACCTCCACAAGAGCCGGCCACCTCCTTGATAATCTAAATGGCCTCATTGTTAAAGTAATTTACTTTCCTAGGAACTGCCACAAACCTGATGTTTTCTAATCGCTGAGTGTCATAAGGGGTGGAAATGTTGGAAACCAAACCACTGACACATTTTGCTGTTGAGAAAACAGAGACCTAGAGAGAGGGTGTGGCTTATTCACCTACATCCTACTCCTGGCTAGAAGCAGAGCCTGGGCAGGTGTCAAGCTACTAACTTGGACCTCTCTAATTGCACCTTCTTTTATACTGGGATGCCTGAACAATGAAAGCAGATGATGGCCAGAGCCCAGAAGGAAAGAAGGATGCAAGAAGAGGAAACTGAAGAAACCGTGACAAATGGTCTACACGGTGGTGTGTCTTTTCAGTGCATTGTTGTCAGAATGCAGTAGATACCAGCCCTGTGCAAGGTGACTTTCCTCTAAGCTCCGCCCTATACCTGCTTTGTCACTTTGACCAATCTCTTCTGTGAGTCTCCATTTCCACACTCTTAGAATTTCTTCGGGTTTCCTAGGTGGCTCAATGGCAAAGAAGTCGCCCACCAGTGTAGGAGCCACAGGACACTCCGGTTCCATCCCTGGGTCGAGAAGATTCCCCGGAGGAAGAAATGGAAACTTACTCCATTATTCTTGCCTGGAGAATCCCATGGATAGAGGAGCCTGGTGGGTTACAGTCCTTGGGGTTGCAGAGAGTTGTATACAACTGAGCAACTGAGCAATTTCCTCACAACACAGGATTATTGAAACAATTAAATAAAATAACTTGTGTCAGTAACATCTGACACATCAGTTCAGTTCAGTCGCTCAGTCGTGTCCGACTCTTTGCGACCCCGTGAATCGCAGCACGCCAGCCTCCCTGTGCATCACCATCTCCCGGAGTTCACTCAGCGTCCATCGAGTCAGTGGTGCCATCCAGCCATCTCAACCTCTGTCGTCCCCTTCTCCTCCTGCCCTCAGTCCCTCTCAGCATCACAGTCTTTTCCAATGAGTCAACTCTTCACATGAGGTGGCCAAAGTATGGAGTTTCAGCTTTAGCATCATTCCCTCCAAAGAAATCCCAGGGTTGATCTCCTTCAGAATGGACTGGTTGGATCTCCTGGCAAGCCAAGGGACTCTCAAGAGTCTTCTCCAACACCACAGTTCAAACGCATCAATTCTTCGGCGCTCAGTCTTCTTCACAGTCCAATGCTCAAATCCATACATGACTACTGGAAAAACCATAGCCTTGACTAGACAGACCTTTGTTGGCAAAGTAATGTCTCTGCTTTTCAATATGCTATCTAGGTTGGTCATAACTTTTCTTCCAAGGAGTAAGCATCTTTGAATTTCATGGCTGCAATCACCATCTGCAGTGATTTTGGAGCCCCCAAAAATAAAGTCTGACACTGTTTCCACTGTTTCCCCATCTATTTCCCATGGAGTGATGGGACCAGATGCCATGATCTTCATTTTCTGAAAATGTTGAGCTTTAAGCCAACTTTTTCACTCTCCTCTTTCACTTTCATCAAGAGGCTTTTTAGCTCCTCTTCACTTTCTGCCATAAGGGTGGTGTCATCTGCATGTCTGAGGTTATTGATATTTTTCCCAGCAATCTTGATTCCAGCTTGTGTTTCTTCCAGCCCAACATTTCTCATGATGTACTCTGCATATAAGTTAAATAAGCAGGGTGACAATATACAGCCTTGACGTACTCCTTTTCCTATTTGGAACCGGTCTGTTGTTCCATGTCCAGTTCTAACTATTGCTTCCTGACCTGCATATAGGTTTCTCAAGAGGCAGGTCAGGTGGTCTGGTATTCCCATCTCTTTCAGAATTTTCCACAGTTTATTGTGATCCACACAGTCAAAGTCTTTGGCATAGTCAATAAAGCAGAAATAGATGTTTTTCTGGAACTCTCTTGCTTTTTTCCATGATCCAGCAGATGTTGGCAATTTGATCTCTGGTTCCTCTGCCTTTTCTTAAACCAGCTTGAACATCTGGAAGTTCACTGTTCACGTATTGCTGAAGCCTGCCTTGGAGAATTTTGAGCATTACTTTACTGACACATAGATAATCAGTAATGGATTATCTTCCTCCTTTCATTGTGCTTTCCTTTTCTCTATTCCCCCTCTGTTTTGAAAGGAAAGGGTTAGGGTTATGTGTTTTTTCTGAAGCAACTTATCATGCACATGTTTTTATCTACTGTGGAAAAGTAGCAAAAACATATGCTGTATCTGATTTGGGGTTCTCCCAAGCCCATTCATAATAGACATTCTATGTGAAAATATAGGACTACTCTCTATTAGATTAATAGGATGCTTGTTTAAAATGATCACTTACCATTATCATGAAGTATTTATTGAGACCTCCTATATAGTACTCTGTGATGTCTCTTGCATGGAATTACCACCAACATTTTTCAACATAGTTATTGTAGGAAGATATAAACAGAAAGCCACACATAGAGAATAGACACTTTTGTCCCAAATATCACAAACAATTATGGCCCCTGGCCTCTGTGAGCTCCTCACATTGTTACTGAGAAATATAGCATAGGGCTTAAGAACATTTTCAGGGCATTTCCATAATGCAGAGATCAGGCATTTTTAAGAGCACGGTATGAATATCAATGTCCTTCCCATTACTCCTATTTCATTAACTGGAACTGTCATGACACCTGTGATATAATGACACACCGACATTTTTTTTCCCATAGAATAAAATGGTTCATTAGCCAAAAAGAAGGATGCTCAGTACTCATTGATGTTCAGGGCCTTTCTATGTGAAAGTGGAAGAGTGTGTTTTATTAAGACGATCAAGCATTAAGTATGGAGGAGGCAGCCAGACCTGCCTGCACTATTCTCAATGCAGTGAGGAATACAGGACATATAGGAAATGATTCTACTCAGCCTTGAAGAGTCTGGTGAATTTCTGTCATGCATAAGTAACAGCTCCTCTTTAAAAATGCCTCTGAAAGCTTCCGACAGAGGACTTGATAAAATATTTTGTTTCACTTATGGCTTTCCTTTGTGTTCCATGACTCTCTGAATAAAGCTCTACCATGAATATGATTGTATTGTATTATTGTAATTGATTTGTTGTCTTCCTCATTAGAGGGATCAGGAGCATATGTAACTCCTGACTCATTCTCATCTCCACTGGACCAGGCATCCAACCCCCAGGATGGAAATACTCTCAACTCTACCCACTGATAAGGGAGTGAGTTTTCTCTGCACAACCATTCATCAAGGCTTCCTTGCATTCCCTGTTCTTCACTAGTTCCATAGAAAACTATGATCTTTACCATTGTCTGATCCTTTCCCCTTCCTTTCTCGTAGTTAACTCCAGAGTGAAAGTCTTTCACATCCTTTATATCCTAACTGGAAGCCAACTTCCCTTTGATCAGGGATCAGGTAAAATTATACTTGCATGTCATGTAAGAAATTGGAGACACTTCCCATTTATCAGAAGGAGACCTTCAGCAGATATGAAATGTCTTTCTCCCTCATACCACTAGCCCACAGGGATATTGCATCTCTTCCTGTTTTATAATCTATATTCGGAATATAACCTATATTCCATTACATGAACGCAATTTTTGCTGAAATGTATAAACAAAGCAAAAAGTCTGTGTGCTGTGTGCAGGAGCAGGGTATGAGAAATTGCAGGCTGAAAGAGTGACAGCTGAACAGAGGAACTCAGGAAATGGATTTAAACCAGGTCCAGAAGATATATTAACCTAACTAAGCTTTGGAAAATGTTCTCCTTCTGAATATGGGAGGATTGATAAGGAATGACAGAATCAGACTGCAACTGAACATATATATTTTTAGTTCAGTTCAGCTCAGTCGCTCAGTCGTGTCCGACTCTTTGCCACCCCATGAATCGCAGCACGCCAGGCCTCCCTGTTCATCACCATCTCCCAGAGTTCACTCAGATTCACGTCCATCGAGTCAGTGATGCCATCCAGCCATCTCAACCTCTGTCGTCCCCTTCTCCTCCTGTCCCCAATCCTTCCCAGCAACAGAGTCTTTTCCAATGAGTCAACTCTTCACATGAGGTGGCCAAAGTACTGGAGTTTCAGCTTTAGCATCATTCCCTCCGAAGAAATCCCAGGGCTGATCTCCTTCAGAATGGACTGGTTGGATCTCCTTGCAGTCCAAGGGACTCTCAAGAGTCTTCTCCAACACCACAGTTCAAAAGCATCAATTCTTCGGCACTCAGCCTTCTTCACAGTCCAACTCTCACATCCATACATGACCACAGGAAAAACCATAGCCTTGACTAGACGGACCTTAGTCGGCAAAGTAATGTCTCTGCTTTTAAATATACTATCTAGATTGGTCATAACTTTTCTTCCAAGGAGTAAGCATCTTTGAATTTCATGGCTGCAATCACCATCTGCAGTGATTTTGGAGCCCCAAAAAATAAAGTCTGACACTGTTTCCACTGTTTCCCCATCTATTTGCCATGAAGTGATGGGACCAGATGCCATGATCTTCGTTTTCTGAATGTTGAGCTTTAAGCCAACTTTTTCACTCTCCTCTTTCACTTTCATCAAGAGGCTTTTTAGTTCCTCTTCACTTTCTGCCACAAGGGTGGTGTCATCTGCATATCTGAGGTTACTGATATTTCTCCTGGCAATCTTGATTCCAGCTTGTGTTTCTTCCAGCCCAACATTTCTCATGATGTACTCTGCATATAAGTTAAATAAGCAGGGTGACCATATACAGCCTTGATGTACTCCTTTTCTTATTTGGAACCAGTCTGTTGTTCCATGTCCAGTTCTAACTATTGCTTCCTGACCTGCATACAGATTTCTCAAGAGGCAGGTCAGGTGGTCTGTATTCCCATCTCTTTCAGAATTTTCCACAGTTTATTGTGATCCACACAGTCAAAGGCTTTGGCATAGTCAATAAAGCAGAAATAGATGTTTTCTGGAACTCTCTTGCTTTTTCCATGATCCAGCAGATGTTGGCAATTTGATCTCTGGTTCCTCTGCCTTTTCTAAAACCAGCTTGAACACCAGGGAGTTCACGGTTCACGTATTGCTGAAGTCTGGCTTGGAGAATTTTGTGCATGACTTTACTAGCATGTGAGATGAGTGCAATTGTGCGGTAGTTTGAGCATTCTTTGGCATTGCCTTTCTTTGGGATTGGAATGAAAACTGACCTTTTCCAGTCCTGTGGCCACTGCTGAGTTTCCCAAATTTGCTGGCATATTGAGTGCAGCACTTTCACAGCATCATCTTTCAGGATTTGGAACAGCTTAACTGGAATTCCATCACCTCCATTAGCTTTGTTCGTAGTGATGCTTTCTAAGGCCCACTTGACTTCACTTTCCAAGATGTCTGGCTCTAGATTAGTGATCACATCATCACGATTATCTGGGTTTTGAAGATCTTTTTTGTACAGTTCTTCTGTGTATTCTTGTCACCTCTTCTTAATATCTTCTGCTTCTGTTAGGTCCGTACCATTTCTGTCCTTTATCGAGCCCATTCTTGCATGAAATGTTCCCTTGCTATCTCTAATTTTCTTGAGGAGATCTCTAGTCTTTCCCATTCTGTTCTTTTCCTCTATTTCTTTGCATTGATTGCTGAAGAAGGCTTTCTTATCTCTTCTTGCTATTCTTTGAAACTCTGCATTCAGATGCTTATATCTTTCCTTTTCTCCTTTGCTTTTTGCCTCTTCTTTTCACAGCTATTTGTAAGGCCTCCCGAGACAGCCATTTTGCTTTTTTGCGTTTCTTTTCCTTGGGGATGATCTTGCTTTCTGTCTCCTGTACAACATCACAAAACTCATTCCATAGTTCATCAGGCACTCTATCTATCAGATCCAGACCCTTAAATCTGTTTCTCACTTCCACTGTATAATCATAAGGGATTTGATTTAGGTCATACCTGAATGGTCTAGAAGTTTTCCCTACTTTCTTCAATTTAAGCCTGAATTTGGTAATAAGATGTTCATGATCTGAGCCACAGTCAGCTCCTGGTCTTGTTTTTGTTGACTGTATAGAGCTTCTCCATCTTTGGCTGCAAAGAATATAATCAATCTGATTTCGGTGTTGACCATCTGGTGATGTCCATGTGTAGAGTCTTCTCTTGTGTTGTTGGAAGAGGGTGTTTGCTATGACCAGTGCATTTTCTTGGCAAAACTCTATTAGTCTTTGCCCTGCTTCATTCTGCATTCCAAAGCCAAATTTGTCTGTTACTCCAGGTGTTTCTTGACTTCTTACTTTTGCATTCCAGTCCCCTATAATGAAAAGGATATCTTTTTTGGGTGTTAGTTCTAAAAGGTCTTGTAGGTCTTCATAGAACCATTCAACTTCAGCTTCTTCAGCATTACTGGTTGGGGCATAGGCTTGGATAACTGTGATATTGAATGGTTTGCCTTGGAGACGAACAGGACGTGACTGGAGAAGGGAATGGCAAGCCACTTCAGTATTCTTGCCTTGAGAACCCCATGAACAGTATGAAAAGGCAAAATGATAGGATACCAAAAGAGAAACTCCCCAGGTCAGTAGGTGCCCAAAATGCTACTGAAGATCAGTGGAGAAATAACTCCAGAAAGAATGAAAGGATGGAGCCAAAGCAAAAACAATACCCAGTTGTGGATGTGACTGGTGATAGAAGCAAGATCTGATGCTGTAAAGAGCAATATTGCATAGGAACCTGGAATATCAGGTCTATGAATCAAGGCAAATTGGAAGTGGTCAAACAAGAGATGGCAAGGGTGAACGTTGACATTCTAGGAATCGAACTAAACTGGACTGGAATGGGTGAATTTAACTCAGATGACCATTATATCTACTACTGTGGGCAGGAATCCTTCAGAAGAAATGGAGTAGCCATCACGGTCAACAAAAGAGTCTGAAATGCAGTACTTGGATGCAATCTCAAAAACGACAGAATGATCTCTGTTCGTCTCCAGGGCAAACCATTCAATATATTTTTAGTAATTTCCTTTAAGTCTCTACATGTACATTGACTAGATCTTTGATATTTCATTCCATATTGTAGGTTATCTTTTTGATCTATATATATATAGTATTCATTTTAAAAAACTATATTTTTTTTAAGAAAGACACCAGAGCAGATCAGGTTGACACAGATAACATTGTGGTTATTATCCTGACACCAGGTTGAAGTGAGTAGTTCTAAATATGAATTATTCTCAGTTGGTGCAGATAATAATAGCTATAGTATATTTATCCCTTTAACCACATGCCAGGTACTGTACTAATTGCTTTAATATACTGTGTTGAATACTCATATAATGTGGCCAGATTGGTAGGTTTTATCATTATGTTACATTTGAGGAAACTAGTGCAGAGAGGTTAAATAATTCATACATTTGATAAATATTTATAGAACATTCACTGTTTGCAGGAACGGGGCTGAGTGCTGGGGTTACGTTGAATGAAGAAGACAAGCTTGTAACCTAATGGGGTTTTTCACTTCTTTTTTCTTCTCCTTGTGAGTTTGGTACTTTGTGAGAAATTAAACACAGCACTAAAGAAACAAAAATCAAAATATCAGCAATATTATTGATAAATCCTATTGTACCTTCTGCCCCATGGTCACTGGACCTGCAGGACAAGTACAGATCCACTTTCTTTCAAGGATATGCTTCTTACCCAGGATGACATTTCTGCCAGCAAACCAGCAGTAGAAAAATTTAAAAAGGACTGGGTCACATCCACCCAGTTCTTCCACTTATCTCTCGAAACTTGAGAATAAAAAGAGAAAGAGGCACCAGGATTACTTCATAAAAGTACCTCCAGGTGAAAGCAAGCCAGAAGGAAGGATGTTGCCCCCTTCCCAGCAAAATCTAGTGTGGAAGACAGACATTAAACCAAAAAATTAAATTTTCACTTAATTTTTGGCGCCGTGGTGTAGAATTCACCTGCCGATGAAGGAGATGCAGGTTCAATCCCTGGGTCGGGAAGATCCCCTGGAGAAGGAAATGGCAACCCACTCCGGTATTCTTGCCTGGGAAATCTCATGGAGAGAGGAACCTAGACAGCTACAGTTCATGGGTTTGGAAAAGGGTCAGACATGGCTTAGCAACTAAACAACAAACAATGAATCAGAAGCAGAGGATGCCACAAGAGTATATAACAGGAAAATTTCCCAAGACTTCCAAAGGAAGTAACATGAATGAATAGGAAGTGTCTAGGCAAAAAGGAAGAATATGCTCCAGGGAGAAAGGCTCTGTACATGCTAAGGCCCTGAGGCAGGAAGGGATGTGTAGTGTCTGGGGAAGCAAAAAACCAGTAGGCTGTCACACAGTTCAGTTTAGTCACTCAGTCGTGTCCAATTCTTTGAGACCCCATGGAATGCGGCACACCAGGCCTTCCTGTCCATCACCAACCCCCAAAGTTGACTCAAACTCATGTCTGTTAAGTCAGTGATGCCATCCAACAATCTCATCCTCTCTCGTCCCCTTCTCCTCCCACCTTCAATCTTTCCCAACATCAGGGTATTTTCCAATGAGTCAGTTCTTTGCATCAGGAGGCCAAAGTATTGGAGTTTCAGCTTCAGCATCAGTCCTTCCAATGAATATTCAGGACAGATTTCCTTTAGGATGGACTGGTTGGATCTCCCTGTAGTCCAAGGGACTCTCAAGAGTCTTCTCCAACACCACAGTTCAAAAGCATCAATTCTTTGGCCTTCAGCTCTTTTTGTATTCCAACTCTCACACCCATACATGACTACTGGAAAAACCATAGCTTTGACTAGATGGACCTTTGTTGGCAGAATAACATCTCTGCTTTTTAACATGCTGTCTAGGTTGGTCATAACTTTTCTTCCAAGGAGCAGGCAGGCGTCTTTTAATTTCATGGCTGCAGTCATCATCTGCAGTGATTTTGGAACCCAAAAAAATAAAGTTTCTCACTGTTTCCATTGTTTCCCCCATTTATTTGCCATGAAGTGATGGGACCAGATACCATGAACTTAGCTTTCCCTGTAGGGCTGTCCTACAGGGAAAGAGAAATATTGTTAGAATAGCTTGGTGTGGTCTAAATTGTTCGTGTCCTTCCCAAACTCACATATGAAATCCTAGCCCCTGTAGTTGATGGTAGTAATAGATGGGGACTTTTGGAGCTGTTTAGATCATGAAGGTGGAGCTCTTATGAGTGGAATTTGTGCTCTTGTGAAAGTTACTCCCCAAGTCCCTTCCATCATGTGAAGACACAGCAAGAGGGTACCAGCTTGAGGCAGGAAGAAGGCCCTTGTCTCATTATACTCACACCTGATCTTGGACTTCCTGACCTCCAGAACAGTGAAAAGCACATTTCTGTTGTTTATAAGCCTCCCAGTGTGTGGTATTTTATTATAGCACCTAGGACAAGGCTGCAGAGATGGACAGAAGCTCTTCCACGATGCATGCCTTTGTGGAGGGCAAAGGATTTAGAACTTTAGATTAAAAACCATGTATGTGTGCTAAGTTGCTTCAGTTGTGTCCGACTCTTTGAGACGCTATGGACTGTAGCCTGCCAGACTCCCCTCTCCATGGGATTCTCCAGGCAAAAATACTGAAGTAGGTTGCCATGCCCTGCTCCAGAGGATCTTCCTGACCCAGGGATCAAACTCACATCTCATGTCTCCTGCATTGGCAGATGAGTTCTTTACCACTAATGCCACCTGGGAAGCCCATGAGAGATCAGGAAGTCACTAAAATGAGAAGTCATTAAAATGTACTAAGCAGGGAGTTGAGGTCAACAGAATCGTCCAAATGACCTTGATTCCATAGTAATAATCAGCAATTGTTGTTCAGTCAATCAGTCATGTCCAACTCTTTGCGACCCCATGGACCACAGCACACCAGCCTTCCCTGTCCTTCACTATTTCCTGAATCAATTATTAGTAGATTAGAATTTTCAAAGAGCTTCCACTTTTCTTTGCCACCAGGTACTAATTCTCTCCTCTGGTACTGTCTCATGCATTCTCAGCAAACTTACAAGTACGCTGAGAGCTCTGAGGTTATTTTTAGTTTCATGATGAAGTGGTATCCAAAGGGGCTTCTAGTGTGTTCTGGAGCTTTCGATGGATTCACTTTCACTTAATAGGCTGGCCTTCAACCAATGGTTTTATTTATTCATGCCTTCCTTTTTAAATTTTAATTTAGCCAAGCTTAGTAGATGTCAAACCTTATTACTTCTTGGTCTGTGATTTAGCTAGTCTGCCTTTGCTGATAACATGTTCCAATCCATCAATATCACTGTACATCTAAGATCTCTGGGTCTGAGATGGTCTCTGCTGTTGCTCCCTGACTTTCACATGAAAACATTTTCTCCCAGGAAATGTGCTCTGCTTTAGCGAACTGCTTTTGTGCATATTTGATGCCTCTTTTTTCAAAATGTTATATAGTTGACTCTACTGACACAGATTTGAATGGCACGGGTCCACTGCAGATTTTTTTTTTCAGTGGAAAATACTACAGTTTTACACGATCCACAGTTCATTCAATATGTGGATGAGCAACCACGATACAGAGGGCTGACATTCTTCTTTTCCTTAAAGAAATATTCTTTCTTTTTAAAAAAAGTAATTTTACCCAGTCAAAAAATGAGCCAAAGAACTAAATAGACATTTCTCCAAAGAAGACATACGGATGGCTAACAAACACATGAAAAGATGCTCAACATCACTCATTATTAGAGAAATGCAAATCAAAACCACAATGAGGTACCACTTCACACCAGTCAGAATGTCTGCGATCCAAAAATCTGCAAGCAATAAATGCTGGAGAGGGTGTGGAGAAAAGGGAACCCTCCTACACTGTTGGTGGGAATGCAAACTAGTACAGCCACTATGGAGAACAGTGTGGAGATTCCTTAAAAAATTGCAAATAGAACTACCTTATGACCCAGCAATCCCACTGCTGGGCATACACACCAAGGAAACCAGAAAGGAAAGAGACACATGTACCCCAATGTTCATCGCAGCACTGTTTATAATAGCCAGGACATGGAAACAACCTAGATGTCCATCAGCAGATGAATGGATAAGAAAGCTGTGGTACATATACACAATGGAGTATTACTCAGCCGTTAAAAAGAATTCATTTGAATCAGTTCTGATGAGATGGATGAAACTGGAGCCGATTATACAGAGTGAAGTAAGCCAGAAAGAAAAACACCAATACAGTATACTAACACATATATATGGAATTTAGGAAGATGGCAATGACGACCCTGTATGCAAGACAGCAAAAAGACACAGATGTGTATAATGGACTTTTGGACTCAGAGGGAGAGGGAGAGGGTGGGATGATTTGGGAGAATGGCATTCTAACATGTATACTATCATGTAAGAATCGAATCGCCAGTCTATGTCTGACGCAGGATACAGCATGCTTGGGGCTGGTGCATGGGGATGACCCAGAGAGATGTTATGGGGAGGGAGGTGGGAGAGGGGTTCATGTTTAGGAACGCATGTAAGAATTAAAGATTTTAAAATTTAAAAAATAAATAAATAAATAAAAAGTAATTTTATTATTCATTTTTGACTCTGTTGGGTTTTAGCTGCTCTATGGGCTTTTCTCTAGATGCAGCAAGCCGGGGCCCTCTCTTCATTACCATTTGTGGGCTTCTCATTTCGGTTGCTTCTCTTGTGGTGGAGCACAGACTCTAGCTGCTCAGGCTTCAGTAATTGCAGTGCATGGGCTCAGTAGTTGCTGCTCTGGGACTTTAGAGCACAGGCTCAATGGTTGTGGCACACAGGCTTAATTGATCCCCTGCCTGTGTCTTCTGCACTGGCAGGTGGATTCTTCACCACTGAGCCATGCCACCAAGGAAGCCCAAGAAGGCTGACTTATACTTGAATTTCCTACCTCGCAGAGGGTCAGTGACCTTAACCTCCATATTCGTTGAAGAATCAACTGTAATTCCAAAATGTGGATAGTATCTGAGGAATTCTTCCTTACCTGGAGAACCATCTAGAATTTGTTGAACATCTGTTGGAAACAACAAATCTAAGTCCTGTGGGAAATTTGAGGGAAAAGTATACATAGGGTATCTATAAAAACCTATATATTATAGGTTTTGCCTTAATTCTGCTTAAATTCTAGCTGCAAGGGAAAACACACACACATTAAAGAATAACTGCTCACACAAGGCAATAGATGATACTTGCCTTATATCATTTAATTAATATCATTTAATAAATGATATTAAACCCAAATACTGCAGGAGTACAGGGGAGAGAGCAGCCCTAGTAAAAGAAACGGATTGACTAAATGGATCTAGGGGCATGGATGGGGTTCAATGGGGAGAGAAGTTGGGTAGAGCTTTCTAGATGGAAACAAATTCCCAATGAGGGGAAATGGTATATGAGAAACAGTCAGAGAAACCAGGGTTTGAGTGGTTATTTGAGGAACAAGCAAAACTTAAATGGTAAATGGTCATAGGATCAGATTATAAAGGATCTTCCATGTAGGAATATTATTAGATTAATTAGTAAATCACAGCTTTTCTATAATGTTTTTAGAAATGGAAGCTGCTCTTGCTAAGTCACTTCAGTCATGTCCGACTCTGAGTGACCCCATAGATGGCAGCCCACCAGGCTCCCCCATCCCTGGGATTCTCCAGGCAAGAACACTGGAGTGGGTTGCCATTTCCTTCTCCAATGCATGAAAGTGAAAAGTGAAAGTGAAGTTGCTCAATCATGTCTAACTCTTAGTGACCCCATGGACTGCAGCCTACCAGGATTCTCCATCCATGGGATTTTCCAGGCAAGAGTACTGGAGTGGGGTGCCATTGCCTTCTCCATTAGAAATGGAAGAGATGATGTCAAATCTCACTTTTTTAAATGAGGAAATTAAAACTGAAGATGAATGTTTTATTTCAGTTTCTATCTATCTATATTTCATACTTTATCTTTACAAAGCTTTTGAGGTGTTTCCATTTTGCCCAAGTCATTACTTTGATTGTTGTTCAACCAAGCAGAAAGATAATTTCAAAATAATCTCCTGTTGAACATGGCTGTTGTAAACACCAAAGTTATTTGGTTAGCCTAGAGTTTTTAGTGTTGGACTATAAAGAAAACTGAGGGCTGAAGAAATGATGCTTTTGAACTGGGCTACAGCTATGTGTGTATACCTATGGTATGTAACTTTATTAGAAACTATCAAAGAGCTTTCCCAAATGTCTGAAGCAAAAGCTACTCCCATCAGAAAAAATATAAATATTGCAATTGTTCATTATTTTCACCAATTTTCTTGTTGTCTACCCCTTTAATTCTAGTAATTCTGAAAATTTTAGAGGTACGTCATTGTGGTTTCCATGTTACCTGATATTTCATAATGAACACCTATTCGTATACTTAAGAAGTCTTCAGATGACATATTTTCAAGCCTATGGTCCATTTTTACACTGGATTGTCTTTTGACTTGTAGGAATTCTTTATGTATTTTCAACACAAGTCAAATATATATATATTTCAACATTTTCTCCCAGTTAGTGGCTTTCCATTTGACTTTTTGACATTGTCTTTCAGTAAGCAAAATTTTTCTCATTTGATGAAATCCAATTCATCATTTTCTATTCCAACAAAGATTTTTTTCACTAATCTTTATGATTAGTGCTTTCTATGTGCTAAATAATCTTTGCTAGTCAAATATTAAGAAGATATTCTTCTAAGTTCTCTTTTAAAAACTTTATAATTTTAACTTTTACTTCAAGGTCTAAGATGTATGTTAAACCAAGTTTTAATGTGTAGAGTGATGTATGAATTGAGGTAATTCATGTGGTTATTCAGCTCCAGTGCCATTTATTGACAATATCTCTATTTCACAATGAGATTTCTTATGCCCTTTGGGCTTCCCAAAAAGCTTGCCTGATGGCTCAGATGGTAAAGAATCTGCCTGCAATGCAGGAGACCTGGGTTTGATCCCTGGGTCAGGAAGATCCCCTGGAAAAGGAAACTGCAATGCACTTCACTGTTCTTGCCTGGAGAATCCCCATGGACAGAGTAGTCTGGCAGGCCTCAATCCATGAGGTCACATAGAGTTGAATATGACTGGGAGACTAACACTTTGACAAAATTTTAAATCATGGTAGTAAGTTTTGAAATCTGATAAATAAGCCCACCAGCTGTGTTCTTTTTCTTCAAGATTGTCCTGGATACTCTCTGTCCTTGCATTTCAGTACACATCTTGGAATCAGCTCATCTTCTACAAAAACAAAGACTGATGGGATTTTAATTGTGATACCATGTATCTATAAATCAACTTGATAAGAATTGACATCCTAACCCTAATCCTAATCTGGTTCCAGATAGGGAAAAGAGTACATCAAGGCTATATACTGTCACCCTGTTTAATTAATTTATATGCAGAGTACATCATGTGAAATGCCAGGCTGGATGAAGCACAAGCTGGAATCAAGATTGCCGGGAAGAATATCAATAACCTCAGATACGCAGATGACACCACCCTTATGACAGAATGTGAAGAAGAACTAAAGAGCCTCTTGATGAAAGTGAAAGAGGAGAGTGAAAAAGTTGGCTTTAAAGTCAACATTCACAAAATGAAGATCATGGCATCTGGTCCCATCACTTCATGGCAAATAGATGGGGAAACAATGGAAACAGTGAGAAACGTTATTTGGGGGGGTTCCAAAATCACTGAAGATGGTGATTGCAGCCATGAAATTAAAAGACGCTTGCTCCTTGGAAGAAAAGTTATGACCAACCTAGACAGCATGTTAAAAAGCAGAGACGTTACTCTGCCAACAAAGGTCCATCTAGTCAAAGCTATGGTTTTTCCAGTAGTTATGTATGGGTGTGAGAGTTGGAATATAAAAAGAGCTGAGCGCCAAAGAATTGATGCTTTTGAACTGTGGTGTTGGAGAAGACTCTTGAGAGTCCCTTAGACTGCAAGGAGATCCAGCAGTCCATCCTAAAGGAAATCAGTCCTGAATATTCATTGGAAGGACTGATGCTGAAGCTGAAACTCCAATACTTTGGCCTCCTGATGCAAAGAACTGACTCATTAGAAAACACCTTGATGCTGGGAAAGATTGAAGGCAGGAGGAGAAAGGGATGACAGAGGATGAGATGGTTGGATGGCATCACCGACTCGATGGATATGCATTTGAGCAAGGTCTGGGAGTTGGTGAGGGACGGGGAAGCCTGGAGTGCTGCAGTCCATGGGGCCACAGAGTCGGACATGACTGAGCGACTGAACTGAACTGAACTGACATCCTAACAATTTGAGTGTTCCAGTCAACCATCATGATATATCTCTTCAATTATTATATATTCCTTAAGATCTCCCAACAGTGTTTTGTATTTTTCAGTATAGAGGTCTTGTTGGTATTTTGTTAAATTTATTCACAGAGGCTCCAATCAAGATGGTGAAGTAGAAGGATGTGGAACTCACCTCCTCCCACAAATACATCAAAAACATTTGCAACTGAAACCGTTCTCATAGAACACCCACTGAACACGAGGAGAAGACCTCAAACAGCTGAAAAGACAAGAGAGATCCCCATGTAACCAGTAGGGCAAAGGGGGAAAAAGGAAGTAGGACAGAACCTGTATCCCTAAGAGGGACCTAAAAAAGAGAAAAGGTTCCCACGCTGTGGGAAGCCCCATCGCCAGTGGGGAGATCAACCAGGACAGAAGGGGAGCCTCAAGAGGCTCAAAGGAGCACACAACAACCAGTTTTTGGTAGGCAGGACAGAGACAGCGACACACAGATGGTCCCGGCCACTGCCCTGGATGCCCCAGCCTGAGACAGTACCACAGGCGCAAGCAGGGGCTGGGTGCTGGAATACCTGTTTAGGTGACAGATGACACCACAGAGAACACTATTCCAGGGTCTGGGAGAGGACTGCTGTTAGCTGTGTGGAGAGAGCCTGAAAAGGTTGGGGCTGGAGTGTGCTACGGTTACAGCTGGGCATGTTCC
Source organism: Ovis aries (assembly GCF_016772045.2). NCBI lineage: Eukaryota > Metazoa > Chordata > Mammalia > Artiodactyla > Bovidae > Ovis > Ovis aries. The sequence goes on along the minus strand of NC_056055.1, from coordinate 40,659,463 downwards.
CAGAAGCCCAGGCTGGCCATGTAGAGAAGAGTCAGGTGTTAAGCAGCCAGAAGGGAGGGGCCGGGGCACATTTTCAGCCTTTTTCTCCACGCACGGCCCGGCCCCTCAGGCTCCAGACCGGCCCCGCCCCCTCAGGCTCCAGGCCGGCCCCGCCCCCTCAGGCTCCAGGCCGGCCCCGCCCCCTCAGGCTCCAGACCGGCCCCGCCTCCTCAGGCTCCAGAGAGCTGAGTCACCTACTGACTCAAGGGCTTCCACCTCAGAGGACTCCAGGGCAGCCTCCAGCAGGTTTCTCAGCACAGAGGCGGGACCGAAACCACAGCGCAGTCCTAGGGTCCCTGTCAGCTTAGGGCTGACATCTCTCCCATGGGCTTCAAGAGCCCCGGGTTTATACCTCTGCTGTGGGCTTTGTAACTACAGAGTCTGAGGGCCTTTCTAAGGGTCCGATAGTGGGTGCGCCTGTGATGGACAGGTCTGGCCTTACAGCTGTGGGCATTGTGGGCATTGTGGGCCTGGGCTGGGTCAGAGCCAGATTGGCCTCCATATCTCCCACAGTGGGTCCCCATGCCCAACGACTGAGGTCCTGGGACCCGACTTCAGTAGCCTGGTGAAAAAACGACTGAGGGACACCGGGGACGGTGGTCGGCATTCCCAAGGTTGAGGCGGGGTGGAGGGCGGCGCCAACAACAGTGTTCTGTGTGAGCCCGCACACAGGTGACAGGCGACACCGCAGAGAACACGCCCGGACGGACAGCACCTCTGCCAGGGAGCGCTCCCATCCCAGCTACCTAACCCCACAGCTCAGAAACGGGTCTGGGAGCTTCTATTCCAAGTTCTAGAGGGCAAGCCCTGCCCCTGACAGGGCAGTTACAACCACAGAGCAAAGAGGAGGCCCCAGCTCAACATCCAGGCTCTCAGCACCACAACACCCGTCACACCTCCTAGCAAGGGGCTAATGGCTAGCATATGCTGAGGAAAGAGGTGGCAGTCATCCACTCTAAAAACAGCCCTCACACCAAAAATATGAAACCCAAGCAGGCTACACAGGGATGCTCCCACTTAAAAAATAGCCCTCCAAGACCACAGTAGATAATTGTTTGTCCTAAACTCACAGAGGAAAATAAATATAAGTAAAATGAAGGAGCAGAAGAATCACCCCCAATGAAAAGATCGAGAGAATTGCCCTAAACAATGAAATAGACCTCTTCAGTATAATAGACACAGAGTTCAAAAAGGAGATAATGAAAATACTGAAGAGACTCAGAAGGACTGCTGATAGAAATGCAGGTTACTGTAAAAAGGGAACTAGAGGCTATAAAGAGGAGCCAAGAAAAATTAGAGAACTTACTTGCCTAGACAAAAGCTGAGCTAAATGCAATGAACAGCAGAATGAATAAGGCAGAGAATAAATAAGTGATTTGAAAGATAGAATAATGAAAATCACACAATCATACCAGCAGATAGAAGCCAAATGAAGGGAAAAAAAATGAAAGCAATATAACAGACCTATGGGATACTATATATCATGACAATTTATGCATAATAGGGATCCAGGAGAAGAAAGAGAAAAGGAGATTGAAAATGTATTTGAAGAAATTACAACTAAACCCTTCCCAGACCTAAGGAAGGAAACAGATATCCAGGTACAGGAAGCACACAGGGTCCCAAACAGACTACACCAAGACATAATTAAAATGGAAACCATGCATTCCCAGATATTCAGTTCAGTTCAGTTCAGTTCAGTCGCTCAGTCGTGTCCGACTCTTTGCGACCCATGAATCGCAGCACACCAGGCCTCCGTGTCCATCACCAACTCCCAATATTAGGGGAGTTTTTTGATGCTATTGTGAATGGTACTATTCTTTTTCATTTTTCAATTTTTCCTTACATAAATAGAAGTGGCTGTAGATTTTTGGATATTGGTGTGTATTCCCCAGCCTTGGTGAAAGTGTTAGTCCATCATTCATGTCCAACTCTTTGTAACCCCATGGACTGTAGCCCACCAGGCTTCTCTGTCTGTGGGATTTCCCAGTCAAGAATACTGGAATAGGTAGCCATGCCCTGCTCCAGGGGATCTTCTTGACCCAGGGATCAAACCCAGGTCTCCTGCATTGCAGGCAGACTCTTTGCCATCTGAGCCACCAGGGAAGCCCCTAAAGTTACTTAATAGTTCAAATTGTTTATAGATTCTTTGAGATTTCCTAACATACAGTTATGTCAGCTTTGAATTGAGATACTTTTCCTTTTTCCTTTTTAAGCATTGGTCCTTTCATTTCTTTGGGGGAACTTTCCACTGGCTAAGTCTCCTAGTACAACGTTGAATTAGAAGTAGTGACAGGAAACATCCTTTCTCCTTTCCAGATCTTAGAGGGAAAGCATTGAGCGTTTCACGATTTATATATTAACTATAGTTTTTTTATAGACATATTTTACAGTATACAGTTTGAGAAATTTTTCTTCTTTTCTTTGGTAAAAATTTTAACCATAGACAGCTGTCGAATTTTATCAACATTCTCTACATATATTAAGATGACTATATGTTTTCTCCTTTATTCTGGTAATGTAGCAGATTATATTGATTGCTTTACAAATATTAAATCAATTTATATTCCTGAGATGAATCTCATCTGACCATTATGTACTACCTTTTTTCATATTTTTGAATTGCTAATAATGGTTGATAACTTTTTATCTATATCTACAAATGATATTAATCTACATCTTTTTTATAATGTTTTTGTCAAGTTTTGATACCAGGATTGTGCTGGCCACATTAAATGCATTGAGAAATAGTACCTCTTCCTCTATCCTCTGAAATGACTTATGTAAGATTGGTAGTATTTCATCACTAATTTTTTTTTGTTACAACTTATCAGTAAAGACATTGACTCTAAAGACAGTATAGGCAGTATGTTTAAATTTATAATAAAAGCAGTAAAGTTTGGAGTTTTTCTGTGAAGTTTTTAATTACATTATTTTCTTTTTTAGTTTTTAAATTAATTAGTTTCTTTATGGCTGCACTGGGTCTTCATTGCTCACAGGAGATTTCTCTAGTTGCAGTGAGTGGGGGCTACTCTCTAGTTGTGGTGTGCAGACTTCTCAGTCACAGGATGTGGGATCTTCCCTGACCAGGGATCAAACCCATGTCCCCTGCATTGGCGGGCGGATTCTTATCCACTGGACCATCAGGAAGTCCTACATTATTTTCTTGAATAGATATAGAGCTATTTGGGTTTTCCACTTCTTCTTGAGATTCAGTTAAAATTTGCATTAAAAGCAAGGGAAGTTAAAACTTAATTGTGTTTTACAGCTTTCAAAAACATGATTTGGTTGATTCTTATTTCACAGCATCTTCCTTCCAAAGGACCAGCTTCCTACCGTGTAGACCTATGGAGCTCCTGGAATAGCTGCCAAGTCCTTCAACATCCCCCTGGAAGCACTGAAAGTAAATTAAGTAAGTTGCATTATTCTCAGTCCTCAGTGATGTATTTTAGCCATGAAATGGCATCTGTACATCACTCGTGATCAGTGTAGATCTAATCACACTTTAGATACTCTCACTTTCTAAGCCATTCTCCCAGGACTTTTTCTTGTATTTTCGGTGAGATTATTGAGAACTGGGCATATTTGTCTATGCAAGTTACAGACCCTTGGAGCCACTGTTTCAACTTGCATTAGTGAAGTGTTATCTCACATACCCCACATGGGACTGCTGATTGTATCCCAGTCGTGGGCACTTCCTAGAACTGTAGACCCCAGAGCCATTACCTTACATCATTGACTCAGATGCTATCTATATGAAATGCATTATTTATTATCTCCATCACTAGATTTTAATATTTGGAAAGCAACTAGCATGCTTGCAATATAGCCTAAACAAATAAAAGTATGTCTCATAGCTACTAATCCTGAGCTGGGTTGGCTGCAACGAGTGTTTGTTTACATTTATTTGGCTTGCAGAGTTCTGCTTTCTTTAGGAAGTAACCTTGAAATTTCTTTTTCTGTTGGGAATCATTTACTGAAGAGGACATTGGAAGTGATGAGTACATTCGTAGAGGTTTTTACAATGCAATTTTGAAGGAAGAAAAGAAAGAAAACAAAAGAGGCCAGGAAGAATCCTGGAACAATATTCCAATGTGTGGAGAATGAAAATAGCTCTGACACATGTACAAAAGGGGATGATGTGGTCAGGGAAGAAAATTCTGGTACGTTTAGATATGTTATGATGACATGTTCTCATGAGCAGACCTAAGGCCACAAACCCAGTATATCAGGGTTTGAGAGCTGCTTATCTGTGTGCAAGCATGGAGGATCTCCTCTTAGAAGATACCAGGGGAGAAGGGAAGATGATCCTGTCTATTGCATCCTGAGACCAAGTTTCTCTGCACTTTGAGGCTATAGTAGAGGTGATGCAAGAGCTAAGAATCCTCACCTCAGTACAGCAGCAGTCAGCTATGGACCGTGAGACTGGCTGTCATGGGCTTGCTCTTCTGGGGAAGCCAATAATGAGCCCACTTATTTTGGCTCTGTTTGCTCTTTGGATTCTCGGCATTGGATTGAACTTTAACAAAAGGTCTTGACTGCATCTCAGAACCTATTTTCTATTTTCTGCTCTTTTCAGTTAAGCTCTTTTTGGAGTCTCTCAGTTTCTTTCCAAATCTTTTACCGACTCCCACGTTAGCTTGCATTTTTCTACCTGTTGGCTTCAGCCTCCTGATGCTGTCTCACCCCAAAAAGCAGCATTTTTTCATATACCACTTCACCTTGAATCAGCATCGATAGAAGTATCCATGGATATCTGAGCATTGGTCCAGCTCCAAAAAGAATCACTTAGAGTCATAAGAAGTCCCCATTCTGGGTGGGGGAGTAGAAATAGAAAGTCTATAGACTGAGAAGGTAGTCAGAAAAGCCATAGAACATAGTCAAGAGCTGGGCAGATACCTTAAGGTTTACATTTCCACCAATAGCATAAGAGGATTCTTTTTCTCCACACCTATTCCAGTGTTTGTTATTTATAGACTTTTTAATGATGGCCATTCTGACCAGTGTGAAGTAATATCTTATTGTAATTTCAATTTGCATTCTCTAATTACCAATGCTAAGCATCTTTTCATGTGTCTATTGGCCAATGTGTATGTCTTCTTTGGAGAAATGAGTTGTATGAGCTGTTTGTATTTTTTTGAAAGCAGCCCCTTGTCAGTTGCAACTTTTGCAAATATTTTCTCCCAGTTCAAAGGTTTTCTTTTCAATTTGTTTATGGTTTCCTTTCCTGTGCAAAATCTTATACGTTTGATTAGGTCCCATTGTTTACTGTTGCTTTTATTTCTATTGCCTTGGGAGACTAACCTAAGAACACATTGCTACAATTTATGTCAGAGAATGTTTTGCCTATGTTCTTTTCTAAGAGATTTGTGGTGTCCTGTCTTATATTTGACTCTTTAAGCCATTTTGAGTTTATTTTTTGTTGCATGTGAGGGAGTGTTTTGACTTAACATTTACATGGCTATCCAACTTTCCCAACACTGCTTGCTGAAAAGACTGTCTTTTCTTTATGTATATTCTTGTCTCCCTTATTGAAGATTAACTGTAAGTGTGTGAGTTTATTTCTGGGCTCTTTATTCTGTTCCATTGAGCCATATGTTTTGTGTGCCAATACCACGTTATTTTGTTTACTGTAGCTTTGTAGTGTTGTCTGAAGCAGAGTTGGCCCTTCTGAATTCAATTTTCTGACTTCCTAGACTTATAGTGCCATCATCTAAGTTTTCATTAGCTTTAGGGGCTTGGATCCTTAAATTGGGCTTGCAAACTTAGATTTTAGTTCCTGAGGTAGCCTAGACCAAGGCAGTAACTTTCTAATGGTCTGAATCCACCAGTCTAAGGGTGGTGTCCATTTCGCTTTGGTGGGTTTACACACCCTCCTAGGTGTAACTTCATTTTCAGTCTCACTACTGTTTGGTCCACTTTTACCTGGGATTTGAGCTTTACATAGTCTCCGATTTCTCACTTGCACTGGAAGTTTGCTGCTGTGAATTCAGGATTGTCTGAAGTCCTCATCAGTCACAGAGGGTTGGATTTATCACTCTCTATGCTAGTCACTAACTGAAGTCTTGGCATGAAGAGATTAATCTCCTAAACCCATTCAGTGGGAATAGAGGTGGGGTTGAAAATGATTTGCGTTATGTAACATTTCTTTTTCTTTGAGTGGTGCAAACCTCTTAACACTTCAGTCTGTTGGCTGGGAATTTTGCAATGTGATAGGTTTGATTTGCCCATCTGGGAATATAGAGTGATGGACACATATCTTCAGGAAATGGAAAACTTTCATAATGGCCAGTACAAAGTGCTTTCATTGAGATAGTCATTGTTTTACTCATCTTCGTACCTACCAGTGTCCAGAAGAGCACCAAGCCCCAGTAGATATTCAGACAATATATATTCCAAAAAGGAGCATTCTAGTGAGCCAAACAAGCTACAAATTCATTTCCATGACATTGTGTAAAATCACTTATTACCAGGATTCTATGAAGCACCACAAATCTGAGTGAAATTTGACCCCTGCTTTCAAAAAATTCACAGTGTGGTAGAGAGACATATATGTGCTTATGTATTAGTTTCCTCGGGCCACCATAACAAATACCACACACAGTGGGGCTTACACAATGAAAATTTATCATCTCACAGTTCTGGAGGTTAGAAGTCCAAGACCAAGGTGCTGACAGATTTGGTTTCCAAGGAAACCTCCACCTCCTTGGCCTGTTGCTGTCTTTACATGGCTGTCACTCTGTATACATGTGCCCCTATTGTCTGAAATTTCCTCTTCTTATAAAACACACAAGTCAATTTGGATTAGAAGCCATCCTACCAACTCATTTTAACTCCATAACCACTTTCAAGGCCATATCTTCAAATTCTGAGGTACTAGGAATTGGGGCTTCAACATATGAATTTTAGGGGGACTCAATTCAACCCATGATAATGCTTGTATTATAATATGACTGGGTTATAAGGTGAGACGTTTTAGCAAAGAATAGATTTTACTAAATGAAGGACAATGAGTTTTATAAAATAATAGGCTTGCTAGTGCTAAAGCTTTTCAGGGAAGAATGGTAAATTATGCTACTACTTTCTCAGTTAACCCCTAAAAATCACTTTGAACTAAGTAGAACCCAGATTGGAGGTGCCATTTGTTCTGGTTTCTGAAATATTATTTTTCTCTTAATTTAAATATTAAAATGTATAAAATAAAATATTATTTTTCTCTTAAAGTGGCTCATGTTTACTGTGTCACTTCTAGGAAGAGAACCAGAGTTTAATTTACCTTTTCAGGGAGATTTATATTGTTTTTCTAATGAGTCAATGCAAAAATCATTTGGCAGGGGTTTCAGTTCGGTTCAGTTCAGTCGCTCAGTCGTGTCCAACTCTTTGCGACCCCATGAATCACAGCACGCCAGGCCTCCCTGTCCATCACCATCTCCCAGAGTTCACTCAGACTCACATCCATCGAGTCCATGATGCCATCCAGCCATCTCATCCTCGGTCGTCCCCTTCTCCTCCTGCCCCCAATCCCTCCCAGCATCACAGTCTTTTCCAATGAGCCAACTCTTCGCATGAGGTGGCCAAAGTACTGGAGCTTCAGCTTCAGCATTATTCCTTCCAAAGAAATCCCAGGGTTTATCTCCTTCAGAATGGACTGTTTGGATCTCCTTGCAGTCCAAGGGACTCTCAAGAGTCTTCTCCAACACCACAGTTCAAAAGCATCAATTCTTCGGTGCTCAGCCTTCTTCACAGTCCAACTCTCACATCCATACATGACCACAGGAAAAACCATAGCCTTGACTAGATGGACCTTAGTTGGCAGGGGTTTACTCTATCATTAAAATCCAGATACTAAATTTCTGTTTAACATAGTTTCACCCGAAAGTGATTGAAGGTGTGTTTTGATCCCAATAGTTTATTTATGGGAGTCTATTCCAGGAATTGTCTGGAGGTGGAAGGAAATAAAATATTAGGTGTCCCTCACCACTCAAATTAAAGTGCAGAGAGCTGAGCACAGTATGAAACTGAATCAATAGACAAAATCAATCCATCAATCAGTTTGATTCATTTACCCAACAATTTACTTAGACAAGTGTTTGTTAAATGAAGGAATAGTAAATCAATGAGATATTTATTGAACACCCCCTATTTGTCAAGATTATGCTGAGCTCCCAGGAGAGCACAAAAGCTATTTAATAGATGAAATAAGAAATTTACAAATACAGTGAGAGATAAAACTACCAAACATAACATAGAGGACAATTAAATGATTAATCGTGTGGTAGTAATGATAAATTAGGAGTGAAAAATTAGTAAAGATTTTATAGAAGAGACTACAAAAACAGAATCTTAGATGATGCCTATAATTTGATTCAAGGGTCAGTAGTCAGAAGGACATGCTGGATGAAGACAATAATATTACACAATGTAGAAACAACGCCAAGCATGGAAAGTTGGTGGGGCACCCAGACAGCTTGACTAAGGTGATATAGGTTGAGGAAGAGTGGGAGATAACATTGGAAATGTTGGCAGATGGCCTTAAGCATCAGACTGAGAAGCTTCGACATGAAACAATGATATACAGTAAGTCTCCTACGTACAAATGAGTTCTGTGCTGAGAGCACATTTATAAGTCTATTCATAAGTCCAACAAAGTTAGCCTAGGTACCAAATAACACAATCGTCTATATAGTACTATGCTGTCATAGGTTTATAATACTTTTCACACAAATAGTACATAAGAAAAAAAACACAGAAAATAAAGAAAACATTTTTAATCTTAAAGCTTAGTAGCTTGGAAAGTACAGTTGTACAGTGCCACAGTTGGCATACAGGGGCTGGCACTGAGTGAATAGGCAAGAAGAGTTACTGACTGGAGGAAGGAGAGGAGATGGGAGATGGTAGAGCTGAAGGATCATCAGCAATAGGAGATGGAGGGCAAACTGCAATTTCACTCACACCTGATGTTGATGAAATGCACATTTGCATCTTTGAAAGCTCACAGTTTGAAGGTTCATCGGTAAAGGATTACTGTATACAGATCTCTTGAATCTGCCTTTCCAGAGAAATGACAGGATAAAATGTGCTCAGGTAGGATAAGAGAAAAAGAGTGAGAATTTGATTGGGCAGCACAAGGAAGTTCCAGCAATCTGGGCAAGTAGTAAGGCAACCTGAGAAACAGGGTGGAAATGGAAGTAAATGATATGAGATATGGTGAAGAAAAAAATGCAATTATGTCACAGGAAGTTTTAGATTTGTTAAGTCTGAGTAACTTGCAAAATATCTGTACTGACAAAGTGCAGATGAAGAGATTGGATTTGTTTGGCAGAAGTAGTCAATGATTATATTTGATGAGCTTGGGGTGCAAGTGAATAATTTAAGTGGAATAACCCATAGGCTCTTGGAGATATAGAACTGGGGTTTGGGTAAGAAAACTGACTTGGAAATACAAGCATTTCACATAAAAATTTCTGCAGTTAGGTGTTCTGTATGTTATCTTTCAATGGAATAGGATGTAGATATAACTTTGAAGGGCTTGCCTGTTGGCTCAGATGGTAAAGAATCCATCTACAATGCAGGAGATCCTGGTTTAATCCCTGGGTCAGGAAGATTCCCTGGAGAAGGGACTGACAACCCTCTCCAGTATTCTTGCCTGGAGAATCCCATGGACAGAGGAGCCTGGCAGGCTATAAGCCATGAAGTCGCAGAGTCAGACACGACTAAACACACACACGCATAGCTTTGAAACACAATTTATGTGTTTAGTATCAGTGGAGTAACAATGTCAACACAAGTTAGGAGCATGGAATGCACTTCCTTAGCCAAAGAGAGTTGAGCAAAGAATCAGTTCAGGAGACTGAGGGAAACTCCGAAGAGTAATAGGAAAATCAAAAGAATGAAATGTAATGAGAACCGAAGAAGGATAGAGTTTCACAGAGACAGAAAGCGGCCAGAGGTGGGGGCAGTGATGTGGGGAAGGAGAACCAACAATACTGTCCAGTTCAGCAGAGAGTACAGGATAATGAAGAGCTAAGAACAGACCACTTGAGTTATAAAGCACCACCTCCAAAAGAGAGTTACCTTGATAGAATAATAGAAACAAAACCTGGGGACCGAGAATTAAAGGTTAAGAATGAGACAGGGAGAAAGAAATGCATGTCCTATCACAGATACTTGACAATCAAGTAGGTTGAGAATGAGAGCTCAGAAGCTCACATTATTGGGAACTTCCCTGATGGTCCAGTGGTTAAGAATCCACCTTGCAATGCAGGGGACACGGGTTCAATCCCCGGTCAAGAAAATAAGTTCCCACCTACTACAGAGCATGCTCTGGAGCCCTTGTGTCACACCTAGAAAGTCTGAATGATGCCATGAAGATTCCACATGCTGCAACTAAGGCCAGACATAACCAGAAAAATGAAAAATAAATATTTCTTTAAAAAAAGAAGCTGCATTATTTAGAGCTTTGTGGGAAGTGGAACGCACCCAGCTATCACCCCTGTAAGAAGACGTTTCCTTCTGGGACTGGCAGATGTTTAATAGTCTAAGTTGGTCGTACCAACAGCATGAGGGCTTCCCTGGTGTCTCAGATGGTAAATAATCTGGCTGCAATGCGAGACACCCAGGTTCAATCCCTGGGTTGGGTAGATCCCCTGGAGAAGGGAATGGCAACCCACTCCAGTATTCTTGCCTGGAGAATCCCATGGACAGAGGAGCCTGGCAAACTATAGTCCATGGGGTTGCAAAGAGTCCAACACAACTGAGCGACTAACACTTTTACTTCACTTAACCAAGAACATGAACTGACAGGATTCCATCCCTAGAGGACAGCAAGTGAAGACAATAACCCAAACTATGAAAACTGAATGACTACTGCTTAGCTATTTACAAAGCAATTTGAGGACTCCGAAAAATAAGTTATCTTTGCCTCTGTGAAACAAGCTCAGTAGAAGGACAAGCAGCCAGGACAGTTAGCAGACCGCAATGTGAGTCCAGGCTTATCCAGTGCAATCGATTATTTGTGTTCTGTGCTGCTGCCCCCTTGATTAAAACACCTAGTGATGCCCCTGAGTGGTTTCAAAGCTGACACTTGAAATCAGCCCGTGCAGTTTCACAGAAATTACTAAATTAAGGTTAACAAATTGGCTTCATCTCATGTGCCAACTCTGATAACCTGGTTGTGGCTGTTACATGTACAGTGTTAAGAAAGATTCTGAAGTTTCTCTGGAAAGCGTATACTTTGATTAGCAACTTTTAACCTGGGCCTTCCTGTAGCAGGAAATGGCAAGCCACTCCAGTATTCTTCCCTGGAGAATCCCATGGACAGGGAAGCCTGGCAGGCTACGGTCCATGGGGTTGCAAAGACTCAGACACGACTTAGCAACTACACACAACTGGGCCTTATAGGGGGATGTTGTAGCATTGATGTTTCCCATCTTCGGCCTTCCTACAAAATGACTGTCTTACAATGCAAGATACATAAACCCCATGACTTGATAAAATTTGCTCTTTATCCTTTCTACGTATTAAGTTTAGTTGAGGCAAAATTTGTGTTACAAATGCAAAACAGACTCATGATAGATGACAAAATATGAATTAAAAAAGAGTCTAGAAGTGAAATTCAAAGTATAGTGATTAACAATGAGGGTGGGGTAGAGATACAGGAGAAAGAAAGAGGGATGAACTGATAAAGGAAATGGGGAGAAATAAAAAGAAGAAATAGGTCTCTGTCCTAGTCACACTTTTTTCTTCCTCAAGTCCTCTCTTATTTGCTGCTTTCCTGTTTTCAATCTGAATTTGGCAGCCTGGGGTCCACAAAGCATGTTCCAGACGATCTTGCTGCAGTCTGGTAGAACTCCCCAAATCTCAGAAGACATCAAAATCACATGACAACTGCATTAAAAAGGATTCTTCCAGTCAGCAACTAAAACCTGCTTGAATCTTTCTTTTTTACGATTTTTTTTTAATGTGGATCAGTTTTAAAGTCTTTATTGAATTTGCTACAATATTACTTCTATTGTTTATGGTCTGGTTTGGGGGCTGTGAGGATTGTGGGATTTTAGCTCCTATACCAGAGAGCTAAAATTCTGCATACATCCTGCACTGCAAGGTCAAGTCTTAACCACCGAACTGCCAGAGAAGTCCCAGATCTTAAATGTCTAAAACATGTACCTTTTACAGATAACAGATAAGCCAGCAATGTAACCATACATGTGGTCCCTTTTACTGAGCTGGATTAAAAAAAAAACTGTCCAGAATCTCCATTTAAATTCCAATCTTGGTCCTTGAAAATGTCTGTGCTTACACATCCAACTAGAAGCACTATGAAATATTTATTTAACCTTCAAGACTAGGATTTTGCAGCAAATGGGCTTGTTTTGACCATACTAAAAGCTTACTGCAGTCATCAGTGGCCTTCTGAGTTTAATTCAGTGTCACAAAAACAATTCAGACCAGGAATGGAAAAAACAAATTCAAAACCACTGCTTGTCTTAGTATCTGAATGTAAATAATTTATACTGTCTCATCCTGGAGACAGTGAGAGGAATAGAATGACTCAGCAATTTTCTTTGTGAAGCTGTAGGGGAGAATATAAAGCATCAGCATGGATGAGATGAGACAGAAAGGTATACATTCTTTGCCTTAATGCTTAGCTTAAAACCACAAATTGGCCTACCGTTTTGGCATTTCCTTTTAAAGTGACCAGACCACAGTCCAGAATAGGCTTCCTAACTAGCTGGCAGCTTAACTCACCTTGTTGCCTTACAACAAGGTGTTTCCTATGTATGACTCCTTCCCAAATGGAGGCTCTTGCGTTTGCCTTGTGTGCAATTCCTCACAGTTGTGGCAGTCCAAACAGATTGGAAAAGAATTTCCAAACACAAAGCATTGTAGAAAGGAGTGAGTTTATTTTAAAGAACAAAGAGTAGAGATAATGTGGGCACTGTGAGCATAGCAGGCCAACCTCCTGACAGGCCAGGCAAAGTCAATGTTTTTCTTGGGTTAGGAGCCAATTTTTATAGCCTCAAAACAAAGAGGAAGGGTGGCATCAGGTGACTGGTTAGAACACTCTAGGGTAAGCACTGGAATAGGTATTTTTGCCTAATAGAGGTCAAGAAGCCTGCTGGTGATGATCAGGAGCATTTTGTCAATGGTTTTAAAGGGGCTTAGTCAGAGGTCCAGAGATGATCTTGGTTCTGGGCTCCACTTCTGTGTCCTTGGTGCAAGGTCTTTGCCACTGTGACCTTGCAATTGGACTCCATACTCACCGTTGCTAGCATCTAAGCCCTTCATCTGTATGTCATTCACCAAATAAGTTGTCAGAACAAATGACAGTGAAAGAACACAATGGGACTAAAAATATCCATCAGGTTTCAGGAGAAGTGAAATATTTATTATGGATAACATGGATCTGGGTTATTTGTATATGAGAACCTTATTCTGGGGCTCTAAGAAAAGAGTCTTCTAAGGTCCTGAAGCTGGATTCATGTAGGGTCTTCTTAGGGATGACGAGAGTGCCCCGTTATTGTTATTATTGTTATTATTGTTGTTATTGTTGTTGTTATTTAGTTGCTAAGTCAGATCCAACTCTTTTGCAGCCCCATGGACTACCAGGCTTCAAGCGGTTCTCCAGGCAAGAATACTGGAGTGAGTTGCCATTCCCTTCTCCAGGGGATCTTGCCAACCTAGGGATCAAACCCATGTCTCTTGCTTCTCCTGCATCGGCAGGTAGATTCTTTACCACTAGTGCCACTTGGGAAGCCTCATCCCAAAGGACATCCCCAGCGAAAGGCAAGATTAGACAAAGTGTCCACCTCAGCCTTATCGGAGCCCAGGGACATGCATCTCTTTCAGGGATAAGAAAACAAATGATATTAGTTTCCAGAGAGTGGTTCTCATGCTATTTAGAGCTTCCTTTGGGAAGTCTGATCTTTATCTCCTATAGATGAAATTACGAGCACAAAGGCTCGCTCTGGCTGGAGTAGGAACTCTGATAATGAAGGGAAGAACCTTCCCAGCAGTGAACTTGGCAAGTGAAGACATCCCTTCTTTTGTCTGATGTCATTTACTCGCAAGTTCTTTCACTGACTTATTCAACAAACCTCCTTCGCAGTCAAACTCTAATACATAAGAGGATGTAAAGAATGGAGATACAGCCTCTGGGGGCTTCTGGCCCAATGAGACAGACACTTAGAGAGGGGATTCTTAGAATGAGTCTTGATTTTAATGTGATTTATTGTTTTCTTTCGAGTTCTCACAATACCTTCATTATCAAAAACTTGGATACAGAATAGCACAATACAAGGTTCAAAGTCACTATCTAAACAAGATGAAAAATGAGACAGTACCTCACTGGGTGCAAAACTCCTTTATTCCTGTGGATGTCTACACATGTGTCACAGACTACCTGCTGGCTTAAGCTTTCATTTTAATTGAAGTATAGTTGATTTGCAAATGTTGTCTTAATTTCTGCTGTACAACAAAGTGATACACACACACACACACACACACATATACTTATATATATACATATTCTTTTTCATATTCTTTTCCATTATGGTTTATCACAGGATATTGAATATAGTTCCCTGGTGCTATACAGTAGGACCTTGTTGTTTATTAATCTTATATATAATACTTTGCACCTGCTAATCCCAAACTCCCGATCCATCCCTCCCCCACTCCCTCACCCCATTGGCAACCACAGGTTTGTTCTCTATGTCTGGGGATCTGTTTTTGTTTCATAGATAAGTTCATTTGTGTTGTATTTTAGATTCCACATGTAAGTGTTATTATGTGATTTTTGCCTTTTTCTGCCTGGCTTACTTAACCTAGTATGATCATCCATGGATCTATCCATTTTTAAACCTTAAAGGTAGAGACTAGGTGATGCCTACTTTCATTCCAGGTGATCTTGGGGACAATCTGCTGTGTAATTGTCAGTCAGTCACTTAACCAGTCTGTCCTCAATTCCCAGTTCTCTACAGTTCAAATGGGTGGACTCTCTGAGGTTCCTTCCAGGTTTAGATCCCTAGGTTTAAGACTGGTCTGTTTAAATGCCACACTGTCCAGATGAAATGGAGATGTAATTCAACATCCAAGCATGACATACTTAAAACACACAGGCATTGGGTATAAAAAAGATAACTGAGACTTGGCTTTTATTTAAATGTCTCTTAGATGCAAGAATCCTCCGTAAATAGCATCCTGGGGAAAGTGCCACTTAATACAGAGATGAACTCCTTTTATGTATAGAAGAGGCTGACCTCTAAGGCAAGGCTCCTCTGAATCGTGTTCTGAACAAAAGCTGCTATAGGGAACAGTCGCTCCCTGACAGCCTCCGCCCTGCGGCAGTGTTTTGCTGCATCCATTAGCATTCAGCAGCAGATCTCCTGCAGTCTGAGCCCCACATGCTGCAGAGGCCATGCTGAAATTTCAATTTGTTAAGAGGAATTGACTTGGCTTGAAGAAGATGATGGATCACAGGAGCTATTAGCTAATAGCCTGTATCACCCAAAGTCTTGTTCTTGGCAGATAATAAGCAGCGAAAACATGGGTGAATGTTCACAGTCACATATCTGTTTGCCTTTTCCTTCAAACCTTGTGGATGTGAGGGTGGATAAAAGGATTCAAGTTCTTGAGACCTGGGAGCGTCGTCTGAGCCTCCATCTGGCCTTTTGCTTTGGGTCCCTCCCAGCTTAAGCCTGATGATCAATAAACCTTTCTATTTTTCAGTACATAGCAGAGCTGATTTTAAAAAAGCCTTTGATGTTAATAATCCTGGGTCTAAACAGCATGAAGTCAAGTGAATCTAGGTAGTTTGATTAGTATCAATGAATTATCCTCAAAAATGCAGTACACAGTCTCCCGAATTCTTAGGAAACTGAAGCTCAGAATGGCTGCCTCTAAGGGTTCTTTTTCTGCTCCAGTGATGCTTCAGAAAAGCGCTTTAAAATATTCCCTGCTTACAAATGCACTCAATTGAATCTGGAAATCCCAGCAACGGTCTCTAATCTCCAGCAAATATTCTATTCTTGACAACTAATTCCACCGAAGAATTTTTTTTTCTTAGATCTAATGGGATTTAACATCTTTTATAATACAAATGGGCTGCCCACGTGGAACTAGCTGTAAAGAACCCGCCTGCCAATGCAGGAGACAAGAGACATGGATTTTATCCCTGAGTCAGGAAGATACCCTGGAGAAGAGAATGGCTACCCACTCTAGTTTTCTGGCCTGGAAAATCCCATGGACAATGGAGCCTGGCGGCCTGCAGTCCATAGGGCTGCAAAGAGTCAACACGATTGGAGCGACTTAGTATGCATGCATAATACCAGCATCATTTTTAAGGAGGATGGCCGTCTTTTAAAATAAGCAGCTGTAGGTCTAACTTATTATGCTGGTATTGATTTGATCATCTCACTAACACGTTTTAAAAAAATACTCAGATGCTTCTTAGAGCCTTTTGAATAGATATGGTTTAAAGACGAATTATGTTAATCTAAGCCAACTGGTCACCTCCCACATTTGGTTAACTGTTCTATGGACCTAACAGAAGATTAGTTATTAGATTATTTCTCAATAAAAAATAAAGGGAAAGAGAGCCTGATGGATTTATAGGTCTCTCTAGAGAAGACACCCTGTGGCCTGAAAGCATTTAGAGGCCATGAAAATAGGGAGCCTTCTGGAAACATCCATCAAGCCTTTCTGTACTGATTATGGTAAATTGCAGTCCCTACGGGGATGAACCAATGCCTGTCTTGCTCTTAGCCACTAAATTTTAAACACAAGTCACCACTATCTGTGTCCAAAGGCCTCTGATTCAGAAGAGTTTCTTTTCTGTGGGGCTGGTATTTTTCTTTCATGTTTCTGACCATCTCAAGTGAAGGTAATTAAACATATGTAGTGATAGGGTGCCCTCCACAGACCACAGTATCTCCAGGCAGAATTATATGGCCTTGAACAAATCAATTAGCACCATCATTCTGTAGTATAGCATCCTGCAGCTTACTTAGAGTTTTCCTCCTGGAACCTTTGTAAACAAAATTGCATACCCTCCAAGTTGAGTCACTTGGCTTCATCAATAGCCCTGAGGGCATTCAGTGAGGAAGACAGCCAGGGACTCTATGACTTACAGTAGTGAACTGATATTCATCTTGCTGCTTGTGGCTAGTACCTTGAATGCCTGCTTCTAGATGACAGATGAAAACTAACTGAAAACTCAAACCTGTGAAAAGCGTGCTCATGATAGAATATGCACAGGAGGCAGTGGAAGAAGTTCCTAACATTTTTCGGATAATGAGGTAAGTCTGCATTCCTAGAAGCCTTGAGTACAGGCTTCCCTGGTGGCTCAGATGGTAAAACTCTGCAATTCAGGAGACAGATTCTTGAATTCAGGGTTCGATCCCCGGATTGGGAAGATTCCCTGGAGAAGGTAATACCCACTCCAGTATTCCTGCCTGGAGAATTCCATGGGTAGAGGAACCTGGTGAGCTACAGTCCATGGGGCTGTAAAGAGTCAAACATGACTGAGCGACTAAAACTAACAACCCACTATGGGGTTAGGCGGAATGTCCTAGCAATACAGTCCTTCATTGGAGTAAGGAATCCTTTTAAAAAATATTTTTATTAATGAGCTGTCCAACTCACTTTTTTAAAAATATTTATTTGTAAAAATTATTTATTCACTTTGGGGTTCTTCATTGTGCATGGGCTTTCTCTAGTTGCAGAAAATGAAATCTGCTCTCTAGTCACAGTACAAGGGCTTCTTAATTGCAGTGACTTGTTTTACTTAGTTATATGCATTAATTTTTCTCCACATCCTTTCATAACTCAATAGCTCATTGCTTTTAGCACTGAATACTATTCTTTTTTCTGGATGTACCACATTCCTCAATTTGTTCACCTACTAAGACCATCTTGGTTGCTTCCAAGTTTTGGCAATCATGAATAAAGCTGCTATAAACCTTCATGAGCAGGTTTTGGTGTAAAGATAGGTCTTCAACTCTTGTGAGAATTCACTTTTTTTTTTCTCCCAATGGAGTTCTTTTTTTATAATGCCATGGACTTATTTCCTCTTTTATTACTTCCCTATGGAATCCTGGAACTTAAAATTTCTCTCCCTGCTGGGTCTATGACATCCTTGAATCAATAGATGTCAAGGGTTAAAAGAAAACTTTTGATCCTCACGCTAGCTCCTTTATTTTATAGGAATGAAAACCAGCCCAGAGAGATTTAGTTGTTTGTCCCAGGGAACATCCCGGAAGCTGGCCTCTGACTCTAGGACCGATGCTGTTCCCCCATACAATGCTGCCCCCACCCTTCATGAAAGGGGCTGCAGATCCTTCTTTCTTAGGTTGTTTCTGTTCTGGCTGAACTGGGTCTTCCTTGCTGCACAAGGGCTTTTCTCCAGTTGCGGTGAGTGGGAGCTACTCTCCTGTTGCGGTGTTCCGGCTTCTCATTGCAGAGGCTTCTCTTGTGGAGCGCAGGCTCTAGGACACTTGGGCTTCAGTAGTTGTGGCGCATGGGCTTATTTGCTCCACAACTAAGTATGTGGGATCTTCCCAGACCACAGGTTGAACCCCTGTTCCCTGCTTTGGCAGGTGGATTCTTAACCACTGGACCACAGGGAAGCCCCAGGGTTTTTTTAATTGACTAAAGTTATCTATTTGGTACGATGCAAATGTGATCTTGTACAAAGCTAAGGAAAGACCAAGTCTAGAAGATCTCGTCTGCTAGAGGTAATTTCTGTTGTTACCTTTTCCTTGACTGGTATCATAGTGTCTCAGTTTATTCTCTGGGAAGTAGAACAAAGGTTTTGACCCTATTTTTTAAGTGAGAAAGTGACACGGCAGGTCCAGGGCCAGAGTCTTCTGCATCCTGGTGTAATGAATGGGGCAACACTTGTTCCTTTCTAAAGGGTATAACAGGGACTTCCCTGGTGGCTCAGCAGTAAAGAAGCCACCTGCCAATGCTCAGTTGACAGGTCGGGAAGATCCCCTGGAGGAGGAAATGACAACTCATGCCCATATTCTTGCCTAGGAAATCCCATGTGCGGAAGATCCTGGCAGGCTACAGTTCATGGGGTCACAAAGAGTCAGACATGACTTAGCAACTAAACAACAACAAAGGGTGGAAGAGAGAACTCTGATGCCCGTGCACATATAAGGTGAGGTGTGATCTCTACTTTTGCTGGAAGGGAAGAGTTTCCATGGAGGAATCACAGCTCTGAAAATCTCCTACCTTCCCCACTCTGCTGGCTAACTGGATAAACACGTTGAGCATCGTGGTATCCAAGAACCTAACTCATGATATTGAAATTATTTGTTTATAAGTCTTCTCTTAATCAGACTACAAGGTCGTTAAGGACATGGCCATAAAATAGACCATCAGTAGCTGTATGCTGAATGGCATTTACGTATAATCTAGAAACTACTTTTTTTGAAGAGTGCTGACAGCTAAAGAATTGGAATAAAAATGTGATTCTTTTATAATTTTGCATCCGCATTACTGGCTGTTTAGCATGGGTTATTACATCTATCTCATCTAGAATGTCTAATCTATTTTAATAAATGGTTTGACTGTACTTCGTCCTCAGGCTTTTCATCACAGGAAGCAGTTTTATAGATCAGATGATAAACAGGGGAAAGTCACTTTTAAAAGCACTAGCCATTTCCCTGAAGAAAAGATTTAGTGTGGATACTTAGAAAAAAGAATACTATTATCCTGAGTGTCTCAGCTGTCAGGTTGTGGAAAGAAAAAAGTATTGGAGATGGTGGTGTTAGTGAAATGTTACTTTCCAATACCTCCAATAATAGCATCTTAATCAAGGTGAATGCCAAATGATAGAAATGGAGAGAGTGCCATGTTAAGAGAGTAATATAGCAAGATAACTGATAAGATAGAAAGAAGGAGAAAAGATGATAGAATTAGAATGATTTCTTGAATGAGTCAGCTGTTAGCTTAAACATTTTTATTGATGCTGCTGCAAGATAATCCTGCACCTCCAATATCCCTGATCTTCAATACAGCTGAACTTGGGGTACGTGCAGCTTTTGTGTGTGTGTGTGTGTGTGTGTGTGTGTGTGTGTGTGTGTGTGTGTGTACACATGTTCGGAGGTATCAGGAGAATCATAAAAGCAAATCAATGAGCTTTACATCTTAAAAGTTCAATCCTCAGAAGTGGCTCATTTCTTCCAAAAGAAGCTTCCCTCTGTGATGGATAGGTAGTCAATTCCTGTCAGCTAATGCCTACATCTCCCCACGGTCTGGGAACTTAAAGCTGTTCTCTCAGAGGAAGGATTTAACAATAGCTCTTTTATGATGATATGCAAAGAGAACACAGAAATAGGATTTCAGCTTTTTGAAAGATGGTGAAGGGAAAACACAATCACAAAGCTCTGAACCGCTGGAAGACTCTGTTAGCCTGCGCTCTGCTGTTGGCTGCCTATGTGACCTTGGACTCTATAGGATCTTTAACATCCTTCCTTAAATGCTGCAGTTTAGAGCTACATTGCATTTCCTCACACACTTTTCAATCTGCAATTCTCTAACAGAATTTCTTCTGTATAGTCAGCTATACCATTCCTTCATCACGTGTAATTTGATCCAATGAATGCTATCCAACACTACGGTATGCTGAACATCATATTGTAACCTCCCTAAAGGCAGTTTCATTTTCATATTCTCTACTGTCTAATCCACTGTTATCAAAGGCCCAGTGATTATTTGTTGGATTGAGTGGAATGGTGTCCTTTGGTCAAAGACTAGACATGCTGTTTTTTTTTTGTTTTTTAAAAAAACTTTATTTTATATTGGAGAATAGCTGATTAACAATGTGATAGTTTCAGGTGGACAGCAAAGGGACTCAGCCATACATAGACATGTATCTTTTCTCCCCCAAACCCTTCTCCAGACTGCTATATAACACTGAACAGAGTTCCATGTGCTACACAGTAGGACTTGTTGGTTATCCGTTTTAAATATAGCAATGTATACGTGTCCATCCCAAACTCCCTAACTGTCACTTCCCCTCATCCTTCTCCCCTGCAACCATAAGTTCATTTTCTAAGTCTGTGAGCCTGTTTCTATTCTGTAAATACGTATATTTGTATCATTTATTTTTAGATTCCACATATAAGCAATGTCATATGATATTTCTCTTTCTCTGTCTGACTTACTTCAGTTAGTATGACAATCTCTAGGTCTATCATGTTGCTGAAAATGGCATTATTTCATTCTTTTTAATGTCTGAGTAATATTCTGTTTTATATATGTATGACATCTTCTTTATCCTTTCCTCTGTCAATGGACATTTAGGTTGCTTCCTTGTCTTGGCCATTGTAAACCAAGCTTCCATGAACACTGGGGTGCATGCATGCTTTCAGACCATGTTCCTCTCCAGATATATGCCCCCAAGAGTGGGATTGCCGGATCATATGGCAACTCTATTTTTAGTTTTTTAAGAGACCTCTATTCCATTCTTCATAGTGACTGTATCAATTTACATTCCCATCAACAGTATAGGAGGATTCCCTTCTCTAGACATGCTGCCCTAGTGCTATAAAACTTCATTGTGTTAGAAATAGTACAAGTCTTGAAGTCAAAGAGACCGGAGTTCAAATCCCAACTCAGCCACCACTTGGAAACCTTGGGTAAGTTACTTAACTTCAAAGCGCCTCAGTTTTTTCCATTGGAAAATGTGAATGTTAATTCCTGTCTCAGAGGATAGTCATCAAAGTTAAATATGAATGACCAGGTAAAGCAGTCCTCAAATATTTCCTCTAAGTTTCTGGGGCTCTACTTTTTAATTCCTTCATTTACCTTGCAATTTTCCTCAGAACTAATGCTGTTCTGGTGCTCTGAAGGGTTAACCCAGTTCTTAGAAGCTCATTTAATGGGAGAATATAGCTCAGAAGTTTCATCATATGATAATATGAAAATGCGTCATGGCACAATGGAAATGGACTAGCCTGAATCAGATAGTCTCTTCAATTTCAAGTTATTCAAGTTATCTCATCATTCACATGATAGGGGAATTCCATGCAAACCCAAGAAAGCAATATAGTTTAGTTAAGTAAGGTTAGGAAATGCAGCTGACATGCGCTGGGGGAGAAACAGGAGCTGCAGAGCTGGGTCTTTGAATCTTCCCTCCCTGCTGGACCAGCTAACCTCCTGCCTGTCAGGCAGAGAGGAGCTTGGGGACCAGACACTGAACCTGAGGAGTCTAGACATGATGGGGAGTCTAGACATGATGGAACCCTAGAACAGCAAGCTGTTTTGGTGGGGGAATGGAGGTTGAGTCCAGTGTTGGGTACAGAGTTGATTTTTTAAAGTATTATAATTCTATTAGCTGCTCATATTAAGTGATATGTGTAGACGTTCTTGGTAATTTCCAACTTCCTTAATGAAAATCAAATCTCAGTCCTCCAATACTGCAACTGCAGAAGAGCTCTATGTGGAGTACAGGTGGGACCCAAGCCTCAGAGTCTTCTTGCCTGTTATCTGAGATTTACTTGCCCACTGGGGCTTTCTAGCTAATTTATCAATCTTAGAAGATTGGTTCCAACCTCTTGCATTTCATATAAACCTAACATATGGGAGACTCAATAAGTACTGAGTTGGCCAAAAAGTTCCCAGTATTTATCTGTTCAATCAATTAAATTCTAGGTATAAAACAGAGGAGGTGAGTCCAAAAGTCTCTGGTAATTCTGGTTTTTAGTGACTTAAGGGAACACTGTAAATTAGTACCTCAGCTTTCAGATTCAACTGACCATATCCATCACCTGCATCTGACACAAAATCCTTTATCTCTGAAGAGACGGGCCAACATTTCAATTGCCCTGCCAGCATCAATCTTTCTATCTGAGCCTGAAATAAGAATTAGTGGGAGCACATTTAAATTCAGAAGAAACAGGACTTAAAGTTTATTCATATTTTGTATCATAGAAGTAACTTCAAACCCATAGATCCACAATTTGAGGCTTTATGTAGTAAATAAGCATTTATATTTAATTTTTTTCTGAGAAAAAAAAAACTAGTCTATATACAGTTTTCTTCATCATTGCTTCTTATAACATTTCATTTTCACTCATGAAATCTTTTTATTAGAAACATTTTTCTAGAGTGCACTCTAAATGTCTTAAAAATTTTAAACTTCCATTTTTATGATACTCTTATTCAAACATTAGATTTATTTCTTATTTGCCTTTTTTCTTTGGACATCCGATTCCAATGGGTTACCCCCAAAGAGTCTAGATCTTTCTCAAATGCTTATCTTCAGGTCACCTTTTGATGGGGGCTCCACAGTCTTCTTCACATGCAGCTTCCAAGTCTCTTAATATGATTAAGAATAGCTTTTTTTAAGCCTACTTTCTTCACTAGTTTCTACAGTGGAAATGCTTGCCTCTCCTAGATAAGTATGGGTATTGAGTTCCTGATAACCTCTTCTGATCCTGAGTGCCTCCCTCACCTGCAACAGAACTTCTAATAGAAAAGTCAACTCTTAAGTAACATGGAAAATACTGGGTCCGAAACTAGAATTCTCAACATCCAGTCTCCTGTTTGCTATTTGTAAACTGTAAGAACTTTCACAAGTTACATAAGCTTTTAGAGCCTGTATTTCTTCATCTACAGATGAAGATAGATAAGGACTCATCCTGACCTGCTGTTAAATTTTAAAAGATCACTCTGTAAATGTACCTAATGTTGTTCTTGGGACATAGTAGGTGGTCAGAAAGTAGACTGACATTGAATGTACCATATTTTAGGACTCAAGTATCTCCTGCCTAAACTTGCTACAGTAATTTCTTAGTTTATTGGGGTTTTTTTTAATTTTCTCTTACATCCATCCTGCATTCTAGTGCCAGATTAATCGTCTAAAAGCATCACTTTTATTATGTCACCCTCTTGGCTTAAGGACATAGATCAGAAAATAATAAAAATCCTCATTTTGACATTCAGAGTCCTCTGTGACCTATGACAACATGACAATACAGAATCTCGCCTCCAACTCAGCCAGCCTTTTCATATCCCTGCCTCTCCCTACCCCACTCGGCCTTTACCCTCATCTGTGGTTTCCAATCCCTTCCTCTCTGAGGTTTCCTCACTTCTTCTTCTTGTTCTTAAGCCTCTGCAACTAGTTCTATCCAAATTTTAATCTCTTATCCTCCAAGCATCCCTACATACATGACATGCACATATTTTCTGTAGTATACTTTTTGTACAAAAGTGTTAGTTGCTCAGTATATCCAACTCTTTGCTTTTTTTGAGATGTCTTTCTCGAGTAGATGTCATGCTTCCATCATCAGCTTCTCCTCCAGGTTGAGCAGGGGAGTTTCCTTATCCCTAAACAGTCAAGCCAGGTCCACAAAGTATTGTTTTTTATGTGTGCAGAGAACATACCCTAGGGGTCATTAACTTACTGAGCTCACTGGGCGGGATGTGGGTCTCATGCCACCATTGTTTTATTGTTTGGGGGCAAGTCTCATGCTTCTGTTGCATGGTTTTGTTGCTAAGCAGGCCTCCTCGGCTTTGTGGTTAAGTGAGCCTGCTTTCTTGAGTAATCATTAACTTACAGGGGTCTCTCATATTTTTCTCTACTTACAATCCTTTAGGGGGATGAACTATTTCATCACCTACTTGGTCCCTTTACTCTGTCCCTGTGAGCAGCATGGGCCTGGGACCTCCCCTCCACAGGCCAGGTTTCTGCCTTCTGCTGATGCTCCCCACAACAGAACCTGCAGTGACAAAGTGCTTTTCTGGGTTCCCACAGCTGCCTTCTTCCCTCTGTGAAACCATTCTCCCTGAATAGAGAGTATTAGAAACTTGCCCACACTGCATGTCCTGTGACTGGGTCTACACTGGGAACTTTCCAGGGCAGCTGCAGTAACCCTCCCCATTCCTGGGAAGAAGATTCTGTGCCAGTGACTGCTTCCAGCTTCCTTAGGTCCCTGCTCTGGGGTCAAGAAGAAAGAGGAATAGGGTGCAGTGAATTCTTTTGGGAATGCCTGACCTACTGCTAGAACCTCTAAGACATGTTGCTTCATTTAACCCTCATAGTAATTCTGTGATAGGAGTATTATCACTCCTTATTCTGCATGGAAGGGAACTGGGATCCAGAGAAGTTAGACATCGGGCTAAAACCTCAAAGTAGGGCAGCAATTCAGAAGCCCAGTGCACCTGCCTCATCTCAGAGCTTTTCTGTAGTGGAGCGCACAGGGGGTTTTATGTGGAGCCTGAGGGGCTTCCCTGGTGGCTCAGATGGTAAAGAATCTGCCTGCAATGCAGGAGACCGAGGTTTTGTTCCTAGGTCGGGAAGATCCCCTGGAGTAGGAAATGGCAACCCACACCAGTATTCTTGCCTGGAGAATCCCATGGACAGAGGAGGCCGGCAGGCTACAGTCCATGGGATCACAAACAGTTGGACATGACTGAGCAACTAAGAATTTTTTTCATTTTCAAGCCCCCAACAAGTGAAGAAAAAAGTTGAACTCAGCATCCTTCATTTCTCCCTTTAGTAACCCCTTGCTCTTGCCTATCTTCTATCAGATCACATATATTTAGGACCCATCAGATGCCAGGCTCTAGGCAAAGCACTTCACAGATATTATCTCATTTGGCTCTCCGAATAGTTCAATGAGCATTCACATTATTACTAACCCCACTTTACTGATGAGGCAGCTGAGGCTTGTGAGGGCTTGGTTACTGTTGTTTAGAAGATCAGTCATGTCTGATTCTTTGAAACCCCATGGACTATAGCCCACCAGGCTTCTCTATCCCTGGGGTTTTCCAGGCACCTGATGCTTGCCAGTGAATAAAGACAGAATCAGACACTCATTCCAGACAACTGCATTTAAAAAACAGAATCGAGGACTTCTGGTGATCCAGTGGTTAAGAATCCACCTGCCAATGCAGGGAACACAGTTAGATCCCTGGTCTGGGAAGATCCCACATGCCGTGGAGCAGCTAAGCCTGTGCCTCAACTACTAAGCCTGTGCTCTAGAGCCCACGTGCCACAATTACTGAAGCCTGTGCCCCCCAGAGCATGTACTGCCCAACAAGAGAAGCCACCACAATGACAAGCCCGCGCACCACAACTGGAGAGTAACCCATGGTCACTGCAACTAGAAAAAGCCCACACATAGCAACAAAGACCCAGCATAGCCAAATAAAGAGAAATAAACAAATAATTTTTTTAAAGCAACATTCCTCTCCCAGTGAGGGTCCTCTGAGGGGATCTGACCTGGTCTTCCCACCTCTTGACACCTCAAGGAATCAATTCAGCCAAACCAGGGATGATTTGGGGTCTTCCTTTTTTTTCTCCTAAATTCAACTTTTTTCCATTCCCCTTTTCCACCTTGAAGTCCTCCTTACTAAGTCTGAAAGGTAAGAAGAAAGATTAATGCTCATCACATTGGAAGGGAGCATTTAAATATTTATCTTTGTTTATAGAGGAAAATGAAAGTAAAAGCTATGCTTGCACTGTGAATGTCCAGTCCAGCAGAATATTTGGTATATAGTAAGCACTCAACAATGTTGCATGCTTGAATGAATACAGTGAATGAATATAGGAACAAATGAATGAGATAAAACTGAAATAGAAAAAAATTGATACTCTCCTAGCAAACAAGATTTGTATGGTGACATCTGAAAATAACATTGAGAATAGTTTGCATATATTATTTTTCTCTGTCTGGAATATCCCACCCCCCAACCTGCCTGGAGAAGGACCTGTCCTTCAGGGACCACTTCAAATACTAAGGATTTCCTTTTTTAAAATTTATTTATTTTAATTGGAAGCTAATTACAATATTGCAGTGGTTTTTGCCATACATTGACACGAATCAGCCATGGATGCACATGTGTTCCCCATCCTGAATCCCCCTCCTTTCTCCCTCCCCATTCTATCCCTCAAGGTAATCCCAGGGTGCCAGCCCTGAGCACCTTGTCTCATGCATCGAACCTGGACTGGCCATCTATTTCACATATGATAATATACATGCTTTAATGCTATTCTCTCAAATCATCCCACCCTCACCTTCTCCCACAGAGTCCAAAATTCTGTTCTTTACATCTGTGTCTCTTTTGCTGTCTTGCATGTAGGGTCATCATTACCATCTTTCTAAATTCCATATATATGCATTAATGTACTGTAATGGTAAAGTAGTAAGGATTTTCTTTTTACTCTCTTTCCATTAGATATAATTTCTAACCCACTTTGACATCTCATGGCATTTTACTCTTTCCTGGCATGACTCTCTTTCGCCTCAAGTCTAGTTATTTGTGTAGAAAAAGAATTGCATAGAAGCTGAGCAGCCTGACTCTGCTCTGATGCCAGGCTACCTGAGTTTTAATCACAGTTTGTCACTCATTGGCTGTGTGACCTTTAGCAAGTTACTTAACCTCTCTGTTTCATTTCTCTCATCTGCAAAATAGGAATAATACTAGTACCTATTTTATGAGGCTATGGTGAGGATTTAATGAGCTAAATATATAATGAATTAATACTATATCATCCTTACAGGTTAGCCCTACGTGTTAGCTATTATCGTGTCCGCATGGGCTGGGAAGG
This sequence comes from Ovis aries, assembly GCF_016772045.2. Classification (NCBI taxonomy): domain Eukaryota; kingdom Metazoa; phylum Chordata; class Mammalia; order Artiodactyla; family Bovidae; genus Ovis; species Ovis aries. The sequence goes on along the minus strand of NC_056055.1, from coordinate 40,631,859 downwards.
CAGGAGCAGCGTCCTCCTTGGTTTAGTGTGTCTCGTTCCATTCTGACCACAGGGCTATGGACAGAGGTTAAGTTCACAAAAATTCTTTGACCATCTTCATTTTATTGAGGCATTCAGCAAACACATGGCCCTGTCAGAGGCCTGGAACCTGAGTCATTTTAGTTGATGACCTCCTGGCCCCTCTTCCAAAAGGTGAGCTCACCTTCTCTCAGGGGGAGCAGCGGACAGCTCCTCACCAGCCAAGATCTCACCCTGGGGCAGATATGCTCCCACCCCCTTCCTGCACACCCCAGCAATGACCTCCCCACGCTCACCCCACTCCACTGTCTGCACCCTCACCTCCTGCTGCACCAAATGCTCTCCTGTTCCCCAATGTGCCAGAAGTTTCTTTTCACCCTGAATATGCCCTTCCCTCTGCCTCTATCCTCCTTTCCTACCCATTGGGTGTTTGTGAACTTATGAAACAGTATTGACAACCCAACCTGCAATGCTGATTCACCTTTAGCTTCCTTTTCCAGGTTGATGTATCTTGTTGTTTAGTTAGGCATGTCTGACTCTTTGCAACCCTATGGACTATAGCCCACCCAGCTCCTCTGTCCATAGGCTTCTCCAGGCAAGAATAATGGAGTTTCCTTCTCCAAGAAGAAAGGCTTCCCTGACTGAAAATCAAACCCAGGCCACGGCAGTTCTCCAACCCAAGAGCACTGAATCCTACCCACTAGACCACCAGGGAGAATCAATGTATTTTATGGGTGATTCCACATTAGTAAAGGTAGCGCTGTTTTGTTCTTTACAGTAGTCACATAGCACTCTGTCGTATAAATATACCAGTATTTATTTAATTAATCCCCTACTGGGGGATGGAAAATAGTTTCCAGTCATTTTTTCTTTTAAAATAGAAAGACCTTTGCACGAATAGCACCTAAAGGCCTGGCACTTCACTGTGACCAGGCTTATCAGATGTTTCTAAGGCAACAGGTACACCATGAGCAGGTGCCCAGATGGGAAGAGTCCTGGGTGGATGGGGTGTACCGTCCAGGCCTCTCCTTCCTCAGGAGACCCGATGACAAAGAAGGAGGAGATCATTTTATCCTCAGTGGAGATGACTTTACTGGGACCTGGTGGTCGCTAGAACTGGACATCCAGGCCAAAGCTCCTGGAAAGGTTAAAATGAGCTTGAAATACAGAGGGGGGAAATACAGAAAGCGTTTCCTCTTGCAAGTGAGACTGGGATTTTATTAGAGCAATCAGGATCTGAGGATTCTAATAAGAAGAAATGTAACCTAACCATGACCTTTCTGCCCTATACAGACTGTGGCCCTGAAGGCTGAGCCCTTCCTGGAGGCCCTGTCCGATGGTGCTGGATTCTTCCAGATGCAGCCAACAATAGAGCCTGGCTGGAGGAAATTATCCCGGGCTGTGCCTTTAACAAGGCTGTGCCTTTAACTGCAGCCCTTGCGCTGCAGTCTCCACTGCAGTAAGCTGTGGGTGCAGGGCGGGGGGATGTTGGGCGGATGCTGTCCCTGTGCAGAGGCTGAGCCCCAGCCCAGAGGTGACACCCCTTACAGCCAGCAACACCAGGGCCACCGTGAGCTGCTCAGCCTTGGCTATGCCCTGAGCTCCTACTGTCTACAAATTAAGATGTGGGTGAGGCATGGCACAAATTCTGCTTTCCTTAAACAGGACTCCAGACTTGAAACAATTCATTATGGGTGAAGTCTTAACGTGAAACAAGTAATTTCTAAAGCTTAGATCAGAGCTGCTTTCAGATATACACAGCATTGTGCTTTGACAGAATTTTCAGGCTTAAGACCTGAATGCAAATGGGTTGCCTTATTGATTTTTTTCACACTTTGGAAAGATTTTCTTCTCCATCATTGCTATTCTCTGAGGGTTTGTTTAACCTCTTTTAATAGCAAAAACTTTGCTTGTTTAAAGAATGTGAAGATTATATCAAGACTATAAGAACAACAAGTATTTACTGTATAGCACAGGGAACTATATCCATTATCTTGTAATAAACTATAATGAGATAGAATAAAAAATAATACAGAGAAATATATATAGACATATAACCAAATCACTTTTCTGTACATCTGAAAGTAACACTACAGTATAATACTTCAATCATATGTCAATTAAAAGGAAGAACTTGATGTAAAAAGTTTTTTAAAAAAGATTGTAAAACGCACAAACCTTCTAGAAACAGGTTGTTTTTCATAGCATCACTGCCATGTTAGCTGTAGCTCTAGTACAATTTGTGAGCATTTAGAGGGCTGGCCTGGATCTTCACTTCGATCAGTTTTCCTAGGTTGCTTATGTAAGATTCCCCCCTTTTCAAGAGCCTGCTGTTACATAAGATTTATAGAACACACAAAAAATAAAGATATATAGAACACACAAAAAAATATATAAAACACACAAAAAATAAAGATATATAGAGCATGGCACCAATTAAGTGCCTTTCTTCCCCTGTTTAAACCTCCCATACCTCCCAGCTCTAACAAAGACGACAAGCCCAATTAAGCGATTTAAAATAGAACATCTCAATGATAGTTCCATGTAGGCTGCTATATATGACTTTACTGCATTTTACACGCTGAGAGATACACTCAGAAAAGGAAACAAAGATATTAATATGTTTCTGTTCCAGCTGGCTCCTAAGTTAGCTTATGGAGCAGTCATCACAGAAGAGCTGAATGTTCCAGCCCATTTCAGGAAGCTCTCACATACATTCCCCTTCCAGTTACTCCTGTATGATGGAAGCAAAACGTAGGGGGAAAGGGAAAAGATGAGAGTCCCACACACTTTTACTTTTTTAAATTTATTTATTATTTATTGAGGGATAATTGCTTTACAAAATTTTACCGTTTTCTGTCAAACCTCAACATGAATCAGCCATAGGTATACATATATCCCCTCCTTTTTGAAACTCCCTCCCATCTCCCTCCCCATCCCATCCCTCTAGGTTGATACAGAGCCCCTGTTTGAGTTTCCTGAGACATACAGCAAAGTCCTATTGGCTATCTATTTTACATATGGTAATATAAGTTTCCATGTTACTCTTGCCATACATCTTACCCTCTCCTCCTCTCTCCCCATGTCCATAAATCTATTCTCTATGTCTGTTTCTCCACTGTTGCCTTATAAATAAATTTTTCAGTACCATTTTTCTAGATTCTGTGTATATATATATATATATATATATATATATATATATGAATACGCTATTTATCTTTGTCTTTCTGACTCACTTCACTCTCTATAATAGATTCTAGGTTCATCCACCTCATTAGAACTGACTCAAATGCATTCCTTTTTATGGCTCTGTAATGTTCCATTGTGTATATGTACCACAACTTCTTTATCCATTCATCTGTCGATGGACATCTGGGTTGCTTCCATGTTCTAGCTATTGTAAATAGTGTTTCAGTGAATAATGGGATACATGTGTCTCTTTCAATTTTGGTTTCCTCAGAGTATATGCCTAGGAGTGGGATTGCTGGGTCATATGGTGGTTTTATTCATAGTTTTTTAAGGAATCTACATACTGTCTTCCATAGTGGCTGTATCAATTTTCATTCCCACCAACAGTGCAAGAGTGTTCCCTTTTCTCCACACCCTCTCCAGCATTTATTGTTTGTAGACTTTTTGATGATGGCCATTCTGACAATTGTGAGGTGATATCTCATTGTAGTTTTGATTTGCATTTCTCTAATAATGAGCGATGTTGAGTATCTTTTCATGTGTTTGTTAGCCATCTGCATGTCTTCTTTGGAGGAATGTCTGTTTAGATCTTTTCCCCACTTTTTGATTGGGTTGTTTGTTTTTCTGGTATTGAGTTGTATGAGCTACTTGTATATTTTGAAAATTAATCCTTTGTCAGATGTTTCATTTGCTATTATTTTCTCCCATTCCAAGGGCTGTCTTTTCACCTTGCTTATAGCTTCCTTTTCTGTGCAAAAGCTTTTAAGTTTAATCAGGTTCCACTTGTTTACTTTTGTTTTTATTTTTGTTACTCTAGGAGGTGGGTCATAGAGGACCTTGCTTTGATGCATGTCATCGAGTGTTCTGCCTATATTTTCCTCTAAGAGTTTTATAGTTTCTGGTCTTACATTTAGGTTTTTAATCCATTTTGAGTTTATCTTTGTGTATGCTGTTAGGAGGCATTCCAATTTCACTCTTTTACATGTAGTTGTCCAGTTTTCCCAGCACCATTTATTGAAGAGGCTGTCTTTGCCCCATTGTATATTCTTGCCTTTGTCAAAAATAAGGTACCCATAGGTGCATGGGTTTATTTCTGGATGTTCTATCTTGTTCCATTAGTCTATATTTCTGTTGTTGTGCCAGTGCCATACTGTCTTGATGACTGTAGCTTTGTAGTATAATCTGAAGTCAGGAAGGTTAATTCCTCCAGCTCCATTCTTTTTTCTCAAGACCGCTTTGGCTTTTCAGGGTCTTTTGTGTTTCCATATGAATTGTGAAATTTTTTGTTCTAGTTCTGTGAAAAATGCCATTGGTAATTTGACAGGGATCACTTTAAATCTGTAGATTGCATTTGGTAGGATAGTTATTTTCACAATATTGATTTTTCCTAACCAGGAACATGGAATATCTCTCCATCTGTTTATGTCATCTTTGATTTCTTTCATTAGTGTCTTATAATTTTCTGTGTACAGTTCTCTTGCCTCCTTAGCTAAGTTTGCTAAGTTGCTAAGTTGCTTCAGTCATGTCCGACTCTGTGCGACCCCATCGACGGGAGCCCATCAGGCTGCCCCATCCCTGGGATTCTCCAGGCAAGAACACTGGAGTGGGTTGCCATTTCCTTCTCCAATGCATGGGAGTGAAAAGTGAAAGTGAAGTCGCTCAGTCATGTCTGACTCTTATTCCTAGATATTTAATTCTTTTTTTTTTTTTTTTTACAATGGTGAATGGGATTGATTCCTTAATTTCTTTCTCTGATTTTTCATTGTTAGTATATGGAAATGCAAGTGATTTCTATGTATTGATTTTGTATCCTGCAACTTTGCTAAATTCACTGTTTAGCTATAGCAATTTTCTGATACTATCTTCAGGGCTTTCTATGTACAATATCATGTCATCTGCAAACAGTGAGAGCTTTACTTCTTCTTTTCCAATCTGGATTCCTTTTATTTCTTTTTCTTCTCTGATTGCTGTAGCTAGGACTTCCAGAACTATGTTGAATAATAGTGGTGAAAGTAGACACCCTTGTCTTGTTCCTGATCTTAGGTGGAATGCTTTCAGTTTTTCACCATTGAGAATAATGTTTGCTCTAGGCTTATCATATATGACCTTTACTATGTTGAGGTAGATTCCTTCTATGCCCATTTTTTGAAGTGTTTTAATCATAAATGGGTGCTGAATTTTGTAAAAGGCTTTTTATGCATTTATTGAGATTATCACATGGTTTTTAATCTTTCAATGTGTTAATATGGTGCATCATATTGATTAATTTCCGTATATTGAAGAATCCTTAGTGAAGTCGCTCGGTCGTGTCTGACTCTTTGTGACCCCATGGACTGTAGCCTACCAGGCTTCTCTGTCCATGGGATTCTCCAGGCAAGAATACTGGAGTGGGTTACCATTTCCTTCTCCAGAGGATCTTCCCGACCCAGGGATGGAACCTGGGTCTCTCGCATTGGAGGCAAACGCTTTAACCTCTTAGCCACCAGGGAAGCCCGAAGAATCCTTGCATCCCTGGAATAAACCCAACTTGATCATGGTGTATGAGCTTTTTGATGTGTTGCTGAATTCTGTTTGCTAAAATTTTGTTGAGGATTTTTGCATCTATGTCCATCAGTGATATTGGCCTGTGGTTTTCTTTTTTTGTGTTGTCTTTGTCTGGTTTTGGTATCAGGGTGATGGTGAATAGAATGAATGAATGAATTTGGAATGAATTTGGAAGTGTTCCTTTCTCTGCAATTTTTTGAATGAGTTTTAGAAGGATAGGCATTAGCTCTTTTCTAAATGTTTGATAGAATTCTCCTGTGAAGCCATCTGGTCCTGGGCTTTTGTTTTTGGGGGAGATTTTTGATCACAGCTTCAATTTCAGTGCTTGTAATTGGGTTGTTCATAATTTCTATTTCTTCCTGGTTCAGTCTTGGAAGATTGAACTTTTCTAAGAATCTGTCCATTTCTTCTAGGTTGTGTATTTTATTGCCATATAGTTGTTTGTAATAGTCTCTTATAACCCTTTGTATTTCTGCATTGTCTGTTGTAACCTCTCCTTTTCCATTTCTAATTTTGTTGATTTGATTCTTCTTTTTTTTTTTCCTTGATGAGTCTGGCTAAAGGTTTGTCAATTTTGTTTATCTTCTCAAAGAACTAGCTTTTAGTTTTATTAACCTTTACTATTGTTTCTTTCATTTCTTTTTCAATTATTTCTGCTCAGATCTTTATGATTTCTTTCCTCCTAGTAATTTTGGGAGTTTTTTGTTCTTCTTTTTCCAGTTGTTTTAGGTGTAAATTTAGGTCGTCTATTCAATGTTTTTCTTGTTTCCTGAGGTAGGATTGCATTGCTATAAACTTGCCTCTTAGAACTGCTTTTGCTGCATCCCATAGGTTTTGAGTTGTCATGTTTTCATTGTCATTTGTTTCTAGAAATTTTTTTATTTCCCTTTTGATTCTTTCAGTAACCTGTTGGTTATTTAGAAAAGCGTTGTTTCATCTCCATGTGTTTGTATTTGTTACACTTTTTTTCTTGTAACTGATATCTAGTGTCATAGTGTTGTGGTCAGAGAAGATGCTTGATACAATTTCAATTTTCTTAATTTTACTGAGGTTTGATTTGTGACCCAAGACATGGTCTATCCTGGAGAATGTTCCATGTGTACTTGAAAAGAAGATGTATTCTTCTGCATTTGGATGAGATGTCCTGAAGATATCAATGAGATCCATCTCATTGATCATTTAAGACTTGTGTTTCCTTATTAGTTTTCTGTTTTGATGATCTGTCCATTGGTGTGAGTGGGGTGTTAAAGTTTCCTACTATTATTATGCTACTGTCAATTTCTCCTTTTATGTCTGTTAGCATTTGTCTGATGTATTGAAGTGCTCCTATGTTGGGTGCGTAGATATTTATAATTGTTATATCTTCCTCTTGGATTAGTCCCTTGGTCATTATGTAATGTCTTTCCTTATCTCTTGTTAATCTTCTTTATTTTAAGGTGTATTTTGTCTGACATGAGGATTGCTACTCCAGCTTTCTTTTGCTTCCCATTTGCATGGAATATATTTTTACATCATCTCACTTTCATTCTATATGTGTCTTGAGGTCTGAAGTGGGTTTCTTGTAGACAGCATATATATGGGTCTTGTTTTGTATCCATTCAGCCAGTCTGTGTGTTTTGGTTGGAGTATTTAATCCATTTACATTTAAAGTAATTATTGATATACATGTTCCTATTGCCATTTTCTTAATTGTTTGGGGTTGATTTTGTAGATGTTTTTTCTTCTCTTGTATTTCTTGGCTATATAAGTCTCTTTAACATTTGTTGTGAAGCTGGTTTGGTGGTACTGAATTCTCTTAACTTTTGCTCGTCTGAAAAGCTTTGTATTCGTCCATCAGTTTTGATTGAGATCCTTGCTGGCTACAGTAATCTTGGCTGTAGATTTTTCCCTTTCAGTACTTTAAATATATCCTGCCATTCCCTTCTGGCCTGCAGAGTTTCTGCAGAAAGATCAGCAGTTAAACATATGGGGTTTCCGTTGTATGTTACTTGTTGCTTTTCCCTTGCTGCTTTTAATATTCTTTCTTTGTGTTTAGTCTTTGTTAGTTTGATTAGTATGTGTCTTGGTGTGTTTCTCCTTGGTGGGTTTATCCTATATGGGACACTTTGTGCCTCTTGGACTTGATTGACTATTTCCTTTTCCATGTTGGGGAAATTTTTAACCATAATCTCTTCAAAAATTTTCTCATACCAATTCTTTTTCTGTTCTTCTTCTGGGACCACTATAATTTGAATGTTGGTGCATTTGATGTTGTTCCAGAGGTCTCTGAGACTATCCTCAACTCTTTTCATCCTTTTTACTTTATTCTGCTCTTCAGAAGTTATTTCCACCATTTTATCTTTCAGCTCGTTGATTCGTTCTTCTGTTTCAGATATTCTGCCATTGATTCTTTCAAATGCTGGGAGAGATTGGGGACAGGAGGAGAAGGGGACGACGGAGGATGAGATGGCTGGATGGCATCACCGACTCGATGTACATGAGTTTGGGTGAACTCCGGGAGTTAGTGATGAACAGGGAGGCCTGGTGTGCTGCAATTTATGGGATTGCAAAGAGTCAGACATGACTGAGTGAATGAACTGAACTGAAAGTATTTTTAATTTCAGTAATTGTGTTGTTTGTCTCTGTATGTTTAGTCTTTAATACTTCTAGGTCTTTGTTAATTGATTCTTGCATTTTCTCCATTTTGTCGTCAAGGTTTTTGATCATCTTTACTACTATTATTCTGATTCTTTTTCAGGTAGTTTGCCTATTTCCTCTTCATTTATTTGGACTTCTGTGTTTCCAGTTTGTAATTTGTACAGCATCTCTCTGCCTTTCTTTTTTCTTTTCTTTTTTTTTTTTTTTGACTTACTGTGTTTGAGGTCTCTTTTCCCCAGACTTCAGGGAAAATTGAATTCTTTCCTTGAAGAAGATTGAATTCTTTCCTTGAAGAAGTTTGAATTCTTTCTTTCTTTTGGTTTCTGCCCTCCTAATGCTGGTCCAGTGGTTTGTGTGAGCTTTCTATAGGGTGAGGTTTGTGCTGAGTTTTTGTTTGTTTGTTTGCTTGTTTGTTTTTCCTCTGATGGGCAAGGCTGAGTGATGTGGTAATCCTGTCTGCTGATGATTGGGTTTGTATTTTTGTTGTTTAGATAAGGCATCCTACACAGGGTGCTACTGGTGGTTGGGTGATGCTAGATTTTGTACTGAAGTGGTTTTCTTTGTGTGAGTTCCACTATTTGATCCTCCCTAGGGTTAATTCTCTAGTTGTCTAGGGTCTTGGAACCAGTGTTCCCACTCCAAAGGCTCAGGGGCTTGATCTCTGGTCAGGAACAAAGATTCCACAAGTGGATTGTTATGGCATTAAGTGAGATTAAAACAAATATCCAAAAATGGGAAACCAAAGATGAACCCCAGACAAATGGCAGTTACAAAATTAAGCAAATAATAATTAAAATAATGGAATATACACATATACATATATACCCATGAGCAAAGTGAAAACAATCCAAGAAAAATAAAGTACATTAGATTGACTCTGTGAACAAAGGAAATCAAAAATTATGCTTACCAGTGAAGAACAAAGCTAACTTAAGCACAAACTGGAAAATGAAATTAAAGCAAGGTGCCAAGTGGGGAATAAAGCAATGAAAACAAAACTAACAAATATGTTTTGAGGAAAAGAAAGAATGAATAGATATGCAAAGTTAAATAGTGGTAAATGAAGGTTTATATACATTTAACTTTCATGCATTAGAGAACGAAATGGCAACCCACTCCGGTGTTCTTGCCTGGAGAATCCCAGGGAGCCTGGTGGGCTGCCGTCTATGGGGTGGCACAGAGTCGAACACGACTGAAGCGACTTAGTAGCAGCAGCAGCAGCAAGATTAACTGCAAGGGGAAAAGAACAGTAGGAAAGGCAAACAAAGGAATAAATGTAGAAAAATATAACAGGTTTAAAAATTAAAATTATAAAAAAGAGAAAAGAAATGAAAGAAAAAAGAAAAAAGGGGGGAAAAAAGAAAACTCTACAGAACTGCAAAAGCCCAACATAGAGACAGAGGTTTATAACAACAATATAAAATGTGACTAAATATACACATACACATATACACCCATAAGCAAAATCAAAACAGTTCAACAAAAATAAAGTACAATAGGTTGACCTGGCAAACCAAGGAAACCAAAAATTGTATCTACCAGGACAAAACTAATTATAGCACAAACTGGAAAACAAAACTAAAGTAAGGTGCCAACTGGGGAATAAAGCAATGAAAATAAAACTAACAAATATGTTGAGAGGAAAGGAGAGAAAGGAAAGAAAGAATAGATGTGCAAAGTTAGATAGAGGTAGATAAAGAAGATTTATATACATTAAAGATTAACTGCAAGGGGAAAAGAACAGTAGGAAAAGCAAACAAAGGAATAAATGTAGAAAAAATAATAGGTTTAAAAAATTAAAATTAAGAAAAGGAAACGGAAAAAAGAAAACTCCATAGGATTGCAAAAGCCCAACATAGAGGCAGAGGTTTATAACAATATAAAATGTGACTGAGGAAAAAAAAAAAGTCAAAAGGTTAATTAGATTTCTTAGTACCAATAAAATTGACAACTACAACAGAGGAGGGAAAAAAAAGGAAAAAAAAAATCCAAAAGAATCTACAGAACAAGCTGAAAAATAAGAATAATAAATGTTTTTCTTGAGTCACTGCTGTCAGTGTCCTTTCCCTCGCTGGGAGTCACAGTCTACCTCACCTCCCTAGGATGCCCTCCAACACTATGCTGATCCTGCTGTGGGGGCAGCTCAGATTCTAATCAGTTCCTACTCCTGTGTGTTCTTGCCTCCAATGTCCACAGCTATCAGAGCTAGTGCATTTTCTTTTGTGGGAACTCTCAATGACTTTTTATATATTCCATAGACACAGAGTCTGCTTAGTTGATCGTGTCTATTTGATCTGCAGCTTGTACAGCAGGTGGGAAGGTTTGAGGTCTTCTTCTTTAGTCACACTGGCCCTGGGTTTCAACTGTGGTTTTATTTCCACCTCTGCGTGTGGGTCATCCGCTGGGGTTTATTCCTGAGGCTTCCCTGGAGGACTTGGGTTTGCCCCTGTGAGGGCCAGGTGTGGAGGTGGTATAGCTGCTGGGTCACAGCACCAGATACTCAAGGGAGTTGGTGGCTAGGGTAGCAGGAAATACAGTGCTCTAGAAGGGTATGGCAATCAATATTGGCCAATGCGCTCCAGTATTCTTGCCTGGAGAACCCCCTTCTCTGACAGAGAAGCCTGGCAGGCCACAGTCTACCAGGCTGCAAAGAGTCGAACATGACCGAAGCAACCCTATGCACGTAGTCACAAGAGTTTTTTTTTGCCTGTGGCAGTGATGGCACCCCACTCCAGTACTCTTGCCTGGAAAATCCCATGGATGGAGGAGCCTGGTAGGCTGCAGTCCATGGGGTCTCGAAGAGTCAGACACGGCTGAGCAACTTCACTTTCACTTTCCACTTTCATGCATTGGAGAAGGAAATGGCAACCCACTCCAGTGTTCTTGCCTGGAGAATCCCAGGGATGGGGGAGCCTGGTGGGCTGCACAGAGTCGGACAAAACTGAAGCAACTTAGCAGCAGCAGCAGCAGTTCTGCCTCAGTGAGAGTTGAGCGTGAAGGCAATGCAACTACTTGGCTTGTGGGGACCCCTGGCAGTGCCCAGTGTGCAGGGACACGGACCGCCTCCACCACAAGAGTTATGGACCTATCAGTCTTTTTTCAAGCCTCTTGTAGCTGGCGATCAGAAGGCCTCTTGGGCCAGTCCTTCTCCATAGCGCTGTTCGTTCCGGCACTTAGAGGGCTCCCTTGCCTGGGATCCTTCTCTGTTGTTTGATGTGTCAGGCACATAGAGGGGCCCCTCCCTGGCTGGGGTCCTACTCTGTAAATCAACACAGTCAGGCTCTTAATGGGGCACCCTGGGTGGGGTCCTACTCTGTAGTTCAATGCGTCAGGCGTTTGATGGGCCAGCCTCTCTATTGTTCAGCTGCTGATGCTGGCTGAGTTCTGCATGGTTTTATATATTCTTTTCCACTGGTCAGGTACTGCTGTCTGCTCTCAGCTGGTGCTGTGCATGCACTTCTGTGTCTGAAGGTGTATTCCTGATGTATCCGTGGAGAGAGATGTACTCCACATCCACCTACTCCTCCTCCATCTTGTTCCCTCCCACAAAATTTTACTTTACTGGAGCATATTTCTTTGGAGGATTTGGTCCACAAGTAGAATAAGAGGCGAAAGAGTGAATGAGTTTAGTATGTTTGCACATGTGTATAATATTTATGGGGCTTCCCAGGTGGTTCAGTGTTAAAGAATCTGCCTGCCAATGCAGAAGATGTAAGAGATGCGAGTTCAATCCTTGGGTTGAGAAGATCACCTGGAGGAGAAAATGGCATCCCACTCAAGTATTCTTGCCTGGGAAATCCCATGGCTAGAGGAATCTAAGGAGCTACAGTCCATGGGGTTGCAACGAGTCAAACACATCTAAGTGTCTGAGCACATGATACTCATACAGATGCTATCAATGCCTCGTTTTCAACCTAGATTTACTGTGTGAAGGATCCTGCCCCTTTATGGTAAAATCACACCACAGCAAAGCCCAAATCAGGGGGCTTGCTATCATATGTAACCTGACGGACTTCTCTCTTGGATCAAACTATTCAAAGAACATTGATGTCCTCCTGAGATCACATACAGAGGTGGTATAAGAATACAGCATGTTTCAGCATGTTTTTCCAAGTCTCTTGAGGAAAGAGGATTGATTCCTACATAATTTGTAATTAAAAAAAAAAAAAAAACAGAGTGCTTGGCTCATCAGGAAAAACTAGATTTGGGTTTTGTCTTTGCTGTTAATCAGATGTTGAGAAGTTTAATCACTCCCAGTTTATAAACTTAATGGAGAAATTGAACAAATCAGGACAATGTCTGTTCTTCATAATTGGATTGAATGGAAAATCAGGTGGATTCATGTTGGCTGCAGTATATTCATTTCAATTCAGTTCAGTCACTCAGTCATGTCCAACTCTTTGTGACCCCATAAATCACAGCACACCAGGCCTCCCTCTCCACCACCAACTCCTGGAGTTTACTCAAACTCATGTCCATCAAGTCGGTGATGCCATTCAGTCATCTCACCCTCTGTCATCCCCTTCTCCTCCTGCCTCCAATCCCTCCCAGCATCAGGGTCTTTTCCAGTGAGTCAGCTCTTCCCATGAGGTGGCCAATGTACTGGAGTTTCAGCTTTAGCATCATTTCTTTCAAAGAAATCCCAGGGCTGATCTCCTTCAGAATGGACTGGTTGGATCTCCTTGCAGTCCAAGGGACTCTCAAGAGTCTTCTCCAACACCACAGTTCAAAAGCATCAATTCTTCGGCACTCAGCTTTCTCACAGTCCAACTCTCACATCCATACATGACCACTGGAAAAATCATAGCCTTGACTAGATGGACCTTTGTTGGCAAAGTAATGTCTCTGCTTTCTAATATGCTGTATATTGGTTACTACCAATTACATCTTGAGAGGAGGCAAAGATACTGAGATACGGAGTGGATACAATGTTAAATAGACACACAAGTTGAACAGTTTACCAAAAGCCTGGTTTATTTTAACTTGGAGATAGTTTAGATCACTATACATGTGATTATCTACAACTTCACAGGATCAAACAATGATTATAATAACATATAAAACTATATTAATAGTAAATATAATTAAATCCTAACAGGAAAAGCAACAGATACCAAAAATCAAAATTCTTGAACTTATTGTCAATTGGCTTTGGAGCTGAGATTTTTTGTTTTATAGCATCTCCTGAATCAAGAATATGATCTGTTGCATGAATTTTCTTTTCCATCTCTCCCAAATTATCATGGATTTATGATGACTTTAGACTGGAAGGTAGGAAAGGAACTAACATCTGAACACCTTCTAGATACTGGATACTGGTGGGTGTTTTCAGGTATATCTTTTCTTTTTGCATATAAAACCCTGATAAGAGAGGGACTGCTGTCCTTGTTTTTACAGAGAGGAAATGGAGACTCAGCAGTTCAGTGATTTAACCAGTTAACCAGCTAATGATTGAAAGAGCTTGGATCTGAGCTAAACACTAGGAGGATGGGTAAAGGTGCAATCCTGGGAACTTTAGCTGTTGACTCAACATGCAGTACTCATTCAATAAGAAAAGTTTCAAAGCAACTGGCACATTAAAGCTCCAAAAATGCAACTCACCTCTCCCAGGTACATATATGCTAATAAGAATTCCCCCAGCTGACCAGAAGTACTTAGTTAAACTAGGAGAAGGAAGTGGTTACCACAGCGGTCTCTCTCTGAATGTGGCTAGAGTTGATCCCCAGCTCTGACGCTGGGATGCTAAACTCTTTAGATGTGAGTTAGAAAGGGACTTGAACTTAACCAGCCATGAAGACACGGTGAAACCCAGGACTGTCACAGCAGGTGGGGACACTGAATATTGGGAGACATGTCAGGGATTAAGTGTGCTTATGGCCAGCAGCCCATGTTCCACCTCTCTCCCCAGCCTTCAGATACCCTAGTCCCAAACACCTCTTAGTATTCTGGTGAAAATAGACACCTCTGCCCACGGCCAGGAATACAACACAGAGCTAAAGATGCAAAACAACCCGGGAAAGGAGACATAAAGGCGGTGCCCCCAGCATTCACCACAGCTGCCCTCTGGGAAGATCAGCGGGGTTTCTGGTTACAGTCTCTTGAATTTCACTTTAAAATGCAGCTCAGATAAATGACAATTAATATCTTTTTGTCACTGGACAAGATGACACTGTTGCAGGGCATGAACCGGGTTATCTGACGGTTGTGATGAAAAAAGAAATGTGTTCTCCTGCTGACAGAAAGAAGGCTGCTACCAATTCTGCAGCGATTAGAGACAGCTAGAGCTTTCTTTTTCCCCCCTGAGCACGGAGGAGGAGATGCGGGGATAAGTGATAGGCCAGCCTTCAAATTTAGGAATCCTTGGCCCTTGCCAGAGTCATTTTGCCATTCTTTCCTTTCCTGTTTCCTCCCTGTGGAGGGGAGAGTGTGGTCCCCCATCTCAGCTGATACCTCTGAGCAACTATTCCATCTCGCTCAGCCAGGGGGGAAGCACAGCTCAGGCTGCAGCTGCAGTCGCAGTGCATCCTTCACAGAAGCTTTGCACTCAAAGCTGAAAGGGACTAAGACTGGATCAGCTGCAGTCAGGATCGGGAGGAGGAAGAGGGGGTCAGTGTTCCCCCTTGAATATTGCTGTTTCTGGAAGGAAGCTCTGCCATGTTTAGGTTTCAACCTGACTTCAATACCCTTAGGTTCTAGGTTAAACAAGAGGGGAGGTTGAGACAGGAAGGCGTTCCTCCAAAAGACCAACGATTCCGAACCTATCCTAGAATGGATGCTTTTTAAAAATATTTATTTGGCTGCATCAGGTTCCAGCTGCAGCACACGGGCTCTCTAGCCTGTGGGCTCAGTCACTCCGTGGAATGTGGGATCCCACTTCCCCGACCAGGGATTAAATCGGAGTCCCCTGCATTGCAAGCCGTACGCCCAACCACTGGACCCACCAGGGAAGTCCCAAGAATGGATGCTTAAGTCATGACCCAATTCAAACATTTTTTTTTTTCCCTCTTTTTTTGGGGTCATGGGTGGGAGCAGTCTGGAGGCAGTCTGATGAAGCCTATGAACCCTATCTCATAATAATGCTCTCAATCCCATAAAAATAAGAGGAGACCAATTATATTGAGAGTCAGTTCTAAGATTCTCTGGTTTAGAATACAGTTGTGGTCTAACTGGTTCAGAAATAAATTTTGTCTCTCTGGTAAGGTTTTAAGTCATTTTAGGTCAACACCTACCCTTTTTATTTTTTCTAAAACTCGCCTTTCTGAGTCCCTCCACAAGTCTCCCCAAGTGTATAGAATAACACTTAGGACAGTTTGGGAGTTTGTTTATTTAATTTAAATAAGTTTGTTTAATTTGTTACTTTTCCCATATAATTTTTTTAAGTTGATATGTTGTGTTTTCATTTTTAGTCAGTTCAAGAATTTTTTTTTTTTTTTTTTTTTTTTTTGCCTCATGGCATGTGAGATCTTAATTGCCTGACCAGGGATCAAACCCATCCCCCCTGCAGTGGAAACACGGAGTCTCAATCACAGGACCACCAGGGAAGTCCCCTGAGGTTTGTTAAAGGTATGTGTTTCTTTCATGGATTATAAACTCAAAGATTAAAAATGTAGCTTAATATGTATAAATTTTTTATTACTCACAACTCATCCTCTGCAGATGGGGAAACTAAGATTCCACCCCCTTAATTACATCACCAAATATGAATAAATACATCAACATGCTTTTATCATTGAGAAATCTACACTAAGGAATGAGGTTACTCCTGGTTACCTGTTAAGATTTTCAGCGCATCCTTTCTGAGCTCATTGTATTTGTCCTGAGCTCTTCTGTTGAATGATCTGAGGTTATGCGGTGCTCAAATTCGAAAGAAGTCACACATTGAAATGGTGGGAGGCTCATTGGTAGGTTCACTGATTACCACTCACCCTGGCAGATATCACAGTAAGGAGTTCATTGCCAAGCTCATAGATACTAATTGATCTTTTTTTTTATTTGTTTTTCCCATATTAAGTTTTTTAATTGAGGTGAAATTCACATAACAAAACAATATTCATCATTTTAAAGTCTGTAATTCGGGGGACTTCCCTGGTGCTCCAGTAAGACCTTGCCTTCTAATGTAGGAAGTGCAGGTTCAATCCCTAGTTGAGGAGCTAAGGTCCCACATGCCTCCTGGCCAAAAAACCAAAACCTAAAACAGAAGCAATATTGTAACAAATTCAATAAAGACGTTAAAAAAAAATAGTCTACATCAAAAAAAAATCTTTAAAAAAATAAAGTCCACAATTCAGTAGCACTTAATACTTTCACAATGCAACCACCACCTCTTGCTAGTTTGAAAACATTTTTACCACCCCAGAAAAAAACTCTGATTAAACAATCACTCCAAATTCTCTCCTTTACCCAGCCCCGGTGGCAACCACCAGTCTGCCTCCTGCCTCTATAGATTTGCCTATTCTGGATATTTCATGTAAAAGGAATATAAGTCCTTTCTGTCTGACTTCTTTTACTTAGCATAAAGCTTTCCCCGTTCATTTAGGTTATAGCATGAATCAGTACTTCATTCCTTTTCATGGCTGAATAATATTCCATGTGTCATTGTTGTTTTTAGTCACTAAGTCATGTCAAACTCTTGGCAACCCTACGGACTATAGCTCGCCACACTCCTCTGTCCGTAGGATTTCCAGTCAAGAATACTAGAGTGGGTAGCCATTCCTTTCTCCAGGGGATCTTTCTGACCCAGGGATTGAATCTGCATCTGCTGTATTCCAGGCAGATTCTTTACTGCTGAACACCAGGAAAGCCCGTCCTATTGTGTGGACACAAAGTATTTGGCTTATCCATTCACCCACTGATGACATTTGTGTTATTTCCACCTACTGGTTATTGTGCATAGTGCTGCTATGAACCCACTCCAGTGTTCTTGCCTGGAGAATCCCAGGAACAGGGGAACCTGGTGGGCTGCCGTCTACGGGGTCGCACAGAGTCGCACACTACTAAAGCAACTTAGCAGCAGCAGCTGCTGCTATGAACCTTAATGTCTATGGAGGGACTAGCCAGCCCTCACAGTTTCTGCTTGACTAACATACTATTTGATCTTCTGAAGGCATTCAGTGTTGGGACCTAACAAACGCCATGATAGGCTTCAGGGACTAAGGTAGGACTCATGGGAAAAGCTGAGTCATTGCCCAGTGAGGTCATCCCGGAGGATGCCAGACTTGTCTAATCAGCATACTCCCCGTAACCTGGTTTGAGTTTGTCAGGATGTAAAAGACATCCCCCTGCAGCCAATAGCCAATTAGTAAATACCAGGAAAACCCTGCAGGCAATAAAGATTAGCCAATTAGTAAATACTAGGAAACTCCTGCAGCCAATCAGCCCTTGTCAACTCTCTGTTCTAAAACCTATAAATACTGCTGTAAATCTGGGCTCGGGGCTCCTTGCTCCACTCCACTGCATTGGATGTGGCGGGAGCCCTAGCTCGAGCTAGAAATAAAACCCCTTCACGCTTTTGCATTGCTGTGGACGTCTTATTCTCTCAGTTTTGGGGACTCGGACTCTGGGCATAACATTCAGCAACCTTCTGACTTGGGAAGGCCAGTTGTGAGAGAAGTCTCTTCTGCTGAGGGGTTACCTGGTGAAAAACTGCAGCAATTATTTGTTAGATAAGAAGGCATTCAAATTATATATTTAGCTTGGAAAAAGCAAGGGCTTGTAGAGTAGCTCCTGGATACCAAGATTTCTTCTAGGTACTTTGTGTTGTCCTATGTAATCTTCATCTCAAGTCTGAGAATACAGGAAGTCCGCTACACATGAATGAGTTCTGTTCTGAGAGCGAGTTTGTTAAGTCCATTGTTCATAAGTCCAACCAAGTTTAGCCTAGGTACCCAGCTAACACAATTGGCTATATAGTACTGTAATAGGTTTGCACTACCTTTCACACAAATAATACATAAAAAACAAAGAAACACACACAAAAATGTTTAATGTTATAGTACAACACCTTGAAAAGTACAGTAGTACAGTACAACAGCTGGCATTCAGGGGCTGGCATCAAGTGAACAGGCAAGAAGAATTACAACTGGAGGAGGGAGAGGAGGTGGGAGATGGTAGAGCTGAAAGATCATCACCAATAGGAGATGGAAGGCAAGCTGCAATCTCACTCACACCTTATGTAATTGGACACACAAATGCACATTCACAACTTGAAGGTTCATAGGTAGAAGACTTACTACAGTAACTAGTACCTCCATTTTCCAGGAGAAAAAGTGATACTCAAAGATAAGATCGGTGTTTCTATAGGGGAGAACAAAATCATTGTCTCTCTACTCTTCTGAGTTTCTTGGCTGAGACTCCTATAAAAAAGAGGTAGCTTTGAGTAACTCATTAAATACCATCTTCAACTAAAGACAAAAGTAAAAAAGTGTGTGGGGGTGTGTGGGGGAGGGGTGGGTGTGTGTTGGAGGGCAGAGGGGGTAGTTATGGGAGCTTAGCAAAAACAATGGTAAATAAGGGTAAGATTTGTTATGCTGATTTAAGTCTGCCCTCTCCACTGTAAGATCTTTTTGTGATCTAGCCACCCTTCTCTTCCTGTACAGAGAGGGCCATCCCTTTACAAGGAGAGAGTCGTTTATAAATGTAAATCTCCCTTACAAAAGACTAATTTTTATTTTCAGAGTTTCTCCTATGTCTGCTCTTTCCCAGAATAATCAGCTCAAAATACTCCTTATGCCAAAAAGGTATCTTTGGGGGTGTCATATTCTGTTACCCTTCATTCTAAACCCAAGTCTGCCTAAATCCATGGCCCACACAGTTCCCTCATGTCCTGCAGACAACAAGAAGACAGATGCGTCAGACCAAGGGTAGGAGGCTTACGTCAGAGAGTTGCTGATGGGCTGTACCCAGTACAGAGCTCCCTTGTACTTAATGAGTGCTCAATTAATGTGTCAATTAATTTGGTCTGATTTATTTTACTTCTGTATTTAAGGGTATGAAACTGAAAGGAGCCCCACTGACAGAATTGAGAAAGGCTTTTAGAATGTCCAACTGAGCCTCAGGTTTTAGCCTGAATTTTAATAAGAAACCATTACCGGCGTTAAACAGACAACAGACAAAATAGAGTCACTTAACTAAGACCACATCACCAAACCGAAGCTTAATCCCTAACCCAGTTGCAGTGTCTGTCTCCCTCAGGAACGCGGTCTTTTTTAAAATTGTATTTATTTATTTATTTTTGGCTGCACTAGATCTTTGTTGCTGCATGCAGGCTTTCTCTAGTTACGGTGCACAGGCTTCTCATTGCAGTGTCTTCTCTTGTTGAATACAAGGGCTCTAGGGTGCATGGGTTTCCATAGTTGCAGCATGCAGGCTCAGTAGCTGTGACATGCAGAATTAGTTGCCCCATGACATGTGGAGCCTTCCTGGACCGGGGGTCAAACCCATGTCCCCTGCATTGGCAGGCAGAGTCTTAACACCACTGGACCACCAAGAAAGTCCAGAAATGCAGTCTTAACCAGTCAGTTTGGAATTTTCTGGTCAGCACCAATGAAGTCATCTGTCACATCCCCCAAAGGAAGGGGAGGTGATCCACTCTCTGCCTGTTAAAACCTTCCATCTTATAGCTCCTGGGAGCTCCTCTCCACTTGCTAGGCAGGATGCTGCACAACTCATAAATCATTTAATAAAGCCAACTGTATCTTTAAAATTTACTCGATTGAATTTTTATCATTTAACATTAATCATTTATAGGGAGTGACATTATTTAAAGGTTAATGTGGGAGCTGCCTGAATGGAATGAGAAGGATGATATTAGACACAGAGGCAACAGTTAGGATAATAATTTGGCTTCCAAAAATTCTGTGAAAAAAGAATTTTGTGTATATATGCAAAATTACATTTTTCTGGAGGAAAAAGATTTCTAAATTCCAGTGAAACCTCAGAGGAGTACACACAATAAAGCAGTGTGTGTGTATGTGTGTGTGGGTGTGTATTTTTATTGAGACAGGACAGGGCAGTTATGGGGGCTTAGCAGAGATGGTAAGGGACTTCCCTGGTGGTCCAGTGGTTAGGACTCCACTATTCCACTGCAGGGGGTTCATGTTTGATCCCTGGTCAGGGAACTAAGATCCCGCATGCTACATAACACAGCCAAAAGAGAAAAGATGACAAGCAAAAAGCATAAAAGTTGAGAGTGGGTGGACAGTAGCAGAAATATAAAGAAGGGGAATCAATGCAAATGTTTTGGGGATAAATTAACAAGATTTAGTGAATGTTTATAAACAATAAAAGAAAGGAATGAGTCAAAGATAATAAAAAGATTTCAAATGTGATGGTCATGTAGTGTTGTTATCAGAAGTGGGGAAGACGGGAATCCATTGAATTCGTGATGACAAAGAAATATTCATGAGGAAACCTTTTGTTGTAGGGAGAAAGTAGAAACAAATCTTGCTGAAAGTATAAGATTTTTCATCTGTTTAGAGATGTTTCTGAGGAGTCTTGAAAACAAGATGCCTTCTGCTGCTTTGCTGCTGCTAAGTCACTTAGGTCATGTCCGATTCTGTGTGACCCCATAGACGGCAGCCCACCAGGCTCCCCCGTCCCTGGGATTCTCCAGGCAAGAACACTGGAGTGGGTTGCCATTTCCTTCTCCAATGCATGAAAGTGAAAAGTGAAAGTGAAGTCGCTCAGTCGAGTCCAACTCTTCACGACAGCCTACCAGGCTCCTCCACCCATGGAATTTTCCAGGCAAGAGTACTGGAGTGGGTTGTCATTGCCTTCTCCAAGATGCCTTCTAGGTAGGAAGAATACAAGAGAGTGGGAAATCCCAAGAGCCAAGAGAGATTAGGATGAAAGAAGTGATCAATAAGCAGATGCACTTGAGAGATCAAGGGCATTGCACACCACCAAATATTCTATTAGTGACTCAAAGCTGAGTTCATTTGTGAGCAGGAACTCTACTTAATTTCAGAGGGGTGGTGCCACGATAGAATCTGTGTGAGATTCAGGGTTTGGTTTAAGGTGAGTCTTTCCATGCTGTGTCTTGTTAGGACTAGGTAGGAATCATGCTACCATAGTTTAGGACTGGTGGACACTGAAAAGTGAGGGCTTTGAAGAGACTTGTAGAATTAACGCTATCAGCTAGTTCATCTAAATGGGTTTTTCCACAAAATTCCTGCAATGATAATGAAAGTTTTTGCAACTTTCTTCTTATTTGGCAAAAGTTTCCACAATAGTAAACACATTAATGAAGACAAATAAGGTTATGTTAGGGGGGACAGATGAATAGTAGTCACGGTCATGTATACAACTGAGAGGTATAGAAAGTTTCAAGTCTCAGCGGTAAGACTTTACAGCAAATCAAGTTAGCAGAAAGTTGTTAATGAGCTTTGAAATTGCAGGGATTTGAATTGCTCCAGAATTCAAATTCCTTGTCTTCCATCACAGCTCCCCATTCCCTTAGGTCCAACCCAATGTCCAGTCTGGTCCTGTAGCCACTAAAGTGCTCTATACTCTTAAGATAGAACCCGGGCAGAATGTTGCTACCAGACTGTTTTCAACTATTCGATCGTTGAGGTCCTAATTTGCATACTGTTTTGAACACATTTGCAGTGCTAACTGCAAAACACCCCATTTGTGAATCAAAAGAACAGAATTTTTTGCAGTCTGCTGCAATTCTTCTCAAACCAAACATTCAGCAGCATACACAAAAAAAGTAGTATAGAGAATTTTAAAGGATCATAGGGAATAGGAAAAAGGCACCATTGGCTTGCTATATTGAGAATACTTACATGGCTCTAGAGTACAGAGGAAGGAAGGAAGCTGACCCTTTCTCTTCTACCTTTGGCCTTTCATGCTCTCTCCATCTCTCTGCTTTTGGCTACTATGGCAAGAAGCAGCCTTCACCCAGGCAATTGCCTGAAGATAGAATCGGGGGCAGAGAACTCAATCCCTGAAACCACGAATCTCAGGAATCTTCATTCACCTCCATCATTATCCTGTATCTGTATTTCCCCTAGGATAAAGCACAGAATGTACCTATCATAAAGTTAAGTGAATATATCATGTGATGTATTTGCTGTGATAATTATAGCATTGTTATTTTTTCCTCAGAGGAATTTTTTTTCTTAGAGAATTTCTGTCTGCAGGACAAAAGCTCTGCCCTGTTTAAGCTTGTTGAGTTCATAAAGCCCTGAATGCTTTGTGTTTTGCAAACCTTCCCTGGTAAAGGGTCAGGGCCATACAGAGCTCATATCTCCATGACAACTCCCAACTTTCTAATCTTAATCTTAGGGGTGTCTCGAATGGCTGTGTTAATGATATTGTTCTCTGCATCAGTTCCTGCCTCAGATAGCTGTGATTGAAAGAGAACTGCACCATGAGTCAGCTGAAAGGAATGCACTGAAGCCATGGCCTCTGCAGTCGGTTTGGATGCCTCTAACACACGCTCTTAGAGTGACATCTAGAGTTGACAAGGTAGAGATCAGTTGTTCCCTGAAGATGGCACTGACATTGCGTTCATACTCCTGATGACTGCAGTTGGGTCACTTTACGAATGTGATACATGAATTGGAATCTACATCAGTGTGCCTTTCCCCCTCTCAATGTCACCTTTACCCCTCTCAATCCAAAATAATCTGATGTGATCCACCATCCCATGAGGTTGCCAGAAACATTCTATTTCAGTTTGCTTTTGAACTATGATGCTGGAAAAGACTCTTGAGAGTCCCTTGGACAGCAGGGACATCAAACTGGTCAATCTTAAAGAAAATAAATCCTGTATATTGATTGGAAGGACTGATGCTGAAAGTGAAGCTCCAATACTTTGGCCATCTAATGTGAAGAGACAACTCACATTAGAAAAGACTCTGATGCTGGGAAAGATTGAAGGCAAAAGGAGAAAGGGGAGGCAGAGGATGAGATGCTTAGATAGCATCGACTCAATTGACATGAATCTGAGCAAACTCCAGGAGATAGTGAAGGACAGAAGAGCCTGGCAAGCTACAATCCATGGGGTCACAAAGAGTCAGACATAATTTAGCAAATGAACAACAACAACAAAATGAGTTTCCTCTCAACCTATTATTTGAGAATGCCTTATGAGATCTTAAATAACACAGGACATTTAGGAAAGTGCCCCCACATTTTTCAGCCCAAACAAGTTACCTCTGCTTTGCTCGTTGTCCAGGATATAGATAGACAAGTGTTTGAATCCCACCTTGGTCAACTCTGAAAGTTACTTAACCTCCCTAAATCTCAATTTTCTTTTCCTTTGTGGAAGGAAACTCAAAATAGAATCAGTATTGCTAAGAGAACTTTCTAAAATGCAGCCAAGGGGCCATTGAGGATGGTGACTTCTGCACTATTCAGCCTTGCTGGAATCTGATTTTTGGACTGTTTATTGTTCTAATGAAAGCATCCAGGACATCTCCTAGAAACTCAAACCCTCACCCTAAAATAACTCATGACAGCCTGTCTACTTATTGGACCTCTACCCTAAAACAACTCGTGAGTTCTTAAGGACAGATATTTTCTCACTCATCTCAGAGTCAACCACAATTCTTCGGGGCAAAATTTAACAGCCTTGTGGCTTTTTGCCTTTATAAGCCCCTGTCTCTTTCTCTTCCCTGAAACACTCTTTCCTTGCCCCCAGAATTACAATTCACTCTTTTCCTCTTAATTTGTATTTATTTTTGGCCGCGCTGGGTCTTTGTTGCTTCGCATGGGCTTTCTCTAGTTGTGGTGAGTGTGGGTTACTCTCTAGTTGTACTGTGCTGGCTTCTCGTTGCAGGGACTTCTTTTGTTGTGGAGCAGGGGCTCTAGAGCTCAGGCTCAGTAGTTGCTGTGCATGGGTTTAGTTGCTTCGTGGCACACGGAATCCTCCTGGACCATGGATCAAACCCATGTCCCCTGCATTATCAGACCACCAGGGAAGTGGAGAATTGCAGTTCTTAAGACCACAAATAAGCTCTTCTCACTTTCTGTATCATTCTTTGGTTGACAACATAAAATCACTCCATCTACTTCTTGTTGAGAATTAAATGAGGTAGAGGGAAGGGAGGTCCATGCCTAACATAGAGTAGATGTTCAAAGTCCTTTTATTTTCGCATTTCCTTTAATAAAACCTCTGCCTCCAATCATGCTTGCCCTCATTTGTTCTTACTTGGTTCCTAGCATTCTACTGGGGGTTTGATAAACACTCTCTGCTTTGTCAAACTCCAGATAGGCCCCATCACTGAGCATGTCATCAGAAGCCAGTTTTCACAAGAATCTTGCTAACTTTGTTCAGCCACAGTCCCTTGCCCTTGGCTCTCTAATCCCCCTCAACATCTGATCAGTTTCCTTAGCCTCCACCATCTCCCTGCTGATATGTGATGACCCTGGCCTGCCTTCAGTAAGAATCCTGTTAGATCAGCTTAGCAAAGAATTACTCTACTCTCTTAGGAATTTTCTATCCACAGACCTCTCCCCTTACCCTCTCACAGTTTTATAAATCCTCATTTTTCCTTATTATATTCAAATTTGAGCCCAGTCTCTCTCCCCCATTGCAAAACCCCACTGTGGTAATCTCTACACCACAATGATGACAATCCTAAATAATGCCTGCCTTACTGTTTTCAGTTCAGTTCAGTCACTCACTTGTGTCCGACTCTTTACGACCCCATGGACTGCAGCATGCCAGGCTTCCCTGCCCATCACTAACTCCCAGAGCTTACTCAAACTCATGTCCATCGAGTTGGTGATGCCATCCAGCCATCTCATCCTCTGTTGTCCCCTTCTCCTGCCACCTTCAATCTTTCCCAGCATCAGGGTCTTTTCCAGTGAGTCAGCTCTTTGCATCAGGTGGCCAAAGTATTGGAGTTTCAGCTTCAGCATCAGGCTTTCCAATGAATAGTCAGGACTGATTTCCTTTAGGATTGACTGGTTGGATCTCCTTGCAGTCCAAGTGACTCTTAAGAGTCTTCTCCAACACCACAGTTCAAAAGTATTGATTCTTCATCTCTCAGCAGTCTTTATAGTCCAACTCTCACATCCATACATGACCACTGGAAAAACCATAGCTTTGACTAGACAGATCTTTGTTGGCAAAGTAATATCTCTGCTTTTTAATATGCTGTCTAAGTTGGTCATAGCTTTTCTTCCAAGGAGCAAGCTTCTCTTAATTTCATGGCTGCAGTCACCATCTGCAGTGATTTTGAAGCTCCCCAAAATAAAGTCTGACACTGTTTCCAATCTTTCCCCATCTATTTCCCATGAAGTAATGGGATCAGATGTCATGATCTTCGTTTTCTGAATGTTGAGCTTTAAGCCAACTTTTTCACTCTCCTCTTTCACTTTCATCAAGAGGCTCTTTAGTTCTTCCTCACTTTCTGCCATAAACATGGTACCATCTGCATATCTGAAGTTATTGATATTTCTCCTAGCAATCTTGATTCCAGCTTGTGCTTCATCCAGCCTGGCATTTCTCGTGATGTACTCTGCAGAAAAGTTAAATAAGCAGGGTGATGATATACAGCCTTGACATACTCCTTTTCTGATTTGGAACAAGTCTGTTTTTCCATGTCCGGTTCTAACTGTTGCTTCTTGACCTGCACACAGATTTCTCAGGAGTCAGGTCAGATGGTCTAGTATTCCCATTTCTTTAAGAATTTTCCATAGTTTGTTGTGATCCATACAGTCAAAGGCTGTGGCGTAGTCAATAAAGCAGACATAGATGTTTTTCTGGAAACTCTCTGGCTTTTTCAATGATCCAGTGGATTTTGGCAATTTGATCTCTGGTTCCTCTGCTTTTTCTAAATCCACCTTGAACATCTGGGAGTTCACAATTCATGTACTGTTGAAGCCTGGCCTGGAGAATTTTGAGCATTACTTTGCTAGTGTGTGAGATGAGTGCAATTGTGCGTCAGTAGTTTGGAATAAAAACTGACTTTTTCCAGTCCTTACTGTTTTAACAAGCGTCAAAATAATTCTTTAACAGCAGCCAAGGGAGAAAAGTCACAGTGCATATTCCTGACACACAAAGACTTCAGCCTCAAAATATTCTCAACTCTCTATCTAAAATTCTGCTGCGTCATTTCTTTCCTGGAATCCTGAAACTTCACACATCTCTAGCAATCCTCATAAAAATGAGAATCCAAGAAAAACTGCCTTAAATCTGCAGGTTACCTGGTGACTAGAGATGCCCTGGAGATAAAAATGACTCTGAAGCAAGAATCAATCTGTGACTATTTCTGCCTCCAGATGATGCAGTCAATATCAAAATGAAGCTTCCCTCATATAGAAAATGTGGGTCTTGCACTGGGGCAGACATTTCAATAAATCACAAAGCCACCACCAGCAGGCACAAAGCAAATTGTTTAGAAAAAGGGCTTATTTATCTCCATCAAAGTTGGTTGCCTTCTTTCCTTTTCTGACCATCCAAACAAGTTTTCAGATATCACAGTCATTTTGCAAATGTGAGAAACAATGAAAATGGCAGATGGGCTGTATCAGAAAGGGAGCCATGTTGGATAAAGAATATGGAAAACTATTTCCACCTCATGTCACAATCTTCTCTCACATCTGACTCTTCCTGACTCTTTCTTCTATAAAGAAATTAATTCTTGGACAGAGAACCACAGAGAATTGGCCAGGGGATTAGTAGAAATCTGTCATACATTGACCACTGACCACCTGGATGCCCACATTCATCAAATCAGTACCAATAAATTTTAACTGTATTATCTTGTTTGCTAATTGTTACATGAAACTGCCCATTCCAACCAATGGAAACAGGGGAGGAGGAAGTTGAAAATACACCCCTCTCCTCTGAGGGCATGACACAGAGATTTCTCACATCAATTCCTCTAAAACACAGTCAGCATTCTCATCTAGTACAAAGAGAGCTTAAAAGGCAGACTATGTTTTGGGCAGCTCTGTTCACACTTTAAAATTACAAGTTCTATTGTCAAAAGGGAGAAGGTGAGAATGGATACTGGGGGACAGTCAGCAGTCTCTGCCGTATTACGTCAATTGTTTAGCAATCTCTTAACTTTTTCTTGGTGGCACAGAACAGTGAATTTCAAACTTGCGTGAGGAGGTAAAACACCTGAAAAATCATCACCCAAACATGCACTTGAGATGCTCCATATCAGTGTTTCAAAACTGTCGCCCATGGGACATTACTACCACAGGATAGACAGGAAAAACGATCTGGTGTGGGGGTCAAATAATTTTGAGAAATGCTGTAACTTCATTCTTTCCTGGTGGTATGTGGACACAGTCTCACTTTATAGATTCTGAAAAAACAGTTTAACTTTGTTTAATCCAGGATTCCCCTGACTTTTATTTGACCATGAGCCAAAACTCCCACAGAATTAGTGTGCTACAAAGTATATATATTGGAGGACAGGCTTACTTTCGTTCTCCAAACTGGGAGCAACTTTAGTAGGAGGAAACATGACTGTTAATTATAATAATTAGAAATCACAACCATAAGCTCTTAACAGGCTTTCAGACAAGGAATAATTAGGTGTTTCTAGGTCTCTTGCTTTGTGTGTGTTACTATTTCAGCCATTTTATCCCATAAAGGTAGCAGGTACAAAAGGTTTTAGAAAAAGAGAAAAGCTTGCAAAAACTCTGTTGATTGGTTAAATTCTTCCAGGAATTGGGAAATTTCCCCAGCAATATGTGAATGAAACATCCAAATTCCTGTCACAAAATGGTCTATAGGAAAACAGCTTGAAAATCCATAGGCTTTTAAGATACAATTTCTATTTCAAACGTATGTAACCTATTTGGGAGCAATGACTTACCCTTTTACAAAATACAGCAGGTTTGAAGATGCTTTCCTCTATGTGCCGGTACTTCATATTTGTACCTATTTCCAATTGGCTCTCGCTTCTCAAATAAAATTTTAAATGAGAATAGCCCACTTTGCTAAGTCATTGTAGAAGTGTGAAATGCTCAGTCGTGTCCAACTCTTTGCAATCCCATGCTCTGTAGCCCCTCAGGCTCCTCTGTGTATGGAATCTTCCAGGCAAGAGTACTGGAGCAGGTTTAAGTCACATGCTCCCCACTAAGAACTCCAAAGAGGCTCCATGGTTTGTGCACTATGACTTGGTCTTTCTTTTTTACCCTGTAACAGGCCGTAGTAGCAATATTTCTAAAAGGCAGATCACACGGGCCCTCGCACATTTCTGGTTTTGAAGTTTTGTTGGTATCTGTCCCCATTAAATGGCTCCATCACTATAAAATGATTAAACTGAGTGAATATCTTCCATTTGTATAAAACAATTTGGAAGCAAATGACTCAAGTTCCAACCCCACTTTACCTTTTTCTTTTTTTCTGGCCATGCCCCACAGCATATAGGATCTTAGTTCCCCAACCAGGCATCAAACCTGCACCCGCTGCATTGAAAGTGTAGAGTCTTAACCACTGAACCACCAGGGAAGTCTCTTACCTTTCTTTCTGAGTGATCCCATCCATGCTCATGGCTTCAACATTTGTCTACGCTAATCATGTCAAGTCTGTATCTCTAGCCCAAATCTCCCCCTGAGCACCAAATTTTGTCCAGTTCAGATAACAAACAAGAATAGTACGTATCAATTCTATGTGAAATTTAAAAGAAAACACAAACTCCTTGATACAGAGATCAATTTGGTGGATGCCAGAGGTGGGGCATGGTGGTTGGGTAAAACAGATGAAGGGGGTCAAGAAGTAAAAAGCTTCCAGTCTTAAGATAAATAAGTCTTAGGGATGTACTGCTGGAGAAGGAAATGCAGCCCACTCCAGTGTTCTTGCCTGGAGAATCCCAGGGACGGGGGAGCCTGGTGGGCTACCGTCTATGGGGTCGCACAGAGTCGGACACGACTGAAGCGGCTTAGCAGCAGCAGGGATGTACTGCACAGCATATGACCATAGTTAGCAATACTGTACTGCATTTTTGAAAGATGCTAAAAGAGTAGATCTTAAGTGCTCATCATGAGAAAAAGGATGTGGTGTGTAACTATTGTGGTGATATATGTTAACTGAATTTATTGTGGTGATCATTTTGCATTATATAGATACAGCAAATCATCATGTTGTACACCTAAAACTAATATGATTTTATATGTCAATTATACCTCGGTTTTAAAAAATAAAGCCATGTAATTAAATATCCCAGGAAAATTATCTCTATGTAAAATCTTGCTTCCATAAGCAACATGAGTGAATGCATCTCTTGATACTTTTATTTTAAGAAAAGAATGGTACCATGATCCACCCCATTCCCCTGGCAATAAAATTGAATGTCACCCAAGACCCTCTCCTGTCCATTAATAAGCACTGTTGATTCTTCCTACTAAACCTCTCAAATACATTCCTTATCCTGAAACTCTGCTTGGCCCTGCCCAAGTTCAAGTACTCATCATCTCTTGCTTGAACTGTTACAATAGCTTCCCTGTTAATCTGTCTATAATCTTCAGTTTGTCTGATGTATCCTCTAACCCAGTTTACCCTTTCTAACACTTAAATTCCTTCTCTACTTTTTAATAGCCTTTATCACCTATAAGCAGTGATTCTCAAATTTAGGAAGGATCTATCTTCTCATAAGTTAAAAAAATTCCATGTGTTAATTTCCTACTGCTGCCTATTTACAATAAATCAGGACATGGAAACAACCTAAATGTCCACTAGCAGATGAATGGATAAAGAAGATGTGGTCCATATATACAATGGAATACTGCTGCTGCTAAGTTGCTTCAGTCATGTCCGACTCTGTGTGACCCCATAGATGGCAGCCCACCAGGCTCCCCCATCCCTGGGATTCTCTAGGCAAGAATACTGGAGTGGGTTGCCATTTCCTTCTCCAATGGAATATTACTCACCCATAAAAAAGGAATGAAATTGGGTCATCTGTGGTGATGTAGATGGGTCTAGAATCTGTCATAAAGAGTAAAGTAAGTCAGAAAGAGAAAAACAAACATCACATATCAATATATATATATTGGAGAAGGGGATGGCAACCCACTCCAGTATTCTCACCTGGAGAATTTCATGGACAGAGGAGCCTGGCAGGCTACAGTCCATGGGGACACAAAGGGTCTGAAACAATTGAGCAACTATCACTCCTCACTCACAACACGTATATATGGAATCTAGAAAAATGGTACAGATGAACCTATTTACAGGGCAAGAATAGAGACTTAGAGGTAGAGAATGGGTTTGTGGACATGGTGGGTGGGCAGGAAAGGGTGGGATGAATTGGGAGAGTAGTGTTGACATATATACACTGCTGCCGCTCAGTTGTTCAGCTGTGTCTGACTCTCGGCAGCTCTTTGGACTCTAGCCTGCTCCTCTGTCCGTGGGATTTCCCCAAGCAAGAATACTGGAGTGGGTTGCCATGTCCTTTTCCAGAGGATTTTCCCCACCCAGAGATCAAACTCACATCTCCTGCTTTGCAGGCAGATTATTTACCACTGAGTCACCAGAGAAGCCCTACATATATATATATATACTATTGTGTGTAAAACAGATAGCTAGTGGGAAGCTGCTGTACATCATAAGGAGCTCAGTTCTGTGCTCTGTGATGACCTAGAGGAGTGGGATGGGGGGAGGGTGATTCAAGGAGGGGATTTATGTATACACTAACTGATTCACTCATTTGTACAGCAGAAACTGACACAACATTGCAAAGCAATTAAACTCCAATAATAATTTTAAAACTTCCTATTGCTACAAATGACCACAATTAAAATTACAAACTACTGCATACTTGAGGCTTGCTGCTGCTGCTAAGACACTAACGTATTGTCTTAAGTTCTGGAGGCCCAAGTCTGAAATTGGGTTTCTCTGGGCTAAACTCAAGGTATCAACAGGACTCCTTTCCAGAGAGTCTGGGGGAAAATCCATTTCCTTGCCTTTTCCAGCTTCCAGAAGAGCCACATTTCTTGGCTTTGGGTCCCTTCTGTTTTCAAAGCCAGCAACAGCCAAATTGCTTGTGCTGCCTCACGCTGGCTCCGCTGCTGTCACCACATTTCCTTCTCTGAGCCTCTTGCTTGTCTCTTTCACTTGTAAGCATCTTGTGCTTACACTAGACCCACCAGATAATCCAGGATAACCTCCCCATCTCAAGATCTTTAATGTCATCACATCTGCAAAGTTCCTTTCATCACATGTATTCATTTGCCAGCGCTGCGGCAACAATATCACAGACTAGATGTCTTAAACCACACCACCTCAATTGTTTGCTTATTTTAAAGACTAAACAAGATAACTCATGATTTAGCAAGTGCCAAACTCGGGGTGCACTCAGATTAAAATATTTAAATGAAAATATAAAACTAGAGTAATCTGCTCTGACTCCCTGCTTTATCTGTGGTTTAAGCTGTTCTTTGGGAGTGTTTTCCTAAGCATTAATACAAGCATGGGGTGGGCACAGAAGAGAAAGAGACGAAATCTGAATCTTAAAAAAAATGAAAGAGAAAGTGTAGATTTTCTTTAATCAGTTTTGACCTAAGAAAGTGAAATGCAACATAAAGAATAAGAAAAAATAAGCTTGACTTTTGGGATGATGAAACTGTTCTGTATCTTGATTGTGGTGGTGCTTCCTTGGGATGTAATATCTATCAAAATTCATCAGGCTGGGACTTCCCTGGTGGTCCAATGGATAAGAATCCACCCCCGATTTTGGCCAGCCCATGCAAACTGCCCATGCAGTTTTATTTGTCGTTGTCATTGTTCTTATTGTTCAGTTGTTCAGTCGTGTCCAGCTCTTTGCGACTCCATGGACTGCAGCATGCCAGGCTTCCCTGTCTTTCACTATCTCCCAGAGTTTTCTCAGATTCATGTCTGTTGACTCGGTGAGGCTGTATAACCATCTCATCCTCTGCCGCTCTCTTCTTTTGCCTTCAATTTTTCCCAGCATCAGGATCTTTTCCAATGAGTTATTTATTTATTTATTTGAGTGTGCTGGGTCTTATTTGCAGCATGAGTACTCTTAGTTGAGGCATCTGGGATCTAGTTCCCTGCCCAGGAATTGAACCTGGGCTTCCTGCATTGGGAACCCGGATGTGCCACCAGGGAAGTCTCCCAGTGAGTCATTTTAAACCCCCCCAAATAAAGGGTGATGCCTGGAATACTCAGGAGATTTTAGTAAAGGGAAGGTCCCAGAGCATGGAGTTTTCTGAGGCTGAACAGAACTAGCTGGAGATTTCTACCCCATCATCCTCACACAGATTCCATTAGAGGGATGTACCACTGGCCCAGGAACTACTGCAGTATTCTCATTAACTTGGGACAGGCCTTCTGCCCCACCAACACTTTCCCCAGAGCAGGGAGAGTGTCTTCCAAGTGCAGGGACCAAGGATGGAAAATCTCCAGTACAGATAAGAGTCTGGTGATGGAATGAAGCAAATGGCTACATTAGCAGGAATTTAGGTTTAAGTGGCCAAAGCCAGAGTGGTCCACAATAGCCTCTAACATTTTGATCCTATACTTTAGATTTTCCCGGAACAGGGAACATATTTTTCCCCTCTCAAGTTCATAGACACGGCCCAGAAACTCTTGACCTTCCCCAAAGCTTTGGTCAACAGTTGCAATCAGTGCACAGTAATTGCAAGCCACAAATAAGATGCAGCCCAGTAGTTGGGCAACAAGGTCAGAAAGGGCCAATTTTAGAGGAATAATAGGAATTCATACAAAGTATTTGTGTAAAGATTTCCAGTGTGTCAACCCCATTAAATGATATTTTGCAGATGTGACTAGAGAAAATAGCATATCTCCCACAGATCTTCAGAATACCAAGAATGCCTGCCCCAAGTCTGGTCAAGAAGAGACAGATAAGATGCATTATGGGTAAGGACTTCCTTAGTGGTCCAGCGGTTAGGACTGCCAATGCAGGGGATTGGGGTTCGATCCCTGATCAAGGAACTAGATTCCCCATGCCACAGCTAAAGATCTCACATGCCACAACTAAGACCCAGAGCAGCCAAATAAATATTGTAAATATAAATAAATATTTTTTTAAAAAAATACATGGTGAGTAATGACTGGGAGAAGGCACAAGGGCAGCTTATGGAGTGCTGGTAACATTCTGATTTTGATCTGGGTGTTAGTCATCAGATGTGCTCCACTTGTGAAAAGTCACTGAGCAATGCATTATGATTGTGTCCTTTTTAGTATCTCAAAATAAATTTTAGAAAGAACTAGGGAGAGATGCCCTTATAAATTTAGCTACCATCCAATGTCTAAATATTTTGAAGCAGTCTTTCAAAGGTAGAATGGATCAGATGGTAAAGAATCTGCCTACAGTGCAGGAGACCCAGGTTCGATCCTTGAGTTGGGAAGATCCCCTGAAGAAGGGAATGGCTATCCATTCCAGTATTCTCGTCTGGAGAAGTCCATGATCAGAGGAGCCTGGCAGGCTACAGTCCACAGAGTCACAAAGAGTTGGACACAACTGAACAACACTTCAAAGGCAGAAATCCTTGGTCATTGGTAGGGAATACAGACATATAATAATTTGGTAGTAGGCAAGTTTTAATGTTTATCCAGATCTTTCTAGGAGAAAAACAGACTGACAAATGGAGTAGTCTGGTTAGAGTGGTGTCTACTCCTATAAGCAAGGATGATTCTCTTGGATTCCTCACAAGATAGGGGCTCATCTGCTTTGTCTGGTCGGGTATGCTGTGCGCCCCCTGCTGGCCTTGAGCAGGGTCTGTTTCTCAGGCACTCTGACAGCACTGAGAGGTTGTCCCAAGGGTTAGATATAAGACGTTTATGCCCTGGCAGCACAAAGCCACGGTTGTTTACGCAAAACCCTCCCGGCCAGATATGCTTTGGAAAACACATACATTCAAATTTTAGAAAGGAAACAGAGCAAATACCCTATATTCAGTCTGTAAACACCTCTTCCAGCAAAGCCTGGGACAACACCGTGCAGCTAAATAATTCCTGCCAAATTATTATTATTGTTCGTATAACCCAATATATTAACAGTATATGCTATATAAATGCAACATATCAATTATTAATAAATCAATATTATTATCATTTGCACACATTTTGCAGTGCAGATCATGAATATTCACAGGAAGGATGATTCAAGGAGACTTTAAATAACCTCACATCAGTTCATGGAAGTTTTATTCTGAAGCAAGTACAAAAACTGGTTTTGAAAGATTTGGGACAATAGGTTACAGATGAAGTAGACTGAAACCATTTATACTCATCATTTTTAATCAGTAAGTTAATATTCTGGGTTTATAAATTTCTTATAATTGTTTTTACCATGAATACATTTCTTAGAGCGAAATACTCTTTCATATCCAACTGTAGGTAAATTGATAAAAATGCAATAGCTAGAACCAGCAAACCCAAGAAAAATGCTGAACTGGGAGCCTCTCTAGTTGAGTGTCCATCCTGGAAGGAGTAGATGACAATGGCCTGCCAGAACTTTCTCTTCAGCCTACTGCAAGGCAACATTCATTTTTGGATAACATGCCATGATCTAAGACTTTTCCTTTTACCTCTTTCTGAAAAATCACCCAAGAGACTTCAATGGTCAAGTAAATATTTGTCAACAGGAAAAGTCATTCAACTCTATAAATTTAACAAGTATGGGAATTAGGACTGTATTATTTTAACATACACAATTTTGATGCTCAAGATATGATCAGGTACCTTAACAAGGAGTCAATCTCAATTTTCCTGAAACCTGCAAATCTAAAACTGGGAGAATTGTCTGCCCTTTTGTTCAGGGAGGATTTGGTAACCCAGTTTTGAGGAATTTTGGTTAAGAAGTAAAGTCCATTTCCTGCTCAGGAATGGAGAGTTTCACAAACATGGAACCCTATTGCCCTGCTTTTATATGTGCTAAGTTGCTTCAGTCATGTCCGACTCTGTGTGACCCCATAGATGGCAGCCCACCAGGCTCCGCCGTCCCTGGGATTCTCCAAGCAAGAACACTGGAGTGGGTTGCCATTTCCTTCTCCAGTGCATGAAAGTGAAAAGTGAAAGTGAAGTCACTGAGTCGTGTCCAACTCTCAGCAACCCCATGGACTGCAGCCTACCAGGCTCCTCCGTCCTTGGGATTTTCCAGGCAAGAGTACTGGAGTGGGGTGCCATTGTACAGAATTGCATTTCTGCAGATTTTTATCCGGCTGGATGGAAGAAGGTCCTGAAATACAAAGAAGTTGTTTCCCTCTCTTTAGGCTATAGAGAAAAAACAACCCTGAAGAGGTGGGCACGGTCAAAGCAACTCCACTGGGGAGGGTAGGCTCATCACAGCACATGGGGCCAGGCCAAGGGCTAAAGAGAAAAAGAGAAAAAAAGGGAAAGCACCTAAGGAGAGGCATGGCCAGAGAACTCTATCATCAGTGATGTCCATTTAAGGTTGTTTTTTGATTTTCATTTTGTTTTTAATTTGGCTTTGATCTTTTCAGCTCAGTACTTTCCTTTAACTTCCTTTTTGCAAAGTATGGTTAAACATTTTGGATGAGAGTACTGAATTTGCAAAAAGAATAAATACAACCAAACAAGTGCTAAAAGAATCTTAAAAAGAATTGTGTCGAACTCTGCAATTCCATGGACTGTGGCCTGCCAGGGTCCTCTGCCCCTGGGAATGTCCAGGCAAAAATACTAGAGTGGATTGCTGTTCCCTACTCCAGGGGATCTTCTTGACCCAGAGATCAAACTCGTATCTCTTACATCTCCTGCACTGGCAAGCAAGCACCACCTGGGAAGCCTAAAAAGAGTAAATATATGTGTAAAATTAATTCACTTCACTGTATACCTGAAACTAACACAACACTGTAAATCAACTAGAGTCTAATACAAATTTAAAAAGAAAGTACTGAGATTGAGGTGAGAGAGGGTCAGATCACTGCAGTACAGTCCATCCTATTTATTGACTAGAGCAGGCAGCTGACAGTTTTCAGGGATACTAAAGAGAAGGATAGAATTCTATTTAAAAAATAATCAATGGATAATGACTTGGCACTTACAACAATGTAGGCAACAGCATTTTAACTGAGAGAATCCTGAGCATCACAGAATGAGAGGTTTAACTTCTGCCTGCCAGACACAAGACCAGGCAACGCGACTCTCACAGGCAGGGTCAAACTGCATGACCCCAACACTGATGTTAAATCTTGCCTTCATCACCTAGTGGGTCTGTAATTTACAAGAGTCCTTGAAAACTCTCCAAGCCTGTTTCCCTATCTAATATATGTGCGTGTGTGTGTACTCTCTGCTATCTGACTCTTTTGTGACCCCATAAACTGTAACCTACCAGGTTCCTCTGTCCATGGGATTTCCTAGGCAAGAATAGTGGCATGGATTGCCATTCCCTTCTCCAGGGGATCTTCCAAACCCCAGGATCAACCTACATCTCTTGCATTGGCAGGCAGATTTTTTACCACCTGGGAAGGCCTCATCTAATATATAAATTTACTCATTCCTGCCTCCTGGTGTTCCTACAGAGACTAAATAAGATTGCTTATGTAATTTTTTATGCAACTCCCAATAAATTATTATTATTGTAAGTATAACACAATATATTAATAGTATCTGTTGTTATTATTTAGTCGCTAAGTCATTTCCAATGTTTTGCAACCCCATGGACCGTAGCCCGCCAGGCTCATCTGTCCATGGGATTTCCCAGGCAAGAATACTGGAGTGGATTGCCCTTTCCTTTTCCAGGGGATCTTCTCAACCCAGGACGGAAACCATGTCTCCTGTGTTACAGGTGGACTCTTTATCACTGAGCCACTAAGGAAGTCCCAACTTACTAATAAATCATTATTATTATCATTTACACACTCATTAAGGTTTATGAGCTTTTCCTTAGTAAGAGAAGATTTTGAATTGGTATATTCTTTAGAGTCTATTACATATAACCCCATTCGTGAACGATATCATTGCATACAATGATGAAGTAAGTATTTTAAAATAATCCTGGGACTTCCTTCTTGGTGGTCCAATGGTCAAGACTTCGAGTTCCAATGCAAAGGGTGCAAGGTTCGGTTCCTGATTGGGGAGCTAAGATCGCACACACCTGGCAGCCAAAAAACCAAAACATAAAACAGAAACAATATTGTAACAAATTCAATAATGACTTTAAAAATGATGCACATCAAAAAAAATCGTTAAAAAAATAAAATAATCCTATTGGCCTCACAAAGCCTCAAGAAAAAGAACATTTCAAAAACCCATCAGAGTAACAAAAATATTCAAATCTGAAGCGCCAAATGTTGGTGGCTATGGGCTTTTGTGGAGAATCCCTAATACTGGCTTTGACAGTGAAATGAGGAACATCACACTGGAAAGCTATTCAGCAGCATGACCCAGCCTTTCCCCCATAAAGAAGGCTGAACGCCAAAGTATTGATGCTTTTGAACTGTGGTGCTGGAGAAGACTCTTGAGAGTCCCTTGGAAGGAAATCAAACCAGTCAGTCCTAAAGGAAATCAACCCTGAATATTCATTGGAAGGACAGAGGAGCCTGGTGTGCTACAGTTATGGGGTTGCAAAGAGTTGGACACAACTTAGTGACTGAATAACAGCGACATAATGTATGGGTCTGCGTTAAACATGTAGGGCCGTGCAAAGGAAATAGTTGGCAAATTCATTCAAATTCACTTGCTGCCTAGCTTTCCCTCTTTATCCTAAAATAGTAACATTTCTCTTCAGGAATCAGAATTCTCCCAGTCACACTGAGTTCCCTTAGCTAAAGAGCCATGTTGCAGGGAACAGGTGAGCCAATCACACTGGAAGAACCCCTGACTTTGCTTTACCGTTCTGTGACACTGCTCAGAGGGTACAGACCAGGGTCCTCAGTGCAAAATCACTTTCATTGTGCTCGATACAGCTGGCATTTCTCTTAAGATGTCTGTGTGAATGACATTCCTTGAATTGTGCAGACACAGCCCTAATGAGGACAAGTCTGTATCAGCAAAAACACATCCCATCCCCTCAGAGAATTAGAAATAGCATATGCTTCACTAGAGAATTTACTTTTGGAATGAGAGGTACCATTCTGACTTCCGTTCGTCCTGCTCAGTCCTAGAAATCAACCCCCAAACTCAGGTCTCCTATCAGTTCAGTTCAGTTCAGTTCAGTTCAGTTCCTCAGTCATGTCCGACTCTTTGCAACCCCATGAACTGCAGCATGCCAGGCCTCCCTGTCCATCACCAACTTCCGGAGTTCACCCAAACCCATGTCCATCGAGTCAGTGATGCCATCCAGCCATCTCATCCTCTGCCGTTCCCTTCTCCTCCTGTCTGGGGCTTTTCAAATGAGTCAGCTCTTCGCATCAGGCGGCCAAAGTATTGGAGTTTCAGTTTCAACATCAGTCCCTCCAATGAACACCTAGGACTGATCTCCTCTAGGATGGACTGGTTGGATCTCCTTGCAATCCAAGGGACTCTCAAGAGTCTTCTCCAACACCGCAGTTCAAAAGTGTCAATTCTTCAGCACTCAGCCTTCTTTATAGTCCAACTCTCACATCCATACATGACCACTGGAAAAACCATAACCTTGACTAGACGGACCTTTGTTGGCAAAGTAATGTCTCTGCTTTTTAATATGCTGTCTAGGTTGGTCATAACTTTCCTTCCAAGGAGCAAGCCTCTTTTAATTTCATGGATAGAAAACCCTTATTTTATTTTTGGCTGTTCTGGGTCTTCCTTGCTGCTCAAGCAGGCTTTCTCTAGTTGCAGAGATCAGGAGCTAGTCTTTATTGTGGTGCAAAGACTTCTCCTTATGGTGGCTTCTCCTGTTGCTGTTTGCTGAGCACAGGCTTTAGGAGCACAGGCTCAGTAGTTGTGACCCACAGGCTTAATTTTTCCGAGGCATGTGGGATCTTCTCCAATCAGGGATCAAACCCCTGTCCTCTGCACTGGCAGGTGGATTCTTATCTACTGTACAGCCAGGGAAATCCAGAAAATCTTTATTTTTATGAGATATTTGTTTTTAAAAATTTTTAGGTGGCATAAAAAAGATCACACTTCCTCTAATTTAGCCATTTCTGCCTCTGTGCTTAGAAGGATGATATTTTTGCATTCACTAAAGTGTCATTTAATGAGAATATCAAGATGGGCTCCAGAAAATAAATTATTAATGAGAACTTTTTCTTCTAGAAGGAAATTAAATGAATACCAAGTAGTTCTGTTATTAGATTTTAAATGACTTTAATTTCTTAACACCAACTGGAAAGGAAATAACCAGTATTTATAAGGTATAGTTTCTGATAATAATAATAATAAATATTTTATTTGCAATCTTATCATTCAGTGGGAAGCTTACTGAGCAATTTACCAGAGTGTGGGCTGAGGATTGTAAAACTCCCATTTGCGTGCAAATGATCCAATGCTTTGTCATGGTGAGGGACTGGTCAAGACAGGATAACATTTGAAATTTACCGAAGTGATGATAACCTGATATAAGAAAGCGACTTGGTTCTCATTGTCTTTGAACTTTCTGGGGGCAAAAATGCAAAAAATATTTAAAACTAAAAATTCTAAAGCCCTTGCTCCTCAAATTTGGCTGCATGTTGATATCATTTGGAAAACTGTAAAATACACCGAAAGTCAAATCTCATCCCCAAAGATTCTGATTTAGTGGGTGTAAGGAGCAGGCTGGAAATGGGATTCTTAAAGTTCTCCAGGCAATTCTAACATGCAGCAAAGTTGGAGAAACATTCTAGATGGTGTTATAGCCTTCCATCCAGAGAGCAGAGTAAAAGTGAAGCTTACTTTTCACATATTGTATTCAACATTAATGAGGGCTTTGTTTTAGGGGCAGTTATATTGATATGTCTAAAGGCAAGCATCACTGACTTAATGGCTGTGAATCTGAGTGAATTCCGGGAGTTGGTGATGGACAGGGAGGCCTGGCATGCTGCGATTCATGGGGTCGCAAAGCGTCGGACACAACTGAGCGACTGAACTGAACTGAAAGGCAAGTGAAGGGACTTTTCTGGTGGTCCAGTGGTTTAAATTTTGCCTTCCAATATAGGAAATGTGGGTTTTTGATCCCTGGTGGGAAAGCTAAGATCCTACATGCCTCTCAGCCAAAAAACCAAAACATAAAATGGAAACAATATTGTAATAAATTCAATAAAATTTAAAAATTGTCCACATCAAAAAAAAGTCTTTTAAAATAAAGACAAATGAAGAAATAAAAACATGGAAATGGAATAGAAATAAAACATAGAATAACAGATTATATAAGATTATAACCATATATTAGATTATTTTTCATATATCTATTATATACTAATATGATAAGAGAAATATAGAAAGATGTATAATTCCAGAGTATATAAAGATTTCCATTAAAATGAACTGAAGCTTAAATTTTGTTTCCAGAGAATGTCCAGTACTTTCACATTTTGAAGAAAACCAACTGTCTTCACCTGTAAAATTAGGCTGGACAGATGACACAGGTGGTCTTGATATTGGGGCGGGGCAGCGGGCAACTGATTTGGTTTCCATTGGAGTCTGAATTATTTAGCTTCATTGCATTTCATGGAGCCAAACTATGACACACAGATTAGCACAATATCACGTAAATACACAGATTTGATCACAAAGGATATAAAATTTAAATCAACTATCATTAGTAGGGAAAACAATTCACTGGTTTCAGAATTCATATATTCACACATAGGGCATCTCTTGAACACCTACTATTTACAAAGCAATGAACTTGGTGAAAATGGAGGAGTGAGAACTTTGTAAAGTTTTATTACTTAAAAAGGATCTGAGGCTAATATAGGTTAAATTACAACATTTGTTCAGTATGGCTAGTGACTACATATCCTACCCATCTAGGTCATTACAGAGCACAAAGCTGAGCTGCCTGTGCTGTACAGCAGATTTCCACTAGCTAGCTACCTTACCAATCATAGTGTATACGCTTGCCTGCATGCAAAGTCACTTCAGTTCGGTCTAGCTTTTTGCGACCCTATGAGCTATAGCCTGGATGCTCCTCTGTCCATGGGATTCTCCAGGCAAGAATACTGGAGTAGGTTGTCATGCCCTTCTCCAAGGAATCTTCCCAACTCATGGACTGAACCCACACCTCTTACATCTCCTATATTGGCAGGCCAGTTCTTTATCACTAGTGCCACCTGGGAAGCCTGGTAGTATATATATATATTGATCCTAACCTCCCAATCTGTCCTACCCTCCCCTTCCTCCACTGTGTCCACAAGTCTGTTCTCGACGTCTGCACCTCTATTCCTGCCCTGAAAATAGGTTCATCAGTACCATTTTTCTAGATTCCACATATATGTATTAATATACAATATCTGTTTTTCTCTTTGTGACTTACTTCACTCTATATGACAGACTCTGCAAACAAATGCTGGAGAGAGTATGGAGAAAAGGGAAACCTCTTGCACTGTTGGTAGGAATGTAAATTGATACAGTGACTATGGAAAACATGACCCAGCAATCCACTGCTGGGCATATACCCTAAGAAAACCATAACTCAAAGGACATATGTATGCCAGTGTTCATAAAAGCGCTGTTGACAATAGCCAGGACATGGAAGCAACCTAAGTGTCCATTGACACATGAATGAATAAAGAAGATATGGTGCATATATACAATGGAATATTTCTCAGGAATATTTCTCTTGTATATGCAAGCAATACACTACTATGCGTAAGGCAGATCACTAGTGGGAACCTGCTGTATAACACCAGGAGCTCAGCTCTGTGTACTGTGATGACCCAGATGGGTGGGATAGATACATGTATTCACTAGCCATTCAGGAACAAACTTGGGTCATTTGTAGATAGACACTGCTTTTTACCAAAGGGATTAGGAAAAATGTGATGGGGAAGGTAACGTTTGCAGTTGCACTTGAAAAACTTTGGTATTTTGAAATACACAGAAATTTTATTTGAGGTGGGGGAGTAAAAACGATGCACAAAGGCAAGAAAATAGAGACTATGTTCCATGCAAGGAACAGAGAACAAGAAAGGGAGCCAGAGCTTGGATAAGCTGGGCTGATATTCATCTGGAAGGGTATGCAAATTGCTAAAGCCACTGAAAGGTTGTTGTTGAGCCATGAAAGATGCTGAGATTCTTGGCCTCCGGAGGAGAGGAATTCAATACAGGGCCAGTGACGAGGCTTGATTGCTCAGAGCTTTTGTGTAATAAAGCTTTATTAAAGTATAAGAGACATAGAGAAAACTTCTGACATAGACACCAGAAGGGGGCAGAAAGAGTGCCCCCATGCTAGTCTTTAGCCAGATGTTATATGTCTGTTGCAAAGCTATTAATCAGATAAGAGAGACACATCAAGGCTGACGGAGTTTCATCAGGCCCCTCTCCCACAATATGCATTTTTGAGATAGGATGGCATGAGGTGTGTCATCCCCCAGCCATAAAACAATTGATATGAATAGTGGTTTGTTGAGCTATTATCAGCTCAAGGTTTGAGAAAAGAAAAAAAGTTAGTCTTAGGTGGAACCATTTTGAAGAAAGGCAAATTCCAAAGCAAATACGTAGTTTCATTAACATAGCTTAAGAAAAACACTTCCTTAAGTAAACACGCATTGGTTAGCTCAAGGTTTGAGAAAAGTTAAGTTCAGGTGGAACCAAGTGTCGTCATGGCAATACAGAATTTTAAGAGCAAAAATCTGACAGTTGCAGCCCACTTCCTCCGTTTGGAGACCCCTGGCCTTCCTGCCTGTTACCCTCTCACAATGAAATTGTTGTTGTTTTTTGGTCTCTAAGTCACGTCCAACTCTTTGCAACCCCATGGACTGCAGCATGCCAGGCTCCTCTGTCCTCCACTATCTCCCAGACTTTGCTTAAATTCATGTCCATTGCATCAGTAATACTATAATGTCTAACCATTTCATTCTCTGCTTCCCCCTTTGCCTTTTGTCTTCAGTCCCTCCCAGCATCAGGGTCTTTTCCAGTGAGTCGGCTCTTTGCATCAGGTGGCCACAGTATTGGAGCTTCAGCTTCAGCATCAGTCCTTCCAATGAATATTCAGGGTTGATTTCCTTTAGGATTAACTGGTTTGATTTCCTAGCAGTCCAAGGGACTCTCAGGAGTCTTCTCCAGCACCACAGTTCAAAAGCATCAATTCTTCAGCACTCAGCTTTCTTTATGGCTCAACTCTCACATCCATACATGACTACTGGAAAAAACATAGCTTTGACTATCCAGACCTTTGTTGGCAAAATGATGTCTCTGCTTTTAATACAGTCTAGTCTTGTCATAGCTTTTTTTCCAAGGAGCAAATACCTCTTAATTTCATGGAAATATGGAGAAGGAAATGGCAATCCACTCCAGGACTATTGCCTGGAAAATCCCATGGACAGAGGAGCCTGGTAGTCTACAGCCCATGGGGTCGCAAAGAGTTGTACACGACTGAGCGACTTCACTTCACTTCCAAACTAGTTGTAAATGTCCACCAGTCCCAGCTCCTGAATGTCCACACTGCCTTCCCAGTTGCTTCCTGGGCTCCCTAGATCACCCCACCCACCAATGGACCAGAGCTGCCCCTGACACAGACCCTCCTCCAGTGCTGAGGTCCTATGAGTTTTGGCTGATGAGCACCCAGATTCTACTAGTCATTACTTCATACTGAACACCATCTCAGAGCATAGGATTATGAGAGTGACTCACAGCAGATTCCGAAATGTGGGCTGGAGACCTCGAATGCCACTGAATTGTATTCATTAAGAGGGAGGAAAATGTTCATCACAGATTGTCTTGAGTAGGCAAGTAATATGATCAGAGCTCTGTTTAGAAAGATGAGTCTGACAGCAGCTAATTT
Organism: Ovis aries; assembly: GCF_016772045.2. NCBI lineage: Eukaryota > Metazoa > Chordata > Mammalia > Artiodactyla > Bovidae > Ovis > Ovis aries. The sequence continues at coordinate 40,587,712 of NC_056055.1, read as the reverse complement.
AGGATGATATGAAGGAGAGAAACTAGAAGCAGGGATTAAGTGATCTTTGTAAGGAATGACACCATTTTATTAAAACAGCAGGGACACCTCATCTAATTAGTTACTAAAGTTAAGGTAAGAGAAATATTGCCAACAAACTAGATCAGACTTGACCTTATTACTTTGTTCTATTTATCAATGTTTATAACTGTGTCACAACTACTTTTGTTTCTGCATAAGTGGCACTGTTATTCTGCTGTATATCTGAGGGCTCCAATGCCAAGATTTAAGAGTATCATTGGATAACCATCTTCCGTCCACTGAGTCCATCGTCTGTGTGAGGGCAAGAACCTGCTCTGTTCTGTCTGTTATTTGAGGAACATACCTGTAATTCTCCCATCCCGAAATTTTCCCACATGTCCACACCCTCACACATACACACTCGAGGAAGCGTGTACATGTAAGCACACACACAAGGACACTAGCGTCTAAGAGGGAACCCTATACCTGTTCTCTTGTGTTAACTCGATTCTACTTTTCCCCATCTTTGCCAGCCCCCTGTCCCAGAGAGTGGACATGATTTCCACTCTTCCCTTTCTAGCTTTCAGACTGCTCACCCATGACTCAAGAATTAGAGCCAGATCATTCTTACTGTGTAACTCTGAGGCTGAGGGCCATTCTGATTACTCAGACTATGTCCTTCCCCTCCACTCAGGCTCTGGAAATGAACCCTGGTTTCCATGCCTCTACCTGGGTTTCATCTCAAAGCGTTGGCCCATCTTGGGGACTGTCTATTTGCCCCAAGTCCCTGCTCATCTCTTCTTAATGTCCCCTGCCCAAGATTGGAACTGACCCCTCATTCCCGGCATACCTGTGTGACCCACGCCAAATAGTGGAGATCTGGTTTGTTTTGTTTCCTTTTCATCTGAAGCTGATGGAAATCATTTGTGAATGGCAACTTCCAGAATGCCTTTCTCAGTGCTCAGCACCTACAGTCTCACTATAAGCTCTGTTTGGTTGGGAGAGAATGATGCCTGGGAAGGACATTGGACTAAAAACACAGACTGTGTAATCCGGGCCCTGCTGTCTTTACTTCACAGCCATAATTCCTTTGGCCTCAGTTTCCTTCTCTGTCAGTCAGTGTTTCCTCAAACTCTATCATGTGGAACATGGCTCTGAAACATGAGGGAAGGGGGCAGGGCACAACCTTTAAAAGAATGACATGGCTCAAGGACATGACAGAATCTGATTAGAACCAAATAGATCCAAAATGGTAGATGAGTTGACTTCCACTAGACCTTGAGCCTTGGGCTTCCCTGGTGGCTCAGACAGTAAAGAATCTGCCTGCAATGCGGGATATTTTGATATCCCTGAGTTTGATCCCTGGGTTAGGAAGATGCCCTGGAGGAGGGCATGGCAACCCCCTGTAGTATTCTTGCCTGGGAAATCCCGTGGACAGAGGAGCCTGGTGGGCTACAGTCCATGGGATCACAAAGAGTCGGACACCACTGAGTGACTAAGCATGGCACACAGACCATGAGCCTCAGTACACACTCACTGTAACACATCACCATGATAAGTGACAAGGGGACACCATGTCATGATGTGTGACCCCACAGTGCCCACCAGCACCATGAAGACTGAAAAGTGGGCGGTAGCCCAATTCCCAGAAGTCTCTACCCCTTTCCCAAAAGAGTTGAAATAATCCTTCCACTCATTAGCATGTGAAATTACCCAGCCCATAAAAACTAACCATGCCCTATTTCAAAGTCTCTTGTCTTCCAAAATGGCCCTCACTCGGTGAGGGGTGTTTCTCTCTAAATAAACCCACTTCTTACCTATTGCTTTGTCTCTCACTGAATTCTTTCCATGCTGAGACGCAAAGAACCTAAGTCCAGACACCAAGGAAGTGATTCTAATTAAAAGATCGTGGATTTGAGTCCCAAACTGGGTTTTGGCCGGGTTTGAGTCCTGGCCACAGGGGTCAAGTTCCAGTCTGAGATACACAGTTTCAGTTCTTTGGGGAAATAATAGGTTGAGGGCAGGGAGGCAAAATGTGTTGGGAGTATGGGGTTGTTTTTGTAAATATATAGACTGAGGAAACAAGTTAAACAAAAACAAGTTTCTTTACTAAGGGAATGCTCAGAGCCTGTAATATTTGAAGAAATCTTATAATAATCTAAAAAAAGTTATGATACATAGCATTAAGCCCTTTTGTCTTAGAGCATTTTGACAGAGTAACATTCCAAAGGACCCAGGTTTTGCTTAAAGTAACCTCAGGGCCCCCTCCATTCATTAAGAGCCTCCTCAGATGACCCCCAAGGAGCCTGACTCTTCCTCTTTCTGTCTGAATATCATGTTATCTCTAGTGTCCATGGCACTTCTGGGCCTCCATCTTGAACTTGTCTTTGCACCTGAATCTTTGGTTCAAGTATAATTCCTTGTAAGAGAGCACAGTTCTGAAGTGTGTGTGCTCAGTTCAGTTTGGTTCAGTCGCTCAGTCATGTCCGACTCTTTGCGACCCCATGAATTGCAGCATGCCAGGCCTCCCTGTCCATCACCAACTCCCGGAGTTCACCTAAACCCATGTCCATCGAATCAGTGATGCCATCCAGCCATCTCATTCTCTGTCATCCCTTTCTCCTCCTGCCCCCAATCCCTCCCAGCATCAGAGTCTTTTCCAGTGAGTCAACTCTTTGCATGAAGTAGCCAAAGTACTGGAGCTTCAGCTTTAGCATCAGGCTTTCCAAAGAACACCCAGGACTGATCTCCTTTAGAATGGACTGGCTGGATCTCCTTGCAGTCCGAGGGACTCTCAAGAGTCTTCTCCAATACCACAGTTCAAAAGCATCAATTCTTCGGCGCTCAGCTTTCTTCACAGTCCAACTCTCACATCCATACATGACCACTGGAAAAACCACAGCCTTAACTAGACAGACCTTTGTTGGCAAAGTAATGTCTCTGATTTTGAATATGCTGTCTAGATTGGCCATAACTTTCCTTCCAAGGAGTAAGAGTCTTTTATTTTATTTTATTTTATTTATTTATTTATTTATTTTAGTAAGTGTCTTTTAATTTCATGGCTGCAGTTACCATCTGCAGTGATTTTGGAGCCCCCCAAAATAAAGTCTGACACTGTTTCCACTGTTTCCCCATCTATTTCCCATGAAGGGATGGGACCAGATGCCATGATCTTAGTTTTCTGAATGTTGAGCTTTAAGCCAACTTTTTCACTCTCCTCTTTCACTTTCATCAAGAGGCTCTTTAGCTCTTCTTCACTTTCTGCCATAAGGGTGGTGTCATCTACTCATCTGAGGAGACTGACATTTCTCCTGGCAATCTTGATTCTAGCCTGTGCTTCTTCTAGCCCAGCATTTCTCATGATGTACTCTGCATAGACGTGAAATAAGCAGGGGGACAATATACAGCCTTGACATACTCCTTTTCCTATTTGGAACCAGTCTGTTGGTCCACGTCCAGTTCTAACTGTTGCTTCCTGACCTGCATACAGATTTCTCAAGAGGCAGGTCCTTTCACACCTCTTTCAGAATTTTCCACAGTTTATTGTGATCCATACAGTCAAAGGCTTTGGCATAGTCAATAAAGCAGAAATAGATGTGTTTCTGGAACTCCCTTGCTTTTTCCATGATCCAGCAGATGTTGGCAATTTGATCTCTGGTTCCTCTGCCTTTTCTAAAACCAGCTTGAACATCTGGAAGTTCACGGTTCACGTATTGCTGAAGCCTGGCTTGGAGAATTTAGAGCACTACTTTACTAGCGTGTGAGATGAGTGCAATTGTGCGGTAGTTTGAGCATTCTTTGGCATTGCCTTTCTTTGGGATTGGGATGAAAACTGACCTTTTCCAATGCTGTGTTCTAGAAGCCTAATTTCCAGGTACCAGTAGAAACTCTGTGTACTTTGCTATACTTATCACTTATTCTCCTAACATTGATTAGTGCAGGAAAATTCTCTCTCCTTTATTGTTTGTAAATAGATACCAAAGCCATAACTGTGCTAACTGTAAGGGAACCTATGCTTGGATAGGGCTTCCCAGGTGGCACTAGTGGTAAAGAAAAAAAAAAACCCACCTGCCAATGCAGGAGACATAAGAGATACAGGTTTGATTCCTGGGTTGGGAAGATCCCCTAGAGAAGGAAAAGCCAACCCATTCAAGTATTCTTGTCTGAGAAGTCCCATGGACAGATGAGCTTCCAGGAGGTCTCAAAGAGGGTCAAGAAGATCCCCTGGAGAAAGAAATGGCAATGCATTACAGTACCCTTGTCTAGGAAATCTCTTAGACAGAGGACCCTGGCAGGCTGCAGTCCTTGGGGTCACAAAAGTGTCAGATATGACTTAGTGACTAAACAAAATATTATAAAATATACAAAGAGAAGAACGCCAAAGGAAAATGTCCAATCACATTATAATATGTACAATTAGGTCTCCCAGGCTTAGGTTTTAGTTTTAGTATTATGACTTTTTTTAGCCTTAAGTGAAAGTTGATTTATATATACATCTATTAATATATTTGAGCTCACATTTTCATATGCCTTTATTAGTGATGATAATATAAAATTATCTCAGGCTATGAAACCATAAATATGCCATTTTTGCAACACTGAATATATTCAGGAGAAATATGTCATTTCTGCTATTGTATTAAAATATCAGACATAGAGCTATTTCTGGTCCACCCCTTTGTTTTATAAATGTGTGAACCTTTTTATAAAAATCGTTTGTTTCATGGACCATTCTGATGCAAAAATATCGAGCACCTTAAAATCTATGATAAATCCACAGTGATTCTTTAAAAATAGCTCATTTCTGTGACTGAAAAACGGAAAAAAAAAAAAGAGTCTGAGTCCAAGAGCCCCAAGTCTATTTCCTTTTGCATTGATTCGCCAAAGGGTGCCTCTCAAAACTATTCCTATTTTAATGCCTCAGTGCCTTGGAAAGAAAGTGAATTCACCCTTAAAATTTCAGATCTTGTGTCTCTAGGATTCTTTGGATCTGATGAGCAATGAGATGCCTCTGAGCCTGGATCCAACCAGCTCCTCTTTGCACTTCAATTCTAAAGCAGTGTAATGTGCCTAAACACGTTAGTTCAAAGATTTACAGTTAGTTCCTAGGCAGTAAGAAGTCAGGGTATAGAGAAAAGTTCATAAATTTTTCTCAGCATAAAAACCTTATATGAATCATGACATCTTTTTTTGGGAACCAGTATTAACAGCCATCCTGACAGGTATACATTTTAAAAGGCTTTTTGACTACTGTTACTAACTCAGGGAAATAAGTATATAAAAGGAAGTAAACCCAAAATAGTTGGAGACAGCTTAGAAGGAGTGACAGTAAAATGACAAGGCAAATGCATGCTGTCCTTCAAAATAGTCACCATGGAGAAGAACACACGTATCCTAGTGATCCCACCATTTGCATGTGTTTGGGGGACCATTCTGAATCTCTTTTGAGCCACTTTAAGAGACTCACTAAAAAAAAATCAGTTTAATAGGCAGTATGCTTTTGACATACTTAGCAATATTTTATGGGGTATGTCTTCTCAGACAAAAGAAACAAAAATAAAAATAAACAACTGGGACTGCATCAAACTAAAAAGCTTCTACCCATCAAAGGAAACTATCAACAAAAAGAAGAGACTTCCCTAGTGGTCCAGTGACTAAGACTCTGAACTCCCAACACAGGGGGCATGAGTTCAATCCCTGGACAGGGGACTAGATCCCATATGCTGCAATCAAAAATTCCACATAGCACAGTGAAGATCAAATACCCACGTGCCTCAACTAAGACCCGATGCAGCCAAATAAATAAATAAATTTTTTTTTAAAAGAGACAAAAAAAAAAAGAAAGGAAAAAGAACTTACTGAATGGGAGAAGATATTTCCAAATCATATATCCAAGAAAGGGTTGATATACAAAATATATAAAGAATTCATACAACTCAGCAACAAACCCAATTTTAAAATGGGCAGAGGATCTGAATAGACATTTTTCTGAAGAAGACGTACAGATGGTCACCAGACACGTGAAAAGATGTTCAACATCACTGTTAGGAAAATGAAAATCAAAACCACAGTGAGATATCACCTCACATCTGTTAGAATGGTCCTCAAAAAGACAAAAAATAACAACTGTTGAAGCAGATGTGGAGGAAAGGGAACCCTCATACAATGTTGATGGGAATGTAAATTGGTGCAACCTCTATGGAAAATAGCACGGAGATTCGTCAAAATAGTATGTATAAAACAAGCATATGACCCAGCTACTCCACTTCTGAGTACTTATCTGAAGAAAACTAAAAGAGTAATTTTAAAAGATATATGTAGCTCTATGTTCATCATCATTTCCTAAAGGAAATCAACCTGAATAGTCATTGAACTATTGATGCTGAAGCTGAAGCTCCAATACTTTGGCCACCGGATGCAAAGAGCTGACTGACTGAAAGAGACCCTGATGCTGGGAAAGATTGAAGGCAAAAGAAGGGAGTGGCAGAGGATGAGATGGTTAGATGGAATCATTGACTCAATGGATGTGAGTTTGGGCAAACTCTGGGAGATAGTGGAGGACAGAGGAGCCTGATACGCTATTTACAGCCTATGAAACTGCAGAGTCAGACATGACTTAGCAACTGAACAACAACAAAATATTCATCACAGCATTATTTACAATAGCCAGTTATGGAAACAACCTAAGTGCACACAGATGGCTGCTGAATGGATAAAGAAAATATGACATAGATATTTATATTACTCAGCCATAAAAAACAATGAAATCTTACCATTTGCAACAATATGGATGGATCTTGAGGGTATTATGCTAAATTAAATAAATCAGGTGGAGAAAGACAAATACCATGTGTGCAATTTTATTTCATTCATATGAAGAATATAAAAAATAAAACAGAGTAGGGGTAACCAAAAGGGAAGAGGGCAGGAGAAGGGTGAGATGGTTAAAGGGGGTCAGTTGAATAGTGACAGATGAAAAGTGAAGCTTTGGTGGTGTATGAAAGTGAAAAGTGGAAGTGTTCGTCGCTTAGTCGTGTTTGACTCTTTGTGATCCCATGGATTGTAGCCACCAGGCTCCTCTGCCCATGGAATTCTCCAGGCAAGAATACTGGATGGGTAGCCATTCCTTTCTCCTGGGGATCTTCCCAACCCAGGGATTGAACCCAGATCTTCCACATTGCAGGCAGATTCTTTACAGTCTAATCATCTGAGCCATCATGGTGGTGTATATGAAAGTCAAAAGATAATGTTGTGCACATGATACTTATACCATGTTATAAACCAATGTCATCTCAATTTAACCAATCAGTTTAGTCACTTTCTTCTCAATTCTGATGTTTGTGACCGAGGAGAATTTTCATAGCTCAGTGTGTTACTGGATTTGGTTCCGAGTAAGTTTTGGATGTTTCCCATTAACAGCTATCTTAAAAGTCAAACATTATGTATCTGTTGAGAATGCTCTGAAAAATGGAATTCTTTACTAAAGCGACTCCAAGACAGAAATTCCAAGGTGTTTTGCATTTTGGGTATAACTCAAGTGTTAACTCTCTGTGTTCCTATCCTGATAGAAAAAAAAAGTCACTGGAATGTTCAGATTCTGGTATTTTGTTAGTGAACTGGTCACAACATTTTACAGACCATATGCTTTAGCTGTATCTTTTAAAAAATAATTTTGTTAATTTCATTATTTTTATTTATTTGGCTGTGTCGGCACACAGGATGTTCACTGCATCGTGTGGGATCTTTTGTTGTGGTACACAGACTCTCTAGTTGTGGTGTGTGGGCTCAGTAATTGTGGCACACAAGCTTAGCTGTCCTGAGTCATGTGGGATCTTAGTTTCCAGATCAGGGATCAAACCTGCATCCCCTGCATTGCAAGGCAGATTCTTAACTTCTGGACAACCAGGGAAGTATACTGTGCCTCTAAGGATGGAAAAAACTTCAACAATCTTCCCCAGCATTTTGCTTTCCTTACCTAATTACAATCTTCATTTAAATAGGACACTTCTCCAGGATGCATTTCCCAATGAAAGTGTCACATTCAGTTACCTTCCAGAACAGTCATAATGAATAAAGGCTCACAAACAAAGAAAGACTTTTGTTATCGTGACATGAGTACTGGAATGTATTCAAAAATTGCAGCAGAAAAATTTCTCAACAGCTCGAGTGACCACAATGAAACCAACAGGCCAGCAAAGGGAAACCACTTCCTGAAAGCAAATATTGGTCGTTGATGGTAAATGTTCTGTCCCTTTGAATTAGTCTGCTTAGGCTGTCGTAACAAAATACCATTGACCATGTGGCTTAAACAGCAGAAATTCACTTTCTCACAGTTCTGGAGACCAGAAAGCCCAAGATTAAGGTTTCTGGTGAGAACCCCCTTCCTGGCTTGCAGAGGACAACTTTGTCTTCACATGGACTTTCCTCTGAAGAGGGGGCCCCAGTGTCTCTTCCTCTTCTTATAAGGGCACCCACCCTATCAGTTTAGGGCCTCACCCCATTACCTCCTTTGACCTTTATCACCTCCTCACAGGCCACATCTCCAAATACAGTCACGTCACAGGTTAGGGTTTCAACATATGAATCTGGGGGCGAGGAACAGGGAAACACAGACCATTAGTCTGTAACACCCTTCCTTCTGAACACTGAAGTCATTTCCACTGGGTTTAAGACAGAGATTAAAATAGAGAATAATGAAGCTATACTGTCAAGCCAATGGATTTACTAAAAGTGATATCCAAGTTAGCAGATAAAGGTCAGAACAAAAACTCAGAATCTGAGAAAGAATCAGAAGACACACACAGGTGTTGAGCAGGAAAAAGAAAGATGGAACAACTAACTTTGAGCTCATTACTTGTTGGGAGAAAAATAAAATGAAAGAAAAAATATCTACCAGAAGTGAGAGAGTGAGGCTTAAATATCTACGAGCACCGTGTCCTTTCTGTGAGCTCTCTGATGTCCTCTCAATAAATTCCGTTTCTGTTGAAACTGGATAGAGGTGATCTCTTTTTGCAACTAAGAAGCCTGTCTAACATACCACTTCTGGTCCCAATAGATGGAATGGAAGTGGAATTCTAAGCCAGAAAAATTATCAGAAATTGAGCATAGGGACTTCCCTGGTGGTCCAGTGGCTAAGACTCCCTGCTCCCAACACAGGGTGCGCAGGTTTGACCCCTGGTTAGAGAACTAGATTCCACATCTGCAACTAAGAGTTCACAAGCCACAGCTAAAGAGCTCATGAGTCACAGCTAAGGTCTGGTGCAACCTAATTAATTAAATAATTTTTTAAAAATCGAGCATAACAGCAAGCATCAAGTATTTAAACTGGACGTGAACGTGATGTGGAACCAATTAAAACAGAAAAGCAAAAATCCCCCAAGCAGTTTTCTTCCTATTGTCCCTGAGGCTTTGTAAAGGTCATGCAGACTTTTCAACAGTTTTTTTTGTTTTTTTGTTTTGTTTTGTTTTGTTTTGTTTTTGACAGCAGACAAAACTCTCCTGAATCTGAAACTCCTCATTTGGGAAAGACATACTTTTTTGATTTGCTTGGCTAGTTCTCGAAGTCAACTCTCTGCAGTGTCTCATAAAGCCCAAGCAACTTTAAAATGATAACAGATTCCTTTTTGAGTGCAAAACTTGGCCAAGTTTTGAGAAGTAATTTATTCACAACCTGATGTGTTCCATCAAGTAGAAGCCCAGGGGTCTCTTTCATATCTAGCACGTCAGGAACAAATGGGCTTTGGTGGATTCCAGAAAACAAAGACATTTGGGGAACAATTTGGGGGAAACATTCAGAACTTTCTAACACCACAGGGCCTAGTTTGCTCCTATACTGAATTTCATAGATCCTAATTTTGGAGTTTTACAACACCTGCTGGTAAAGCCATAACTTTCTCTTACTGACTTGATAAGTAGGTAAGAGATAATGCTGTATTGAGAGTTGGGTAATCAGGAAACAGGAAGAAAATAAAAAGATGCATTGCTGTTTCTCTCAGAGAAGAGCCCACCCAGCACAGCATGAAAAGTCTATATTTTCACACCAACTAATTAAACCTACTTGAGCCTTATTTCATTAGACGGATTTCATCTAAGCTAAACATATGCAGAGACTCTTACAGTCAACTCAATTTAAAAAATACAGGATATGATGTTTATGAGGTTGCCAGTTTAGTAGACAGACCTCTCTTTATCAGCAAAGATGTGTGTTTCCTATCCAATTTGACCTCTGGTTAGATTAAAGGCTTAGCTGCAAGGGTAAATGTAAAAATAATTGCACTGCAGGCAGTGGGTTGAACTCAGTGGATAATTTGAGGATGAACTCTTTAATGAGCTTCCCAGGTGGCTCACTGGTAAAGAATCTGCCTGCAATGCAGGAGACTCAGGTTCAATCCCTGGCTTGGGAAGATCCCCTGGAGAAGGAAATGGCAAACCACTTCAGTATTCTTGCCTGAAAAATCCCATGGACAGAGGAGCTTATAGGGCTACAGTTAATATGGTCAAAGAGAGTCAGACATAATTTAGAAATAAACAATAACAAGTAAGAGCTATCGTTATATACTAGCATTCCTGGTACTGGGTTTTTTGATTTCTTTGTTTTTTGTCTATTATAGCTATACATTAGGTAGACTTTTTGGTAGCAAGTAAAAGAAATCACCTCTGGCTGAAATAGGCAAAAAGAATAATTTATGAAAAGGATATTAAAAAGCTCATGGAGGACTTCCCTGGAGGTCCAGTGATAAAGAATCCCCCTTCCAATGCAGGGGACATGGATTCAATCCCCGGCCAGATCCCACATGCTGAGGGGCAACGAAGCCTACATGCCCCAGCTGGAGAAGCCTGTGCACTGCAATGAAGACCCAGTGTAAACAAAATTTCTTTTTAATTTTAATTTAAAAAATTTAAAAAGGAGCTCATGGGATCACTAAGAGACATGAAGAGCCAGGCCAGGAATCCTGCAGTCCCACAGTAGAGCTGTTTCCCAGCTCCAAGTTGGCAGCTCCCCGCAAGCCGTGGGCACCACAGATCACACTGCCACCACTGCTGCCACAGAATTTTTTTCTTTTACTTTTTATTTTGTATCAGAATATAGCTGATTAACAATGTTGTGATAGTTTCAGGTGAACATCAAAGGGACTCAGCCATACATATACATGTATCAATTCTTTCTCCCTGAAAATTCATCCAGGCTGACACAAAACACAGAGCAGAATTCCATGTGCTATACAGTAGGACCTTGATGGCCATCCATTTAAAATGTAGCAATGTGTACATGTCCATCCCAAACTCCCTAACTATCTCTTTTCCCCATCCTTCCCCCCAGGGCAACCATAAGTTCGTTCTCTAAATGAATCTGTGAGTCTATTTCTGTTCTATAAGTAAATTTGTTTGTATCATTTCTTTTTAGATTCCATATATAAGGGATGTCATATGATATTTCTCCTCTGTCTGACTTACTTCACTCAGTGTGACACTTTCTAGGTCCATCCATGTTGCTGCAAATGACATCACTTCATTCTTTTTAATGATTGAGTAATATTCCATTGTATATATGAACCACATCTTCTTTATCCATTCCTCTGTTGATGGACATTTAGGTTGCCTCCATGTTGCGGCTATTGTGAACAGTGCTGCAGTGAACACTGGGGTGCGTGTATCTTTCCAGACCATGTTTTTCTCCAGATATATGCCCAGGAGTCATATGGTAGCTCTGTTTATAATTTTTTTAAGAACCTCCATACTGTTCTCCATAGCACTATGAATCTTAATCTTCCTGGATCCAGCACGGTAGGCGCCCCTCAGCTAGGAAAATGATCATGCCTCAGCCGCCTTCACCACCAACTCTTTACAGTCCCTGCTTCTGGGTGTCCACAGCTCCTGGCTCAAACCCAAGGGCGGCATTTAAGGTTGGCAAAGCCTAGGTCATATGATCACAGCCTCACTACAAGGGTGACTGTGAACACCAAGTACCTGGCAATGTTAGTTCCCATAATGGCAGGTGGGCTCTGACTAACATGAAGATTCATACAGCAGAGAACTCATCACACCGCAGGCATCAGCATGGAACTCAAGTGATGAGCAACCAAAACGAATGGCAGGCATTGATTACAGGCATCTAATAAAGCTATAATAGAGGGTTATGGACTGAATGTTTGTGTCCCCCCAAATTCATAATTGAAGCCCAGCCCCAGTGTGATGGTATTTGGAGGTAGGGTTTCTGAGAAATGATTAGGTCCTGAGGGTGGAACCATTTTGGTATAATCAGTGTCCTTGTATATGGAGACACAAGATCATCTTTCTTTCTCTTTCTGTTATTTGGGGACACAGCAAGAAGGCATTGTCTATAAACCAGGAAGAGAGTCCTCAACAGACACCAAATCTGCTGACACCTTGATCTTGGGCTTCTCAGCCTCTAGAATGGTTAGAAGTAAATATCTGGCATTTTAAGCCACCCAGTCTGTGTTGTTTCATTAGAGAAACCAGAGCAGACTAACCCAAGTTGGGATGGAACTAGACCCCACTGGGGCTTCCTCAGTGGCTCAGTGGTAAAAAATCCACTTGCATTGCAGGAGATACAGGAGACAGGGGTTCCATCCCAGGGTAGGGAAGATCCCCTGGAGGAGGAAAGGCCAACCCACTACAGTTTTCTTGCCTGGAAAATCCCATGGACAGAGGAGTCTGGTAGGCTACAGTCCATAGAGTGGCAAAGAGTTGGATACAACTGAGCACACACACACACACACACACACACATACACACACAACAGATCCCAGTGTGCCATGACAATGCTGACCTTTCCCTCTGACTTGCTTTGCCTCACTCCCCTGGTTTCACGGCTATCCCTCTGCCCGACTGACTCCTGGGGCTTCTCAATATCCATGTCTTCTGTTCTTATTTGCCACCTCCCTCATTCCTGACCCCCTGCTCCTTCTGACCTCTGGAATCTGGCTTTGACTTGCTTTCCTATTTGCTCAGGACTTTTTTCATTCTCACATTCTGGCCTCTCATGCTGTCTGATGGTCTTGCCATTGCAAATGATTCTGACACCACTTCTGAATCATGACTGGGCAGTCCTTTGTGATAAAGTATTCTACTATATCTTAAGATCATAGCTCTGTAAAGTCACATTATAATAAAGCCCTATAGGTAACTGAATCCCCATGGAGGAGGCTGTACTATATATGATTCATGCCAAACCCTGTGTCTTCATGGATCATGTTAAGCTAGCCGTACTGTATCATTTACGAGATATTTTTGCTGACTTGCTATAATAGGCTCCCCAACCAGTCATCCCCCTGGAGCTTATCTGAATTTTCAATAACTAAGTTAAAATATTACTTTAAAATACTTCTCTCTCGAGTGCTCTTTTATAATAATTGCCATAAATCTGACAGGAAGTTTAGGGGAAGAGAAAGTGGCCACATCAGCAGTTTTGCAATAAAGCCCTGGTCTCCGTCTTGTGGCTGCTTATTTGCAAGATCTGTAGGCATAGCCTCAGCTGCCCTATGGCTAAATTCTTCAACTCTGAGGTCCTCAAAGAATCCCAGGGACACATCTCAGAATGCTGCTGAAATAAATCACTCAAGAATGTTTGAAAATGGGTTTCACTGGTGGCTCAGTGGTAAAGAATCCGCCTGCCAACGCAGGAGACACAGGTTCAATCCCTGGTCTGGGAAGATCCCACTTGCCACAGAACAGCTAAGCCCATGTGCCACAACTATTCAGTCTGTGCTCTAGAGCCAGGCAGCTGCAGCTAAGGAACTCTCGTGCTGCAACTGCTGTAGCCCTTGCACCCTAGAACCCGTTCCCCATAAGAGAAGCCTGAGCATCGCAACTAGAGAAAAGCCCAAGCAGCAACAGACCCAGCAACCCAAAGATAAATAAATAAATAAAAATTTTCTAAAAGACTGTGTTAAAAGCATTTTTGCAAAATAAGATGCTAGAAGTAATCTGGAAATCATGATATCATTCAGAAGGCCAAGAGACAAAGGAGCAACAATCATACTTGGACAAGTCACTTTCTCCTTTCCATCGAGGAGTAAATGTGGTATCTGATAGACAATACAGTAGCATTCCATTCCAAAGAGTCCCAGAGGTGAGCAAAGAATTGGTTTTTTATGGTTTCTTTTTTAATTTAATTTTTAAAAAATTTTTGAAGAAGGTTTTTTTGATGTTTTTTGGCTGCATCGGGTCTTAGTTGCAGCATGCTGAGCTTCTATCTTCATTGCAGTTTGTAGGATCTTTAGTTGCAGTGTGCAAACTCTTAGTTGTGGCATGTGGGATCTAGTTTCCTGACCAGGGATTGAACCTGAGTCCCCTGCATTGAGAGTGTAGAATCTTAGCCACTGGATCACCAGGGAAATCCCTGAGCAAGGAGGTAGATTCCTGGGAAGGAAAAACATGGAATGAGCCCACCACAGGGACGATATTAAGCCTCCAGTTTCAAAGCAGTTGATAAACCATCTCTAGGGGAATTTTATGTGGTTTTCTTCACCTTGTGGCACAAAACTGTTCACTGTGAACTTGGATTTGTGAGCCTGTCAATTCATGTGTCAAGCTTTGTATGTTTCTGTCTGATGCTCTTGGTATGGGTCACTGCTTTCACAAGTGCTTTGAAGTCTGCAAAACACTCTCACATCCATTTCTTCCTCTGAACCTCAGGGCAGTTCAGCTGATAAACCAAGGAGATAAAATCACAGAGCCTCCAAGCACAGGCATAGGGTCCCCCACTCTCCCTGAATGTCTCAGGGAGTCAGGAATGGTGGATCTGGATCCCTGAATTCCTACTCCATTGCTGTTTCTCCCATGCCAGTGTCATTTCACATTAAGCAGGTTCTCTCTTCCAAGACATACAAAAGAGAAACTTTCTTCCCTTGCTTTTCAGGGAGACATGGTCTATTTTTACCCACCCAGCAGCTCTTCTTTTCTTTGGGGAGCTACCCCTTCTCTATTTTTGCTGGTACTGATGTCACTGTCATCGAGAAATGGGCTCAGAGTCTCCCAACCTGGGCCAGAACCTCTCTTGCCACACAGCATATCTTGATTTGGTGACACACATATGGAAACTAAGAGATTACAGGTTTTCCTCTATTCACCCAAAAGGGAGAGTTGACTTATTTCTGCTCCTGAGACCTGCAAACATCTGGTGCTGTCCTTCTTAAGGCCAAGAACTCATATTTTTCTTAAGTCCATATTTTGCTGGACTACACTGAACTAACCAATTCACTTCTATGAACACCCTTAGTCAGCTTCCCCAGGGGAGGAAAAAGTCTTGATCTTAAGTCCTAGAGAAGCAAACAAACTTTAGCTTTTGGGAAACATGTCAAAAGTCATTTTTTCTTGCAGACAGATTTGTCTACGAAGATTTGTCTATGTATGCAAACTTGGCCTGGCATCAACAACCAAGTTTATGCAGGTCCTACAGCATCAGCACAGAAGGCCTCACAAATCTTTCAGGGGATGGTAACACCTTTCAGACAGTCACTCGTGGAGGAGCAGATAGTCACTAACCATCTTTATCATCTTGACCAGACAGATCTAAATAGGCTTTTGAGCCTAGATTGACTAGCATCCTAGGAGATCTTCAATAACCATCTGCTGAACATTTTCAAAAATACATCATGCTCTCCGAATTCCGTTTGGCCCAATGAATTGGCATAGAGCCAGTTTCTCTTCCTTTGCTCTTGGAAATCGTCCCCATTTTTCCCAGTACTAGTCTGATGCAAAAATGAGAACCTAGTTGGGTCATTTGTAGAGATATGGGTGGACCTAGAGTCTGTCATACTGAGTAAAGTAAGTCAGAAAGAAAAAATATCATATAATATTGCTTATGTATAGAATCTAGAGAAATGGTATGAATGAACCTATGCGCAGGGCAAGAATAGAGACACAGATGTAGAGATGGGCATGTGGATACATAGGTGGGCAGAAGAGGAGGGTGGGACAAACTTGAAGATTAATATTGACATATATACACTGTGCTCTGTGATGTGCTTAGTCACTCAGTCATGTCTGACTCTTTGCAACCCCATGGGCTATAGCCTGCCAGGTTCCTCTGTCCATGGAGATTCTCCAGGAAAGAATACTAGAGTGGGTTGCCATGCCCTCCTCCAGGTGATCTTCCCAACTCAGGGATCGAACCTAGGACTCCCGCATTGCAGGCAGATTCTTTACAGTCTGAGCCACCAGGGAAACCCAAGAATACTGGAGTGAGTAACCTATCCCTTCTCCAGGGTATCTTCCTGACCCAGGAGTCAAACAGGTCTCCTGAATTGCAGACTGGTTCTTTACCAGCTGAGCTACCAGGGAAGCCCAAATATACACACTACCATGGGCACAATAGATAGCTAGTGGGAAGCTGCTGTATAACACCAGGAGCTCAGCTCAGTGGTCTGTGTTGACCTAGAGGAGTGGGATGAAGGGAGAGAGACGCTTAAAAGGGAGGGGATGTATGTATACATACAGCTGATGCGCTTTGTTGTACAGCAGAAACACAGCATTGGAAAGCAATTATGCTCCAATAAAGAAAATTAGAACCCAAGAACACATACATTTGCTTTTCTTCAAACTCAGCCCTTCATTGGGGCCATTACGTCTTCCTGGCCCTCCCTTACATCACAGTTTACTTCTAGCAAAGAAAACAATATTCATTATTTATTCTGCTGCACATATTTATATTAAAGCTCCCTATTCTAGGACATTAGCAGGCTCCCTTTCAACTCTGAGTCAGCAGATGAAGGAAACGTCCTGAGGGATAAACAGTCAATATTCCCTTTTCCTTTCCTCCACCAGTACCCATGAACATGGCCATGTCCCTTATCTTCTCTGGACATTAGCTGTGCACTTTTTTTTCTTTTTTTTCTTTTTTTTCTTTTTTTTTTTTTTAGCTGTGCGCTTCTAAGTTGAAGAGATTGGAGGGGATGAAAGCTAGGACCCCTTCAACCACTAACATTCTGCACTGCATGTCTACATTCTCCAGAGAGCTGCCATTCTCCTGTGTGATGGTCAGGCCTAGCTAGTCTGTGGAAATGGAAATCAGGTAAAACAAAGCCAACAAGAGACTTCTCTGGTGATACAATGGTTAAGACTCTGTGCCTCCAATGCAGGGGTGTGGGTTTGATCCCTGGTCAAGGAACTATGATCCCATATGCCACATAGTGCAGTCAAAAAAACAAACAAAAAAAGCAAACAGAACATCCCTAGCTTGAACTATAAATTATATGCAATCATTTTGCACAACAGCAAAGAAACCAATTTTTTTTTTTACATGAATGGTGCTGAGAAATATTGACATGTGTCCACTGAAAACCAATGCACAACCTAAAAGTTGAGAACGATGCTTTATTCAGCAGACTGGCTAAGGACTTTTCCCTGAAAACAGCCTTTTAGCTCTGAGGGTCTGTTCTGAAGATGAGGGAGTAGCCAGGATATATAGTTTTTGCAACAAAAACTAAGTAGTTGGAATTTCAAAAGATTACTGTTAATTAAAGAAAAAAGACATCTTACGTTAATGAATTTAACACTTTTCTTTGTACAGGAAGATTCAAGAGTCTTCATTGAAATCATTCCTTTGATGTGTGCCTGGACTATGTAGGGCCATTATCCTGCTTTTCTCCACCTGAATTCCCTCCTGGTGCACAGTGGAGGAGGGTGGGAAGAGGGGGCGGCTGCAGTGGCTGATGGTTTGCTGGACATAACATTCTTTGTTTACTGATATGGCAAATGACACTTTCATCCACACATGACTTGTGTATCTCTGGTAGTTTTATTCATTAGGACAAGGACAAATATTAAAGAGAGTATTCCATTGCCATGAGCGAAAGTTGGGAGGGGACAGGAGCAGCATGTGGAGGGGCAGGGTAGAATAGGAACTACCTGCATCCCACCAAATTATCTCTAAATATGTATATAAGTGATCTGAAGAGAGCAGGTAACTTTGATACTTTCATCCTTAATTTGAAATGTTAAAAAATTTATTATTTTGATACATCATAATTCCAGCTAGTCTATGTCAGGTAGCATAGTGGGATGCATAGTGACCCTCAAAAAGATATGTCCAGGGACTTCTCCAGTAGTCCAGTGGCTAAGGCTCTGTGCTCCCAAGGTACCCGGGTTCGATCCCTGGTCAGGGAAACAGACCCCACAAGTCCCAACTATGAGTTCACATACCACAACAAAGATAAAAGATCTCAAGTGTGGTGACTAAGACCCAGCACAGATAATACATAAATATTTATTTTTTCAAAAAGAGAGATGATCACATCCCAATTGTTCAGTTCAGTCACTCAGTCATGTCCGACTCTTTGTGACACCATGGACTGCAGCATACCAGGCTTCCCTGTCCATCACCAACTCCTGGAGTCCACCCAAACTCATGTTCATTGAGTCGGTGATGCCATCCAACCATCTCATCCTCTGTCGTTCCTTCTCCTCCTGCCCTCAATCTTTTCCAACATCACTGTCTTTTCAAATGAGTCAGCTCTTCACATCAGGTGGCCAAAGTATTGGAGTTTTAGCTTCAACATCAGTCCTTCCAAAGAACATTCAGGACTGACCTCCTTTAGGATGGACTGGTTGGATCTCCTTGTAGTCCAAGGGACTCTCAAAAGTCTTCTCCAACACCACAGTTCAAAAGCATCAATTCTTCGGCGCTCAGCTTTCTTCACAGTCCAACTCTCGCACCCATCCATGACCACTAGAAAAACCATAGCCTTGACTAGTGGACTTTTGTTGGCAAAATAATGTCTCTGCTTTTTAATATGCTGTCTAGGTTGGTCATAACTTTCCTTCCAAGGAGTAAGCGTCTTTTAATTTCATGGTTGTAGTTACCATCTGCAGTGATTTTGGAGCCCCCCAAAATAAAGTCTGACACTGTTTCCCCATCTATTTGCTATGAAGCGATGGGACCATATGCCATGATCTTAGTTTTCTGAATGTTGAGCTTTAAGCCAACTTTTTCACTCTCCTCTGTCATTTTCATCAAGAGACTCTTAAGCTCTTCTTCACTTTCTGCCATAAGGGTGGTGTCATCTGCATATCTGAGATTATTGATATTTCTCCCAGCAATCTTGATTCCATCTTGTGCTTCATCCAGCCCGGCATTTCTCATGATGTACTCAGCATATAAGTTAAATAAACAAGATGACAATATACAACCTTGATGTACTCCTTTTCCTATTTGGAACAAGTCTGTTGTTCCATGTCCAGTTCTAACTGTTGTTTCCTGACCTGCATACAGATTTCTCAAGAGGCAGGTCAGGTGGTCTGTATTCCCATCTCTTTCAGAATTTTCCACAGTTTGTTTTGATTAGAGCCTGTGAATGTAACCTTATATGATAAAAGAGTGAAAGCTACTTTATATGGCAAATGATATGATTAAGAATACTGAAAATGAAAAATAAAAGGATATTGAAAAGGGTAAGTGTACATCCTAAGGCAATAGAAGGAAAATAATAAAGATAAGACAAGAAAATAATTTAAGAATATTTAAAACAATATAAGAAAAGCTGGTTCTTTGAAAATATGAAATAGAAAAAATTATAAGACTGACAAAAAAAAAGAGACTATAAAGTAAGCAACCAGAAATGAAAGTGTGGAAGTCTAGGTAGAATAGAGATCTTTCTACAGTATGAAACAATAATAATATGAAATGTTATGCCAGTAAATTTGAACTAAGAAAAGATTTATAATTTCTTAGAAATTTTTATAAATTCCTAAAATCCACAGAAAAAAGTATATGAGGATAGATCATTCAGTATGAAAAATAATTTTATAATTAGATACTACAAATTTTAATGAAAATATTAATTAAGTGGAAAATTAGAAAACAAAATCTTACCCTGTAAGTTAAAGAATTACACAGAAATGTTTTTAAAAACTAGAAAATATTTTCAACAAATATGACAGACAAATGTTAATATAGTAAATGTTCAAAAAATACTTTCTAACACATACAGAGGTAACATCCAAGTGGAAAATAGAAAAGACACAGGTATGCATAATTTACAAAAGCAGAAATCAAATGGGCTTTGATTTTTTTTTTTAATCTACCCTTTGTTCAACAAATAAACCAAACCAAATCAAACAAAAGCAAAAATCTGAGAAAAGTTTTGGTCTCAGTCTAACTATAAACTGACAGATAATTTAAGAAACATATGAACATTGGCATAAAGGTGTACTCTGGTGTAATAATGGAGAAGGAAATGGCAACCTGCTCCAGTATTCTTGGCTAGAGAATCCCAGGGATGGAGGAGCCTGGTGGGCTACCATCTATGGGGTCGCACAGAGTCAGACACGACTGAAGCGACTTAGCAGCAGCAGCAGCAGCTGGTGTGATACTGGTCAGAGCTTAACTTGACATACTGCTGGATAGCACTTTGAAAATACATAGAAAACACTTTAAAAATATGTACATTCCTTAGATTCAACAATTCTAGTTCTGTAATTTACTCCAGGAAAAATTCATAGATTTGCAGAAAACTTATTTCTAGGGACATTCATGTTTTTACTAGAGAAAGTTGGTAACAAACTAAATATCTAGATATGGGAAAAACAACACTTTGCGACTTTTAAAGGCAGTGCTGTAATGGTGCAAAGGTAGACCAGTATACCAACAGAACAGAACATAAGAGTCCAGAAATAGACTTGCACAGACACAACCAACAGAAGCATCAGTAAATTCACTGGGGAAAAAATGATCTGGTCAATGAATGGTGTTAGAACAATTGAATATTTGTATGGGAGAATGAACTTCAAACTCTAGCTCACATCATAGACAAAATTAGTTTCTAGGGGATCATAGCTCTAAAGGTCCAGGTAAAATTATCAAGCTTCCAGAAGAAGACATAAACAAATAGCCTCCTGAGTTTATAGTGGGTAAAACTTCCTTAAGTAGGATACTAAAAGCTTTAACCACAAAAGAAAAAGAAGTGATAAATTGGACTTTATTGTAGTTAAAATCTTCTATTCATCAAAAGACATCACTTTGTGAAATTAGCATTTCATAAAAGAGTCTATCCAACAGCTGGTAAGCATATATGAAAGATGTTCAACGTCATTACTCATCAGGTACATATACATTTAAATCACGGTTATATCAACATATATCCACCAAAATGGTTAAATTAAAAAGATCAAGAATGCCCATTGTTAGTGAAAGAAATTGACTCTCATACACCCCTGGTGGGAGTATCAATTGCTTCAACCTCGGCTAATAAAACTAAACATCCATTTATCCCATGATTCATGCCTCGGTACTCAAGAGACATGAAAACATATTGGCACAAAGAGACTTATAGAAAAATGTTCACAGCCACCTTAATCATAATAGCTACCCAACGGAAGTAACCCAAGGGTCTAACAGAAGAATGGATAAATTATGGTGTATTTATATAGCAAAATACTATGTGGCAACAAAAAAAGGAATGAACCATTGATAAGTGGATGAATCTTTTAATAAAACTATGTTGAATGAAATGCAGATCCAAAAGAGTACTTTTTAGGCCACACTGCAAGGCATGTGGGATCTTAATTTCTCAACCAGGGACTGAATCCATGGCCCCTTCAGTGGAAGCACAGAGTCTTAACCACTGGACCATCAGGGAAGTCCCCAAAAGAGTACTTTTAAAAAAATTATTCCACTTATGCAAAGTTAAAGAAAAGGCTGAAATGATCTACGGTGCTAAAAGTCAGAATAGAAAGAAGTACCTGAAGGGAAATATTGAAAAGGAAGGGATCTAAGGAAACCTGTATGCTGACGGAACATTCTGAATACTGATTGTTACTGTTGTTATTCAGCTGCCCAATCGTGTCCAGCTGTTTGTGACCCCACGGACTGCAGCACGCCAGGCCTCCCTGTCCTTCACTATCTCCCAAAGTTTGCCCAAATTCATGTCCATCCAGCCATCTCATCCTCTGAGGCCCTCTTCTCCTTCTGGCCTCAGTCTCTCCCAGCATCAGGGACTTGTCCAATGAGTCAGCGGTTCACATCAGATGACCAAAATACTGGAGCTTCAGCATTAGTCCTTCCAATGAGTATTCAGGGTTGATTTCCCTTCAGACTGACTAGTTTGATCTCCTTGCTGTCCAAGGGACTCTCAGGAGTCTTCTCCAGCACCACAGTTCAAATGCATCAGTTCTTTGTTGTTCTGACTTCTTTATGGTCCGCTCTCACAACCAAACGTGACCACTGAGAAGGCCATAGCCTTGACTATATGTACCACTGTCGGCAAAGTAATGTCTGCTTTTTCAACACACTGTCTAGGTTAGTCCCAGCTTTCCTGTAAGAAGCAGTCGTCTTCTGATTTCATGGCTGTAGTCACCATCCACAGTGATTTTAGAGCCCAAGAAGAGGAAATCTGTCACCCTTTCCCCCCTCTATTTGCCATGCAGTAATGGGGCTGGATGCCACGACCTTAGTTTTTTAAATATTTAGTTTTAAGCTGGCTCTTTCACTCTCCTCCTTCACCCTCATCAAGAGGCTCTTTAGTTCCTCTTCGCTTTCTGCCATTAGAGTGATATCATCTGCGTATCTGAGGTTGTTGAAGTTTCTCCTGCCTATCTTGATTCCAACTTGTAGCTCATCCAGCCTGGCATTTCTCATGATGTGTCCAGTGTATAGGTTAAACAAACAGGGTGACAGCAGACAGCCCTGTCATACTCCTTTCTCAATCTTGAACCAATCAGCTGTTCCACACAGGGTTCCAACTGTTGCTTCTTGACCCACATACAGGTTTCTCAGGAGACAGGTAAGCTGGTCTGGTATTCCCATCTCTTTAAGAGCTTTCCACAGTCTGTTATGATCCACACAGTCAAAGGCTTTAGCATAGTTGATGAAACAGAGGTAGGTGTTTTTCTGGAATTCCCTTGCTTTCTCTATGATCCAGCGAATGTTGGTAATTTGATCTCCCGTTCCTCTTCTTTTTCTAAACCCAGCCTGGACATCTGTAAGTTCTTGATATGCATGATTCTGAAGCCTAGCATGCAAGATTTTAAGCAGGACCTGACTAGCATGGGAGATGAGTGCAATTGTCCGATGGGTAGCACATTCTTTAGTACTACCCTTCTTAGGAATTGGGATGAGGATTGATCTATTCCAGCCCTGCGGCCACTGTGGAGCCTTGCAGATTTGCTGACATATTGAATGCAACACCTTGATGGCATCATCTTTTAGGGTTTTGAATAGTTCTACTGGAATTCCATCGCATCCCCTGGCTTTATGAACAGCAGTGCTTCCTAAGGCCCACTTGACTTCGCATTCCAGAATGTCTGCCTCTGGATGACTAACCACACCATCATAGTTATCAGGTTCATTAAGATCTTTTTTGCACAGCTCTTCCATGTATTCTTTCCACCTCTTCTTGATCTCTTCAGTGTCTATTAGGTCTCTACCATTTCTGTCTTTTTTGTGCCCATCTTTGGGCAAAGTGTTCCCTTGATATTTCAATTTTCATGAAGAGATTGCTAGTCTTTACCCTTCTGTTGTTTTCTGCTGGTCTTATGCACTATTCACTGAGGAAGTTCTTCTCGTCTGTCCACGCTATTCTTTGGAACTCTGCATTTAGTTGGATGTACCTTTCCCTTTCTGCCTTGCTTTTCACTTCTCTTCTTTCAGCATACAGATTAGGCTGGGGCTAATAGATGACAAATATGTAAGCATTTATTGAGATGAATAAGGAGAGCCAACCAGTCCATTCTAAAAGAGATCAGTCCTGGGTGTTCATTGGAAGGACTGATGCTAAAGCTGAAACTTCAATACTTTGGCCACCTCATGCGAAGAGTTGACTCACTGGAAAAGACTCTGATGCTGGGAGGGATTGGGGGCAGGAGAAGGGGATGACAGAGGAAGAGATGGCTGGATGGCATCACCGACTCGATGGACATGAGTTTGAGTGAACTCCGGGAGTTGGTGATGGACAGGGAGGCCTGGCGTGCTGCGATTCATGGGGTCGCAAAGAGTCAGACACGACTAAGCGACTGAACTGAACTGAATTGACACTAAAAATACAGACAGTTTTTGGTATGTAACTTGTAGCATTAAAACTTTTAAACAGATGTTGTAATAGAATCATGAATAATATGGGGAAAGGTCAACTTTATATTAAGTAAAAACAAGTTTTATTCATTGATTTATCCATTCAACAAACACTTATTGGGCATATATTAAATGCTAATCATTGACAGAGGACACAGAATAATAGTGAATAAAATAGAAAATGTCTCTGTATCAGGCAGCTTACAATCTAGTGAAAAGTTTGGTAAGAAATAACTATATGTAAAATCACACTTATATGTGGAATTTGTTTTTTAAAGATTGAATTTATATGTATGGGAAACAGACCGGTGGTTACCAGAGACAGGGGGAACATGGAGGAGGGGAGGCAAGATAAGTGAAGGTGGCCAAAAGGTACAAATTGTCAGTTATACAATAAATAAATTCTGAGGATTACAATATACAGCATGGTGATTATAGTTAATAATACTGTATTGTATATTTGAAAGATGCTATAAGAGTAGATCTATTTTAAGTAGAACCTAGTTGCTTTACAATTTTGTGTTAGTTTCTGCTATATAACACAGTGACTCAGCTATATGTTGTATACATATCCCCTCTCTCCCACACCCCCCCATCCCACCCATCTAAGTCATCACAGAGCACCAAGCTGAGCTCCTTGTGCTATACAGCAGATTCCCACTAGCAATCTGTTTTACATATGGTAGCGTACATATGTCAGTCCTAATCTCCCAATTCACCCCACTCTACCCTTACCCCCACTAAATTCTCACTACACACGCACAAAAATGCAACTGCGTATGATGTGGATGTTAACTAAAGAGTAACATTTAGCAGTGTATGCTGCTGCTGCTGCTAAGTCGCTTCAGTCGTGTCCGACTCTGTGCGACCCCATGGACTGCAGCCTACCAGGCTCCTCCGTCCATGGGATTTTCCAGGCAAGAGTACCAGAATGGGGTGCCATCCCCTTCTCCGTAGCAATGTATACATGTAACCAAATCTCTATGTAACCCAAAACTAATACAATGTTATAGGTCAATTATACCTCAATTTTACAAATGAAAGTTTGTGTAACGAATACATTGAGTTAAAATGTGTTGTTGTTATTATAGTGTTAGTCACTCAGTCGTGATCGACTCTTTGTGACCCAGTGGACAGTAGCCCCCCAGGCTCCTCTGATAATGGGATTCTCCAGGCAAGAATACTGGAGTGGGTAGCCATTCCTTTCTCCAGGGGATCTTGCCAAGCCAGGGACTGAACCCAGGTCTCCTGCATTGCAGGCAGATTCTTTACTATCTGAGCCGCCAGGGAAGCCCTAAAATATATTACGTATCAGTAAAAATAGAAAGGAAAGATCTTTAGCACTGAGTGTTAGGGTAGTTACTAGATTCTTGAAGAAAATGTCACTCTGCTCCATTCTCACGTTGTCTTGCACACACCTCATATGCAGTAAACATTTTTTGAATGAGTGAGTGAAGGCATGATTGTCACCGTATAAAATCTATACTTTTTCAGATAATAAAAATAAATCTGTTTTCTGTCAAAACCCCAAAGTTATAAAATATATTGTCTACATTGCAAAGATAATTACAAAGAAATGTTTACAAATTTTTTGGTAAGTTATTATAACTATTGAATTATCTGAAATGCTCTTTGCATATCTATTTAAATCTATTTTAAAACATGAATTTTTCCACAGCAAAAACAATGAGTACATAGAGAACAGTGCATTATTGTAGTGTGTGTGCACATGTGCGTACACACTCATTTTGCCAATACATGTTTAAAATAAGCATAGAATAAAAGACTGGAAAATTTTAACAGTGGTATCTGTTTGGAGGATTACAAGTAATTTTTTATTATCTTTGCTTTTATCATTTTCTACAATGACGAACACACTGCTTTCAAAATAGGAAAAAAATGTTATTGACATTGCACGGAATATAGGCATCTTGGTTCTAGCTGTTTCTCAGCAGAGAGCAAGCCACACTATGCTCCCTAGGAACTTATAGCTTCTAAGTTTTGACAGCTGTGTAACACCTGGAGCAGCTATATATAACCTGAATGAACCTCTTTAAAGCAATTGGTGTGGAAGTTATTATTAATAAAAGAAAGAGGACAAAAAGGCAGCCAGGAAAAACTTAATTGGTATCATGAAATGGTTTCTGCAGAGTTATTTGCTAAGCCAGGGTCTTTCGTTGAACATGAGGTCAAAGTCTTTAAATCAAAACTGGGAAAGAATATGGACTGCAGTCGAGTATTTGTCTAACTGCTAAATCATATCCTTGCCTCTATTATTGACTTGTAGAATAGCCTTCAGAAAATTTATACAACTTGATTTCTCATTTATAAAATAGAATAATCTCTAATTAGAGTTCTGCTGCAGTTTCCCATGTGGCCGTCACAAACCTAAACTGTATTTCTACCTCAAAAGATCCACAATAGGGCACACACCCAGGTCCCCAATTGACCACTGTTCATTTCTTCCTTAAACCCTTTCATGTGCCATATCATAGAACACAAAACTCTATACTAAAGAAAAAGTTATTGCATGCAAATAAGTTAGAAAGGGAATTTAGGTTATTTAGAAGTGTACAATCTGTGATTGGTCTGATCATTTGATACAGAACAGTTAAACGAAAAGTTAACTCTGGAGGTTAACTCTTGCTGTATGTACATCCTCATTTCTCTAAATGTTCATAAAGTCATTCAGCTATGTGAATCCACTTCACTTTGCAAGCCCTTTCTTTCAGAGCAAGTCATGTGTTCTAGAAAAGTATTCTAGATAACACTAATGTTAATTGTAAGCAATGTATAGACTCATGCACATATGTACATATATGGTGATGGTTAATTTTTTTTTAAGAAGGATCTTGTTTTTGGCTGCATCAGGTCTTAGTTACAGTGCAGGATCTTAGTTGCAGCATATGCGCTCTAGTTCCCTGACCAAGCTTTGAACCTAGGCCCCCTGCATTGGGAATCTTAGCCACTGGACCACCAAGTGGTCCATCACAAGTCCTTTGTGATGGTTCACTTTATGTGTCAACTTGAATAGGTCACAAGAGGCCCAGATATTTGGTCACACATGATTCTGAGTGTGTAAATGGTAGTGTTTCTGAGTGATATTAACATTTGAATCAGTGGACTTAGTAAAGCATTTTCCCTTCCTTAATGTGGGTGGACCTCATCCAATCAGTTGAAGGCCTGAATAGAACAAAAAGGCCTACTAACCCCCAAGTAAGAAAGAATTCTTCCTGCTTCTTTCAAACTGAGACATTAACTTTTTTCCCTTCCTCCAAACTTGAACTGAAACATCTGCTATTCCTGAGTCTAAAGCTTACAACATTTGGACTGGACTAAGCCATCTTCAGTACTGGTTCTTAGACTTTTGGATTTAAGTAAGAACTAGGCCACTGGCTCTCCTGAGTTTCTAGCTTTCTAACTCATTCTGCAGAACTTGGGACTTGCCACCCTCCATCGCTGTTTGAGCCAATTTCTCTGTTTATCTATCTATCTGTTTATCTATTTATTGATATCGATCTCTCTATACATGGGGGCGGGTGGGTAGAATACTGAATAATACAGTGTGAAAGATTTGTGTACTGAAACTATAAAAGGCTGCTGAAAAAAATTAATGAGGCACCAGTCAGTGCAAAGACCTCTCACATTCATGGATTGGAAGACATTATTGTCCACACTATCTAAGGTGACCTACACATTTAATGTGAGCCCTATCAAAATCTCAATGATATTTTTGCAGAAATAGAAAAATCCATCCTAAAATTCATATGAAATTTCAACTGGCCCTGAATAACCAAAACAAGCTTAAAAAAGAAAAACAAAGTTGGAGATCTTACATTTCCTGATTTCAAAATTTATTACAGGGCTACAGTAGTCAAAACAATATGGTTCTATCATAAAGACAGACTCATAAACCAAAGGAATAAGAAAGAGAGTCCAGAAACAAATTGCCGTATATGAAATCAAACAATTTTTGATAAGAATGTCAATATTATTCAGTGGGGAAAGGACAGGATTTTCAGCAAAGGGTGTTGGGAAAATGGGATATACATATGCCGGAAAAGAAAGCTGAACCCTTACCTTACACCATATACAAAAAATAACTCAGAATGAGTTAAAGATCTAAATGTAAAACCTAAAACTATACAACTCTTAGAAGAAAATAGGAAAGATTCATGACATTGACTTTGGCAATGGTTTCATAAATATGACACCAAAAGCATAAACTAGGAAAAAATAAATGAATTTGACTTCATCAAAATAAAAACATTTTTTACATCAAAAGACACTGTCAATAGAATGAAACAAAAACCAGTCTATGGAGAGGGAGAAAATATTGGCAAATCATATATCTGTAAGGGATTGATACCCACAATATGTAAAAAAACTCCTACAATTCAACAACAGCAACAACAGCAAAGCCCTATTGAAAAATAGGCAAAAGATCGGAATAAACATTTCTCCAAAGAAAATATACAGATTGCCAATAAGCTTCTGAAAAGATTCTTGGTATCTCTAATCATAGGGGAATAGAAATCTAAATCACAGTGAGATATTAAGTTGCACCCATTAAGATAACTACTGCTTCCCTGATGAGTCAGTGGGTAAAGAATCCACCTGCAATGCAGGAGATGCAGGAGATGTGGGTTCGATCTCTGGGTTGGGAAGATCCCCTGGAGGAAGAAATGGCAACCCACTCCAGTATTCTTGCCAGGATAATTCCATGGACAGAGGAGTCTGGCAGGCTATAGTTCAAAGGGTCACAAAGAGTTGGATACAACTGAGCAACTGAGCACAAGATAACTATTATCAGAAAAAAAAAAAGAACAGAAAATAGCAGGTGTTGATGAGGATGTCATGAAATTGGAATACTTATGTGCTACTGCTGAAAGTGTAAAACAGTACAATCCTTATGGAAAATAGTTTGGTTGTTACTCAAAACATAAAAATAGATTTACCATGTTATCCAGCAATTCCATTTCCAGTATATACTGAAAAGAATTCAAAGCGGGGACTTGAACCGACATTCACGTAAACAGATTGTACATTTATACTTACAGAAGCGTTTTTCACAATAGCCAAAAGGTGGAAGAAACTCAAGTACCCATCAGTGGGTAAATGGGTAAACAAAACATGGTGTTCATACACAATAGAATATGACTCAATCCTTAGAAAATAATGAAATTCTTACATATGCTACTACATAGATGAACTATGAAAGCATTATGTTAAGTGAAATAAGCCAATTACAAAAACACAAGTACTTTATTTTTTTGTTTGTTTGTGTTTTGTTTTTTTTTTTTCCAAATACTTTATAATTACTCTTATGTGAGATACCTAGAGTTGTCAAATCTGAAGAAATAGAAAGTAGAATGGTGATTACCAGTGCCTAGGGGGAATAGGGGCTTCCCTGGTGGCTCAGATGGTAAAGGGTCTGACTACAATGTGGGAAACCTAGGTTCAATCCCTGGGTCAGGAAGATCCTTAGAGAAGGAAATGGCAACCCACTCCAGTACTCTTGCCTGGGAAATTCCATGGACAGAGGAGCCTTGTAGGCTACAGTCCATGGGGTCGCAAAGAGTTGGACATGACTGAGCGACTACACTTCACTTCTTCAGGGGGAGTAGAGAATAGGACATTATTTATCTATCTATCCTATTTGTGTGCTCAGTCATGTCTGACTCTTCGCACAACTCCATGGCACTGAACTGAATACTTTAAAGTGTCCAAAATGTTAAATTTTGTGATTTGTATATTAGTCCAAAATAAAAAATAATCTTGAAAAAAGTGCGAAAGTTTTGTTGGGGGAAATATTTGTGAGAGAGAATGGGAAGGGAACTAGAGAGATCTGAGAGACCCACCAGACCAGGAAGCAATTTCTTGTCTAAGGAAGGAATGGAGAAATGGAAGGAAGATATAATGGAAGCACCCTAGACTTCAATTCAGTTTAAAGAAAATTTGACAAGTTCATTGGCCAGTGTCCATCATCACAAGTCCTTGTTTTCTCCAAGAAATGGGCATAAGGGTTATTGGCCATCTAAGGAAGCAGCCCTAAGAAACGTCAGTGGGTTTGAGCACACAGCCACTGGAGCCTTTGACCAATGACACTCTGTAGTGGGAGATCAGCAAAAAACATACTCTCATGATCACCCAAAGGCTTTGCGTGGTCTGCTCACATCATCACTCTTGACCCCTCTGCCTGCTTCCACTTACATCTTGTGTTCCAGCCACACTGGTCTTGCCAGTCCTTAGAGACACTGGGCATGTTCCTACTGTAGAACCTCTGTGCATGTTACTGTGGCTGAATGTTCTTCTCCTGGGTTTCGATGTGGTTTGCTCCTTCACTTCCTTCACATTTTTACCCAAATACCACTTTCCCAGTGAAGCCTGCTCTGGCCACACTATCTAAAATTTTAGTACCCCTTCACTGACTTTCATACACATACTTTCTATCTCTCTTCTCAGCTATTTTTTGCTTACCATTTATCAGTTTAAGACATAATGTACTCATTTATTTATATTATTAGTTTCCTATCTCTCTTATTAGAGAGCAAATTTCACATCAACGGGAGCTCTGACTTGATTGGTTATTGTTGTTTATTCAGCAAGTAGAATAGTACAGAGAATATATTAAGCATTCAATAAATATCTGCTGGATAAAACATTGAACAAACAGAAGAAAAAAAGATTGAAAATATTAATACTTCTATTGCTGATGTACAGATGAGTCACTACAAGAAATCCAGAGGGACATCTTCTCGACAACATTTTGTTCACAGTCCAAATTTCCATGCGTACCTAGAAGGAAGAGACTTCATGAAAAATCTTTAATTCAAACTTTTCTCAAGTTCAGAAAGATTTTTCATGACAAAAACCAAAAGCTTTTAAAGATGAAACTAAGACAAAAGGGTCATCATCAAAGGGCACCCAAACCAACATGAAGTGACTCCTTTTGAGTAAGAATAGGATAATTCGTGAGTCTAAAAATTTACTGAAAGCAATTGATTCAAACACATTGAACGTTTTGAAACTCATAGTTCTTGATGATAAAAAGAAAGAAAAGTAAAATTTAAACAACATCAAAAACAAAAACCTGACCCTTGAGACACAAGTAGGAAAGTTAAGGTATGGACTTCTTAACCCAAAGACTGGCAAATAAAATACACGGATTCAACATTTATCTTAATTTCAGGATAACCAAATTGCTTTAGTTGATAAGAAAACATCTTTCTTTTCAAAAAATATCGAGTCAGTGAATGAGGAAATATAATAATTTTTAAATCATCAGTTTGCAACCCCTCATGAAATGTTTGATTCAACCGAACATCATCATGGGTGAAGTGATTAGAGGAGAACTTGATGGGGAACTTACAAATAAGATATCAAGTTATCACCCATTGAAAAAAGTAAGCAATCTTAGCATCAGTAGAGGTCGAAGAAGCAGACCTGGTGTGATGTAATACAAAACACACAGCATCGCCTATGAAGTGTTCTGGCCAAGAAAGCAGAAGCTGAACCTAATCCAGCTCCAGTACTAACTTCCATTTACAGGAATCGTGAGAGACAGAAGGATACGTGACAGGGCACCACTAGGAAAAGCAGACAAACCCAGAAGGGACATCCTCAGGACAACTGACCCAACTTTTGAAGCAAGTAAATATCACGGGGAAAAGTGGTGGGAGATTGTTCTGGATATTTTTTAAACACTGAACAACTGAATCTCTGCTGACTTCTTCTTTGGATCCTCATTCGGATGAGTCAAATGTAAAAAATTTTGTTGAGACAATTGAAGACATCTGATGATGGTTTGGGTATCAGAAGGCACCAAAGAATTATTATTTATTATGCTATATATGAATGATGTCATTGTAGTTAGGTAAAAAAAAAAATTTGTATTTGTAGGTTCATTGAACTATGGAAGAAAGAATGACCATCTTATATATTTAAGTACATTTAGAACACTTTAGGAGAAGAGGAAAGTCGATTAAGCCAATGGGGCAAAAACACAATAATTATTTAAAATACATAATGGATATAATGTATGTGGCTTATCATCCTCTCCATTTTGCATGTGCTTGAAAATTTTCATAAAATAATTAAACACAATGGTTTACCCTAATTCTCAAGAATCAGAGTTTACCATAAGTTAACCAACTTATGCTACAACATCCCACAATATTTATTTTTATTATTTTTTTCCTTTCACCACACCCCAAGGCATGTGGAATCTTACTTCCCCAACCAGGGAAAGCACAAACTCTTAACCACTGGAATGCCTGAGAAGTCCAACATCCCACAATATTAAT
Organism: Ovis aries; assembly: GCF_016772045.2. Taxonomy (NCBI): domain Eukaryota; kingdom Metazoa; phylum Chordata; class Mammalia; order Artiodactyla; family Bovidae; genus Ovis; species Ovis aries. The sequence goes on along the minus strand of NC_056055.1, from coordinate 40,555,378 downwards.
TCATTTAAGTAAAGAAAAAACATAGCTTTACAATATTTAACCTTGAAACAAGTATTTGGGAGGTATGATAGCCACTGAAGGCAAAAGAGAAGGGACAACAGAGGATGAGATGGTTCAATAGCATCAACGACTCAGTGGACATGAATTTGAGCAAACTCTGTGAGATAGTGAAGGACAGAGGAGCCTGGCATGGTGCAGTCCATGGAGTCACAAAAGTCAGATACAACTGAGTTACTAAACAACAACAACAACATGATATCCATTAATTCAACCTAAATTTTACTTAAACCATATTATGAATCAACCATAGTTCTTGATGCTGGGAATATAGCAATGAACAAATCCCTTTTCTCTTGGAACTTACATACTAGTAAGAGTGAGAGAGACAAATAAATAAAAATACTAGTAATAAGTATGTTCCTTGAAGAAGATAAAGTAAAGGAAGAAGAGAGAGAAACAGGACAGCAGAAGTGGAGGATACTTGAAAAAAGGTGGACAGGAAAGAAATTTCTTTTTTTTTTTTTTGATTTAATAAAGTTTTATTTTTCAAAATGTACAGCTGGTGGGACCTGTTCATGCATCTTCACCAGCAGCTGGGGCATCTCCACCCTTGGTGTTTCTGGTGTAAATCACTTGAGCTCTGTGCTTTGAAACCAGTTTAATAAGTCCTTTACTAAGGAGTTCCTGAAGGGCTGCTCTGGCCAGGGAACCACGAATCTTCAGTCTCTCAGAGACCACAGCTGGAGTTATAAGCTTATAGAGCTTCTTTACAGAGTTTGTCATATGTTGCTTTGTCAAACAAGACTAGGTTATTGAGCTTGTCCCGAACTTTGCCTTTGGACCACTTCTTCTTTTTGGCCTTGCCCCCAGATTTGTTCACTGGATCTTTGTCTTTCTTGGCCGACTTTCCGGCATCTTTCTTCTTCTTGTCGTCCTTGGGCGGCATAGCGAAGCCCGGAAAGCAGCTGCAACCACTGCCGCCTCGCTAAGATGTCGGACAAAAAGTAGGAAAGAAATTTCTAAAGAGGTGATGTGTGTGCATGCTCAGTCATGTCCGACTCTTTGCAATCCCACAAACTACTGTAGCCTGTCAGGTTCCTCTGTCCATGGAATTCTCCAGGCAAGAATACTGGAGTGAGTAGCCATTCCCTTCTCCAGGGGATCTTTCTGACCCAGTTACTGAACCAGATCTCCTGCATTGCGGGCAGACTCTTTGCTATCTGAGCCACCAGGGAAACCCAGAGAGGTGATACTTGAACTTAAATCAAAATGGTGTTAGGAGTGCTCGCTTCGGCAGCCTGATGTGAAGTCTCTCAGTCGTGTCTGACTTTTTGGGACCTCATGGACTGTAGCCTACCAGGCTCCTCCATCCATGGGATTTTCCAGGTAAGAGTACTGGAGCGGGTTGCCATTTCAATTGGAAAGATACAGAGATTAGCAGGGCCCCTGTACCAGGATAACACACAAAGTCATGAAGCGTCCCATATGTTTTTATACAGAGTGAAGTGAATGAGAAAGAGAAAGATAAGTATCATATTCTAACATATATGGAATCTAGAAAAATGGTACTGAGGAATTTATTTACAGGCAGAAATGGAGAAACAGACATAGAGAATAGACTTATGGACATGGGGAGAGGGGAGGAGAGGGTGAGATGTATGGAAAGAGTAACATGGAAACTTACATTACCATGTATAAAATAGATAGCCAACGGGAATTTGCTAAAAGGCTCAGCAAACTCAAACAGGAGCTCTGCATCAATCTTAGAGGGGTGGGATGGGGCGGGAGATGGGAGGGAGCTTCAGAAGGGAGGGGATATATGTACACCTATGGCTGATTCATGTTGAGGTTTGACAGAAAACAACAAAATTCTGTAAAGCAATTATCCTTTGATAAAAAAAAAACAAAAAGAAATTTAAAAGAGACACATGTACCCCAATGTTCATCGCAGCACTGTTTATAATAGCCAGGACATGGAAACAACCTAGATGTCCATCAGCAGATGAATGGATAAGAAAGCTGTGGTACACATACACAATGGAGTATTACTCAGCCATTAAAAAGAATACATTTGAATCAGTTCTGTTGAGATGGATGAAACTGGAGCTAATTATACAGAGTGAAGTAAGCCAGAAAGAAAAACACCAATACAGTATACTAACACAGATATATGGAATTTAGAAAGATGGCAATGATGACCCTGTATGCAAGACAGCAAAAAAGACACAGATGTGTATAGTGGACTTTTGGACTCAGAGGGAGAGGGAGAGGGTGGGATGATTTGGGAGAATGGCATTGAAACATGTACACTATCATGTAAGAATCGAATCACCAGTCTATGTCCGATGCAGGATACAGCATGCTTGGGGCTGGTGCACGGGGATGACCCAGAGGGATGTTGTGGGGAGGGAGGTGGGAGGGGGGTTCATGTATGGGATCGCATGTACACCCATGGTGGATTCATGTCAATGTATGGCAAAACCAATACAGTATTGTAAAGTAAAAAAAAGTAAAAATAAAAATTTAAAGTATAAAAAAAAAAAGAAATGGTGTTAGGAGCATAGCATATGAAGATCTAGGCAATGAAGCTGGCTGGGGTGGAGGAAGAGATAAGTGTAAAATCTTTGAATTGTAAAAGAACTAGATATATTAGAAGGACACTATAATTAAAAAGGAGGAAGTATGGGCAAGAGGATTAGGGAACAAATCTTGTAAGCCATGATAAGGAATTTAGATTTTATTCTCAATATGGTGACAAACCATTGAACAATATGAAGCAGAAGAATGACATAATTAGATTCCTTGATAGCTTCAAAAGCTTAATAGCTTTTGAATTTGTGCATCTGAGTTAATAGCAAGATTGGCCTAAAACTTTCTTTTTTCATTTTATCCTTGAATGGTTTTGGTGTCAAAGTTATATTAGTATAATAAAAAAAAAGTAGAAAACATTCCTTCATTTTTATTCTCTAAAACATTTTATAGAAGACTAGAATTATCTGCTCTTTAAATAATTTATAAATATTGCCTATAAAACTATCTGATCCAGATATTACTTTATGCACAGATTTGTGTCCAACTTATTTAGTAGCTAAATATCTCTTTATGTCTCCCAGTTGCTTAGTTGAATTTGGTAAGTTCTATTCTTCTAAGAGGAGAAGGAAATGGCAACCCACTCCAGTATTCTTGCCTGGGAAATCCCATAGATGGAGGAGCCTGGCAGGCTATAGTCCATGGGGACACAAAGAGTCAGAAATGATTGCGTGAACAATAGCATAGCATTCTTCTAAGAACATACATTTTTTCCATTTAAAAATATATTTATGTAGCCTTACATTTCTAAAATGAAGTAAAAGGGACTAGATTTGCCTCTGAACTGAAATAACTGTTAATTGTTGGAAAAATAGATAAAACGAAGTTTTGAGTACATCTGGACATCAGGCAACAAAAAACAGTGAGCCCTGAGAGATGGAAAGACGAAAAAGATGAACACTGTAACCGAAAACACTTCCAGGCTGCAGCATCAGGTGGGGGAACCCAAATAGACCATGGAAGACCCCCAGAGATTAGAAGGCAGAGGATAGGGTCCAAGGTGGCTAGAATTCACAGGCAGAGTACTGGAGAGGAGGAGCAGTTGCAGAGGAATCCAACAGAATAAAAATCAGCATAAACCTTTGAGACAATTACTCCAGGCTGAGAACAGGAGTTGGATTAAAGGGAAGAGCACACTGAGCGTACTTGAGGGTCAAAATAGTGCTTGTTCCTAAGAGCCAGTCAGGAAAATCTCATAATTCGTGGGGCTTTAAGTAAAGCACTCAGAAGAATCTTGCTTCCATGGTGGAAAATAACTAGCTCTAGATTAAACACCATGCTGGTCCTACCTAATAAATCTTAACAACAAGAGCCAAAGAATCAAACTGTGTCTGTGTAACTTGACTGTATACCAAAATAAAGCTCAAGAATTTTTATAGGAATACAAATCTATCCAGCATGAAATGAAGTAAAATTCATAATGTTAAGTTTCCTGTTAAAATTTCTTAAGGAGGCAAAGGAATAGGAAAATATGACCCATGTCGAGAAGGAAAATAAATCAACTAAACCAGCACAGAACTGATACAGATGTTAGAATTAGTAGACAAGGACTGAACAGTTATATAATAATTTTTCATATGTTCAAAAAATTAGAAGAAAAAATACATACACTAAGTAGAGATTCAAGTGAAAGTGAAAATTGCTCAGTCGTGTCCAACTCTTTGCAATCCCATGGAATTCTCCAGGCCACATTACTGGAGTGGGCAGCCTATCCCTTCTCCAGGGGATCGTCCAAACCCAGGGATCGAACCCAGGTCTCCCACATTGCAGGCAGATTCTTTACCAGCTGAGCCACAAGAAACGCCCAAGAATGCTGGAGTGGGTAGCCTATCCCTTCTCCATTGGATCTTCCCAACCCAGGAATAGAACCAGGGTCTCCTGCATTACAGGAGGATTCTTTACCAACTAAGCTATGAGAGAAGCAAGTAGAGATGCAGAAGACCAAAAAACACAATGATCTAAATCAATGGAGCTAAACTGGTATTTAGCAAAGATCAATAAAACTGATAAACTTCAAATCCAGTGATTTTAATCTGTGGGTATTTTGCTCTCTGAGGGAAACTTGGCGATATCTGGAGATACTACACAACAAAAACTCTGAGAAACCAGTGTCTGAATTGGAAGTATTAAGATTTTGATGGTGTGGACTTCCCTGGTGGTCCAGTGGCTAAATCTCCATTCTTCCAATGCAGGGGTCCAGATTCAATCCATGGTCAGGGAACTAGATCTCACATGCTGCTACTGAAGATCCTGTGTGCCACAACTAAGACCCAGTGCAACCAAATATATTTTTAAAAAAAAATTTTTTTTTAAGATTCTGATGATGGGTGATAGCAGGTTCTCAGGAGAATTAGGATGGAGGATTGAAGTTTTGAGCCCTATCCCCAAACACACTATATGGGCAAGTGGTCTTCAGACATTTTGAAATGGACTCCATGGAAGAATTTTTAAAAGCTACATATCCCTTTGTTCATTGCTAAGTTGATATCTAAATTTTCCACCATAAATTTACATACTTGCAAAAGATATAATTTCTGACTTACTGTAAATTTTGACATTTTAAACTAAACCATTACATCATTCTTAAACATATCTGGTGGACTCCAAATACCCTAAATATTTGATGCCCACCAACATCCATTTAAAAATATATGAACAAGTTCTTTTTTTTAGCAGAAAGGAAAAAAGGGGGGAGTTAATAAAACTATTCGGGACTTCCCAGGTGGCACAGTGATAAAGAATCCACCTTGCCAATACAGGAGACACAAGAGACCTGGGTTCAATCCCTGGGTTGGGAAGATCCCTTGGAGAAGGAAATGGCAATCCACTCCAGTATTCTTCCCTGGGAAATCTCAGGGACAGAGGAGCCTGGTGGGCTACAGTCCATGGGATTGCAAAGAGTTGGACACAACTGAGTGACTGAACACTGCAGAGAACAATGTCATCCTACCTCCTGGGTTTTTTAACTACACATCTGTTCTCTATGTCTGTGAGTCTGTTTCTGTTTCATAGATAAACTCATTTGTATCATATTTTAGATTCCATATATAAGTAATATCATGGTATTTGTCTTTCTCTGTCTAATTTACTTCGCTTTGTATGATAATCTCTAGATCCATCCATGTTGCCACAATGGTATTATTTCATTCTTTTTATGCTGAGTAGTATTCCATTGTGTATGTGTCTGTGTGTATATATATATGTTTATAAATAAAAAATAAATTAAATTTTATATTTAAATTATAAATGTATATATATTTTAAAATTATATTTGTATACCACATCTGCTTTATCTATTCATCTATCAGTGACATTTGGGTTGTTTCCATGGTGGCTATATAACTGTGTTCTAAATAGGAGGAAAACAGAGAGAACGGATTCACAAAATAATTTTAATTATATTGGTACTAGTAGTATTGCTGTTCTAACCTGGGACTATTATGTAGTTAGATGGGATAAAGTAAGTACTCATGTGACAGTCTAATTCTGGCATCTTCAATATCCTTGAAAACTATTCTTAGTTTGGAAGAAAAGATTTCAGATTTCAGACAGAAAAGGTTAAGGGAAAACTTTGTAGAGCTGAATTTGAATTGAAAGTATTAATTTGACCTCATGAGGATTTTTTTAATGAGCTTCCTAGGTGGCTCAGTGGTAAAGAATCTGCCTGCAATGCAGGAGACACAGGAGATATGAGTCTGATACCTGGTTGAGAAGGTCCCCTGGAGGAGGAAGTGGTAACCAACTCCAGTATTCTTGCCTGGAAAGCCCCATGGACAGAAGAGCCTGGCAGGCTACCATCCATGGGGTCAAAAAGAGTCAGACACCACTGAGTGCACACACATGGGGTTCTTTCATGTATGTTAATGTAATGCATAGTAACAGTGACCTACCCCCAGACATGATTGTGAAATATCACTTTCAACTTTAAAGAAATCAAAGCTTCTTGAAAAAATAGCTAATTCTAGACTTGGGCAACAAATACATAAAACAAGCCTAGTGCATCTCATCATGGCAGATAAAATACCAAAAACCACAAGAATATTATCAAAAGGACACAGGAGTAACTTGAAGATGGACAAGATGATCATCAGGATAAAAACACTAAAATACTTCCAATGACCCATAAATAAGAAAGTTTATCTCTCTGAAAAAAAAAATATACTAGTTTAGGAAAGACTTTGAAAACCAATTTATATATTCTTCAATGTGCCATCCTGTTTTCTAGAATTCAAAGGTAATTATTTTCACCCGAATGTGCAGTTTAAATACATGCGTTCATAACGATTCTTTAGGAATTTGTCTATCTTTGCAGGACAGTACAGAGTCAATTCCTTATTTTTAATACTGGTTTTTCCAAAAGAAAAAAATTAGGCATTTCTCACCACTTGTTTATAGAAGCTGTACTGGATATTAGTCTTGAGTGCATCTCCATGAGTATTTTAATAAATCCCTCTGTCCTTTGCATTTCATATAATTTTTTAATATTTATTTGTTTATTTGACTGCACTGAGTCTTAAACTGCCACATGCGGGATCTATAGTTGTAGCATATGAACTCTTAGTTGCAGCATGTGGGATCTAGGTCCTCAACCAGGGATGGAACCCAGGCCCCTTGCATTGGGAGCTCAGAGTCTTAGCCACTGGATCACCAGTGAGGTCCCTGCATTTCCTATAAATTGGTGCTGGGAACTACAGGCTTGATCACAGTCAGGCTTGAAATTTTGAGTCAGATTACTTCATAATAGGAAACTCTATGTAGACAAAGATCCAGTTTCTTCAACAGATACGATGAACAAGTAATTACGATGATAAAGGGGCAATCTTTCCATTAAAAGAGGCTTAAGTGACATTTTTTTTAGAAAACAAAAATAAGCTTTATTGTTTAGGGATACACAACTGGTTAGTTGTGTATATAGTGTATATATAGCTGTGTACATATTTATATATATTATATATATATATGTATGTGTATGTGCATATGGCGGTGGTGGTTTAGTCGCTCAGTAGTGTCTGACTTTTGCAACTCCATGGAATGTAGCCTGTCAGGTTCCTCTGTCCATGGGATTCTCCAGGCAAGAATACTAGAGTGGGTTGCCATTTCCTTCTCCAGGGGATATTCTCGACCTAGGAATTGAACCCAGGTCTCCTGCATTGCATGAGTATATATTTATATATGTATACATAAAAATCACTATAAAACTATAAATCAAAGCAAGGAAATGATTGTTATATTACCTGTTTATAGGTAAGCCTCTGTCTTCCCTCTAGAAAAATGGGGTATGTGGTGGGTTCTGGGTGGTTCATCAAGTTTTATCCCTTGATATGGGTGGTAGTTGCAAGTGTTCGCTTTATAATAACTCTTTATTATACATAATTGTTTAATATTATATGTGTATCTGTGCCATATATTTTTATGTAGACCATTTTAAAAGTCTTTACTGAATTTTCGCAATATTGCTTCTGTTTCATTTTTTGTGTTTTTTTTTTGTCAGTGAGGCATGTGATATCTTAGCTCCCCTGACCAGAGATTGAACCCACACCCCCTGCATTGGAAGGGAAAGTCTCAACCACTGGACCACCAGGGAAATCCCTATGCTATATTTTAAAATTAGAAAAATTTTTTAAAGAAATCAAGATAGTGATTAATTTTGGAGAGGAGGATTTAAAGAGAGCATGAAGGTTTTGAGGACATAATGACATTCTTGTTTTGGGTCTAAGTGGTAGTTATTTGGATTTGCATAACAATGTGTCAAAATAAACATCCATGATTTCTTCACTCTTCTGTATGTATATTTTACTTAACTAGATATTTTTTAAAGATGTTTTTAAAAATAAAAGGAAAAAAGCACAAAAGAGACTCTCTTAGTCACCGCTTAATTTACTCTTCATTTTTTACGTTAGGAAATGTTGCCTTTTGGTCTAATCTGTGTCATGGGAGAAATATATAATTTCATACTCGATTTAGAAGGAGTCCAGATGCTGTTACATTATTTAGTTGGCGCTGTGTGGAAGTGTGGCGCTTAAAGAGAGACTTGTAGTGCCAGAAATTTCTTTGCAATATATTATATTAAAGACTGATGATTTGTGTTTTAAATTTTGGCTAATGCTTTTTGTAACATTTGAATTCTTCTTGTAAACTGTGAGAGTTATCTGCAGGGAATCTAGCCTTTCCTGTCTCTCATTTCCTTCATTTGGATAGATAACATCACATATATAGAGAGAGGACTCTGTTATTTGCAAATCCATAGATTCATCGGGGCTGGGAAATGTCAAATCAGCACCTGAATAAATAAAACACGAGCCCATTAGTGCAAGCTTATGTGACCTGTCAGCATCATTAGGCTTTGCTGAGCACAAGCAGCCAGCTGGTAGAAGGCCTTCAATAATGATGGCATCTCTCGAGAGAGCCCAACAAATCCAGACTTTGCTTTTTGAATAAGCATTCTGATGTTTGCTTTCCAGGCAAGGGCCTCGCTTCACTTTCAGGTTGCTGTAATTCAAACCCTGCCCTCCTCGGAGTCTTTCCACCCTGCTGTGAATGGATGCACCCAGCTAGATTCCACAGTGGAACTCAAATCCAAAGGCCTAACACACATAGTGACCCCACAGTCTCAGAAGCTTCACCAGGTCTTATCACTAGTATTAGTATTCTCAAAAGTAATCTCTGCCAAGACCACTTTGTTTGAGAAGATCAGCTCATCAACTTGACCGTACAAGTTCAGGTTGTGAATGTTAATGTTTAAGAATGTATAATTTAAAAACAAACAAAAATTTAAGAAAAAATAGGTAAAAAAATATAAAGTTTACAAACATAGACGTAGACCCAGGCTGTCCAGATTCAAATCCCAGCCTTACCTCTTACTAGCTGTGTAACTCTGAGCAAGTTACTAAGCCATTCTGGGCCTCAGTTTATTCATCTGTGAATGGGGACCATGTTACCATCTATCACACAGATGAGAACTAAATGGTATTATTACATATAAAACACTCAGAACTGTGTTTATAGCAAGCACTCTGTTATTATTATCAGCTGTGTGAGCTTTGCACAAGTACCTTAACCTCTCTGTGCTTTAGGTTCCTTATCTATAAAACAGAAATAATAAAAAATAATATGTCTCTTATAGGGTTATTACAAGTGTTGAATCAGTTAATTCATGTACAGTATGCAGTGAATTGCCTACAGCATAGCAAATACTCAATGAATAATAACTATTATTACTTGATCTTTGCTATTTTGGTATGTTATACAAGTGCAGATAGGAAGCTGGACTGGTATACTTTATGAAACATGCTCACCAATCTCAAGAAAAGAACTATTGATTAGTTAATTTATCTTTTATATTCCTCAGATTATGAATGAAATATATTTCTATAATAATACAATGTAAAATAGAGAAAAATAAAATTTTCATACTCTCACTATTGAATAATATGCATTTTATATAGTATAGTCTCTTTCTATTCCTTTTCTTTTTCTTCTGTGCAATATATTAAACAAACACTGAGGAGAATGAAAGAAACTCATAATTTTAATAGCCTTTGAATTCATTTTTTCTGTTGTCATGTTTTTATTTTTATTTTTTTCTTCCAGTTTTATTGCAATATAATTGAGTTTTATAATAATTTAAGAACAAGAAGTTCTACTATTATGTTTTTAATTTTGTTGCTTAAATGTCACCCATCTTTCCAAAGCAACTAGTCTGTGACCACCAACAAAAGCTTTGTGGAAGTATGCATGTATTTATGTGTGTGTGTTAGTCACAGAAACACACTGAGTTCTATGTCCAAACTCATGTGGTACAGGAGAGTGGTTTCATGTGTGAGCGTGGCTGAGACTGACAAGCATCCCTCATCTATATCTTTCCAAACAGGACTCCTGAGTTCTAGCTGAAGACATAGCTACCCAGCTGACATCTCCATTTCCAGAGGCAGCCAGGCGTGTCTGTCCACATGGAAAGGACACGGGCTTCCCAGGTGCCGCTAGTGGTAAAGAGCCCACCTGTCAGTGCAAGAGACATAAGAAATGCAGGTTCAATCCCTGGGTTGGGAAGATCCCCTGGAGGAGGGCATGGCAACCCACTCCAGTATTCTTGCCTGGAGAATCCCATGGACAGAGGAGCCAAACGGGCTACAGTCCCTGGGGTCGCAAAAAGTCAGACATGACTGAAGTGACGTAGCACACATGCACATCCTCATCCTACCTACCATCTCATGCTGCATCTCTAAGAGGCAACACAGACAACGTGGGTTTTGTTTTGTAGGTGTTGGGAAAGGCTGTCTCACACACGCAGTTTTAGGGCCCCTGCTCTGCTGCCTCAGAATGGGCCTGGGGCCTGAAACACTTCCTACCAAGAGAAAAGAGCCCATACAACCTGTGTCAAGCTCTGTGTGGGAATATCTTTCCTTGTTTCTGGCTCAATGAGTCCTTTTGTCTCTGCTTAAAGCGTGTGTGTGAGATGGCAGCTGCCCAGTCCCATTACTATATCCGTCCTCTGCAGGAAAGAGACAAAGTTCCTTCAACTGGGGCACCAGAAGGGTGAGCATAGGTCAATTGCCCTGTGTCACTCCCCGGAGCAAGCCACTGGCCAGGGGTATGAGGCACACAATTAAAGGTCATCTTAGACTTCCCAGGTAGTCTACTGATTAAGACTCCAAGCTCTACTGCAGAAGGCGAGTGTTTGATCCCTGGTCCAAGAACTAAGATTCCACATTCCTTGTGACATAACCCCCCAAAAAAACTAACCTTACTCTACCTCATCTCTATGTAATACAGCTTTGTTTCATCCAGTGCTATCTTCCTTGGCCACTCTGATACAAGATGCAATGGGAAGAATTTTGGACTTCTGTTCTGAGTAGTTGCATAGTGCTAATCTTTGCTGTTGTCCATGTAGTTGGAGTCCTCCCCTGGGGTTGATAACTAGTACAAGCTGCAGAATGGGAGAAAACATTTACAATACACAGCTAACAAAGGAATTGTATCAGAATATATAAAGAACTTACAACTCAATCATAAAAAGACAAACAACCCCATTAAAAAAAAGACTTTAACAGACACTTCATAAAAGTGGATATTCAAATGACTGATCAACACATGAAAATATGCTCAACTTCATCAGTCATCAGAGAAAAGTGAACTAAAACCACAGGGAGGGACTTCTTTGGCAGCCCAGTGGTCAAGATTCTGTGCTTCCAATGCACGAGGTTTGATCTCTGGTCAGGTAACTAAGATCCCACATGTGGCACAGCCAAAAATTTTTTTAATAAAGAAATAAAATCACAATGAAATAGATCCATATACACACTAGCATGTCTAAAAATTTAAAAGATTAACCATACCAAGTGTCAGCAATAATACGTAGCAACTAGAACTCTAGCATTCTGGGTGAGAATGTAAAATGGTACAACAACTTTGGAAATATTTTTGGCAGTTTCTTAAAAAGTACATACAACTCAGCTTCAGGAGTATGAAAGTAACTATAGAAAATATGCATACTTCATTTACAAAAAGAGCTGGTTGGCCAGATTTGGCCAATGGGCCATTGTTTGCTGATATATCTAGAATACCAATTTGTGCCAAGGAGAAAGGAAATGCCCAAAGAATGAGGGAAACGTATCTCATTGAGCCAGTCTGGGATAATCTGAAAATTAAAATTAAAAGGGATTAAGAGATTATAATACATGAATTAAATAGAAATCATGAGACATACACACATAAGAAAGACATGTACGTATATATGAAAGGAAAACTCCACCTTACAAAAGAATGCCACTTAATAAATGCAGAAACAATAATGAAATCAGAAAATCTGTATTTAGCAACCATTATAGTAATAACTGATTAGAGCAAAGAATTACTAATAGATTCTAAACTAGGGGAAATTTTCATGAAGGACAGGTCATTTATATAAAATACTAAGTACAAAACATTTATTAACATTACAATAAGGAAGTAAAGCAGGCATGATTTTAATCAAGTGAAAAATAGTTGTCTTCCTCCTAATATAGTGCACTCCCTGGAGTAGGAAATGGTAACCAACTCCAGTATTCTTTCTGGAGAATCCCATGCATAGAGGAGCCTGGAGGGCTGCAGTCCATGGGGTCACAAAGAACCAGACATGACTGAGTGACTGAGTAATATAATGCATTAGGGAGAACACAGAATCACTTTTGTGATGTTCCTGGAAATATTATATAATCTGAATATGCTGTGCTTAGTAGCTTAGTTGTGTCCGACTCGTTGAGACTGCATGGACTGTATCCTACCAGGCTCCTCTGTCCATGGGGATTCTCCAGGCAAGAATACTGGAGTGGGTAACCATGCTCTCTTCAATCTGAATGTAATCATGAGGAAATAGTAGACAAACCAAAACCAAAGGTCATATGCAAAGTAAGTTGCCTATACTTTTCGAAATTGTCAAGGCCAGAAAAGCCAATGGAAGACTGAAGAATGGTTTCAGATGAAAGAGACTAAAACAACCAAAAGCAACATATGATTTTGGACTAGATCCTGAACCTCTATGGACATCATGGGACAATCAGTGAGGTTTGAATGAGATCTGTGAATGTTAATTTCCTGATTGATGGTTTCCCTGTGGTTACACAGGAGTCGATCTTTGTTTTTAGGAAACATTAAGAGGTAGAGGGCATCGTGTTTTTAATTTATTCTCTAATGACTTAGAAAAAAAGATTATTACTGTTCTGTTTATTATGCTGTGTAGCTAATTACCCCTAAATTTAACGGCAGAGAACAACCAGTTACTACGTTCATGAATTCTATGGGTCAGGAATTCAGCACACACCATGGGAGGCTTGTCTCTGCTCTGTGATGTCTGCGATCCTTGGGTGGAAGACGTGAAGCCTAAGGGCTCAGCCATCACTCTCTTGTCTAGTGGTTGATGCTGCTGATTAAAGCAAAGAATTACTAATAGATACCAAAACTACATTGTGTGCATCCTCAGTCACATCTGACTCTTTTCGACCCTATGGACTATAGCCCTCCAGGCTCCTCTGTCCGTGGGATTCTCCAGGCAAAAATACTGGAGTGGGTTGCCATGCCCTCCTCCAGGGGATCTTCCCCACCCAGGGATTGAACCCATGCCTCTTATGTCTCCTTCATTGACAAACATGTTCTTTACCACCTGGGAAGCTCTACAGGGGGGCTTCATTTCTTATTTAATTAACATTATTTTTGGATATTTGAGAAGGTACTAACAAATACTGAAAAAATCACTTCGGATGGTGACTGCAGCCATGAAATTAAAACACTTTTGCTCCTTGGAAGAAAAGCTATGACAAACCTAGACAGCACATTAAAAAACAGGAACATTACTTTGCCACCAAAGGTCCATCTAGTCAAAGCTGTGGTGTTGGAGAAGACTCTTGAAAGTCCCTTGGACATCAAAGAGATCCAATCAGTCAATCCTAAAGGAAATCAACCCTGAATATTCATTGGAAGGACTGATGCTGAAGCTGAAACTCCAATATTTTGGCCACCTGATGTGAAGAACTGACTCATTAGAAAAGACTCTGATGCTGGGTAAGATTGAAGGCAGGAGAAGAGGACGACAGAGGATGAGATGGTTGGATGGCATTACTGATTCAATGGACATGAGTTTGAGCAAGCTCAGGGAGGTGGTGAAGGACAGGGAAGCCTGGTATACTATAGTCCAAGGGGTTGCAACTGAGTGACTCAACAAAAACAAATACTGAAAGTATGAATGAATATGTCATCAAGGTCCTGCTCAAGCCTGAACCGTGACAGTTGTAGAATTCAGACTGGAGGATTCAGGGTCTCTGGCAGGAGTGGGTCATATCAGAGTCTAAGGAGTCTCTTAGGATACTCTCACCCTAGGGAAAAAAGAGAGGTACATTAAAGTTTGGGTCTCTGATACCTCTATCATCATATGGAAGGAATGCCTTAAAGTGTCTGAGTCCTAAAAAAGTGAATGTAGTGGGCAAAGATGGAAACATCTGTTTGTTTATTAAACAAACAGAAGCAGATTCTCAAGTGTATATATGTTAAATAAGAAAAAGAGAGTAGTGAATTCCCTTCTGGTCCAATGGCTAAAACTCCACGCTTTCGCTGCTGAGGCACAGGTATGGGGAACTAAGATCCCACATTCTGCAAGCTGTGTGGCATGGCCAAAAAAATAAAATAAAGTAAAATAAAGCAAGAGCAGGACATTTTTGAAATTAAAAAGAACATTGAACTGCATTACTAAATTTATAACATATTATTGAAATAACAAAAATAAAGATATTTTGGTTTTGAGACATAAATAAATAAACAGAACAGAATAGAAAGTCCAGACACTAACCAAAATATATGTGGGAATTTAGTATGTGATAAAGGTAAATCTCATATCAACACATGGTATTCAGACAACCGAGGAGAGATTTTGGAAAGAGGAAAGTTGTACAAAAAGCTCATACTTAAGAGGAAAACTAAATCAATATAAGGAATAAAGTGTGAAAAATTAAAAAGAAAAAAAGCTCCCATTATATACCAGGTTAAATTTCAAGTGGATTAAAATTTACATGTAAAAAAATATCAAATCATTAAAAGAAAATATGGGTGAATTCTTTTAATAGTTGTAAATATAGTTTACAACTATAAATGTATTCACCCTTTGCCTGAGCACTTCCACTTCTAGAAATTTATCCTACAGATATAGCTACACTCTTTTAAGGGGCCTTGCCACATGGCTTGCAAGATCTTATTTCCCTGATCAGAGATTGAATCTGGGCCCCAGGAGTGAAAGCGCCAAGTACCATTCACTAGACTGCCCTGGAATTCCCTACACTCTTATGAAATGACATGTGTACAGGATTATTCTTTGCAAGATTGTTTTATTTTTTACAATGACAGTAGTATTTCATTCTTTTTTACAATTTTATTATTTTACTTATTTATTTTTGGCTGTGCTGGGTCTTTATTGCTGTGCAGGCTTTTTCTCTAGTTGCAGCAAATGGTGCAGAGCTATTCTCTAACTGTGGTGTGTGGTCTTCTTATTGTGAGGGCTTCTCATTTTTATGACTTCTCTTGCTGTGGAACTGGAGAAGGAAATGGCAATCCACTCCAGTACTCTTGCCTGGAAAATCCCATGGATGGAGGAGTCTGGTAGGCTGCAGTCCATGGGGTTGCTAAGAGTCAGACACGACTGAGAGACTTCACTTTCACTTTTCACTTTCATGCATTGGAGAAGGAAATGGCAACCCACTCCAGTGTTCTTGCCTGGAGAATCCCAGGCACGGGGAAGCCTGGTGGGCTGCCGTCTATGGGGTCACACAGAGTCGGACACGACTGAAGTGACTTAGCAGCAGCAGCAGCTTGCTGTGGACCACAGGCTCTAGGGTGAGTGTTGGGAGCCACGTTAAGCATTGCTGACAAAATGGAGGCACGGCCTCAAGCCCCTCTCCTCATCCCGCAGGCACGGTCCCAGGATGAAGGAGTTAGGTTTTGTGATCCTGACTTGTTCTTTCCTTTCTTCAGCTGAGTTGGCTGGAAAGAATGTTAAGGTGCTTATTGTTCTTGAGAGAAGCATGAGAAAGCACAAAGCCTTCTGTAGTTGTGCCCAGAAAATAATCTATAAAGTAACCATTGACACTGTTTCCACTGTTTCCCGATCTATTTCCCATGAAGTGATGGGACTGGATACCGTGATCTTAGTTTTCTGAATGTTGAGCTTTAAGCCAGCATTTTCACTCTCCTCTTTCACTTTCATCAGGAGGCTCTTTAGTTCTTCTTCACTTTCTGCCATAAGGGTGGTGTCATCTGCATATCTGAGGTTATTGATATTTCTCCCGGCAATCTTGATTCTACCTTGTGCTTCTTCCAGCCCAGCGCTTCTCATGATGTACTCTGCATATAAGTTAAATAAGCAGGATGACAATATACAGCCTTGACATACTCCTTTTCCTATTTGGAACCAGTCTATTTTCCCATGTCCAGTTCTAGCTGTTGCTTCCTGACTTGCATACAGGTTTCTCAAGAGGCAGGTCAAGTGGTCTGGTAGTACCATCTCTTTCAGAATTTTCCAGTTTATTGTGATCCATATAGTCAAAGGCTTTGGCATAGTCAATAAAGCATAAATAGATGTTTTTCTGGAACTCTCTTGCTTTTTCCATGATCCAGTGGATGTTAGTAATTGGATCTCTGGTTCCTCTGCTTTTTCTTTTCTTTCTTTTTTTTTAGCTTTTTATTTTTTAAATTTTAATATCTTTAATTCTTACATGCGTTCCCAAACATGAACCCCCCTCCCACCTCCCTCCCCATAACATCTCTCTGGGTCATCCCCATGCACCAGCCCCAAGCATGCTGCATCCTGCGTCAGACATAGACTGGCGATTCAATTCTTACATGATAGTATACATGTTAGAATGTCATTCTCCCAAATCATCCCACCCTCTCCCTCTCCCTCTGAGTCCAAATGTCCGTTATACACATCTGTGTCTATTTTGGGGGGCTCCAAAATCACTGCAGATGGTGATTGCAGCCATGAAATTAAGACACTTACTCCTTGGCAGGAAAGTTATGACCAACTTAGAGAGCATATTAAAAAGCAGAGACATTACTTTGTCAATAAAGGTCTGTCTAGTCAAGGCTATGGTTTTTCCAGTAGTCATGTATGGATGTGAGAGTTGGACTATAAAGAAAGGTGAGTGCCGGAGAATTGATGCTTTTAAACTGTGGTGTTCAAGAAGACTCTTGAGAGTCCCTTGGACTGCAAGGAGATCCAACCAGTCCATCCTAAAGGAGATCAGTCCTGGGTGTTCTTTGGAAGGACTGATGCTAACGCTGAAACTCCAATACTTTGGCTACCTGATGGGAAGAGTTGACTCATCTGAAAAAACCCTGTGATGCTGGGAGGGATTGAAGGTAGAAGGAGAGGGGTACAACAGGGTATGAGATAGTTGGATGGCATCACTGACTCAGTGGACATGAGTTTGGGTGAACTCCAGGAATTGGTGATGGACAGGGAGGCCTGGTATGCTGCGGTCCATGGGGTTTTAAAGAGTCGGACACAACTGAGTGACTGAACTGAACTGAGCCATGGCAGAACAGGCAACCTGGCTCTGGTATTCCTAGAGGCCATACTGCTCACCACAGTGATACATTGCTTTTCACCCTGTGACTGACTTTTCTTCTGTTTTATCATTGCTATAAGGTCAGTTCTTTAAATGTGAAATTAGTGCATCAGTAAATAATTTTAACTTCTTAATTTTTTATTATTAAATTCCTCACAAATGTTAAAAAAATAATAATAAATAAAGTAACCATTGACATTTGTTCTAGGATTTTTACAAAGAATGTCCCAGGATGAGCACGTAGGCCGCAGCTTGAGGCCATGGGATGGATTGTTATCTGAGACCTGTTTGTGAGGCAAAGGTTTATGGCAAAGGAAGCTTGCTGAGTTTAGGATTTAGGAATAATTAAGAATAGCTAGAAGCCTTTTTAGACGATAGTGAGCTTAGGATACTAGGGGCAAGCAGGATTTAGAAAGATAAGAAATAAACTGAGGAATGTGGTATGCAGCTCAGACGTAAGCATGAGTTACAATATAATCACAAGTCAACACAATTCTGAGAGAATCGCTGAAGCAGGAACTCTGTTTGAAGGGCAACAATGAGACAATAAATCTGAATGAGGGGGAACTGAAAATGTCAAACCTCTGACCTAATGCTTTTGTCAAAGTATAAAAGAAGACCTGATGCTTGAACTAAACATGTAGTCCCGTACCTCGAGTCAGAGGCTGCATCATTCTTCACCAACACCGCTCATCCCTTCAGGCTGATTCCCTGGCTGCTGGAGCTGGACTCCGGCGGTTGAGAAGCCTTCATTAGTTGTGGTAAGTGGGCTTAGTTCCCTGTGTCATATGGGATCTTAGTTCTTGGACCAGGGATCAAACCCACGTCTCCTGCATTGCAAGATGGATTCTTAACCACTGACTCACCGGGGAAGTCCCTGTACACTTATTCTTAACATGTGGAACATATAGTATAAAGATTTAAATGATAGATGATATTCATTAAGCCAAAAAGGGAAAAAAAGAGGCACTTGCATAAAGTTTTAGCTACATTGTTTGAAATGAAAATATGCAGATTTTAAAACTGAAAAAAAGATCCCAATTGTGTTTCTTCATCAGGAGCTTTAACTGAACCTAGAACTTTTTCACACCTTAATTAGACAGAAAAGAAAAGAAAAACCCAGCAAAACATAGCCTTGATTGGCTGCTGAGACAGCAAGAACTTTTTACGGAGACCTGTACAGCATCACACCAAGATGGACAGTGACTGGCAAGAGATAAAATAGCTGTATCTTGCTTTGTGCAGGTCACCAACTTGTTAACTCATCATACTATAATGGGGTAGCTGAGAAGAAGACCAAACTGTGGGGATGCAAGGGCACGTGCAATGTACAACATCATATGTATACATACTCGGCAGCACAGCCACTGCAGCTAAAGGTTAAAAACCAGTTCTAAGAAGTTCCCTGGTGGTCAGTTGGATAAGAATCCACCTGCCAATGCAGGGGACATGGGTTTGATCCCTGGCCCAGGAAGATTTCACATGCCTCGGGTCAACTAAGCCCCTGTGCCACAACTGCTGAGCCTGTGCTCTGGAAGCCATGCTCCACAACAAGAGCAGCCGCCACAATGAGAAGCTCAGACACCGCAGCTGGAGAGTAGCCCCCACTTGCCTCAACAAAGACCCAGCACAGCCAAAAATTAACTTAATTATTTCTTTTAAGTGGCTAAGATAAATTAGGGCTTCCCAGGTGATGCTAGTGGTAAAGAAGCCACCTGCCAATGCAGGAGACATAAGAGACATGGGTTCGATCCCTGGGTTGAGAAGATCCCCTTGAGGAGGACATGGCAATCCACTCCAGTATTCTTGCTTGGAGAGTCCCATGGACAGAGCTTGGCGGGCTACAGTCCGCCATGGAGTCACAAAGAGCTGGACATGACTGAAGCGACTTAACCACTCATGGAAGATAAATTAAAAAGGCAACCAGTCCTAAGAGGTGATCTCAGGGCTATTCATAGAACCAAGGAGGAGAGAAATGACCTCATGTTAACTTAATTTTGTCTTCAAACACCCTGCATCCAAATAAGTTCCTGTTTGTAGGTACTTGAGGTGAGGGGCTCAACATATCTTTTTCAGGAACACAAGCCACCCTGTAATAGTGCAGAATAGCGTAAGAATAGTGTATAGTATGCTGCCTTTTGTGTAAGGAAAGGAGATAACTATACATTATTAATATTCCTAGAGAAACTCTAGAAGAATACCTAAGAAAATAATATGAATTTTTATTCTGGGAGGGGAATAGGATAGATGTAGGCAAGAATGGGAAGCAAATTAACTTGTGGACCAATTTTGAATATTTGATGGAGGAAAAAAGGATTCCCTTAATTTTGATGCTTAGAGTCTTTTCCTCAGGAGGTACAGGTTCAGGGAGGTGTGACTGAATTTCCTTTACTTTTTCTTATTTCTTTTTTATTTATTTGGCTGTGCTGGGTCTTAGTTGAAGCAGGCAGGATATTTAGTTGCAGCATGAGAACTCTTAGTTCATGCCATGTGGGTTCTAGTTCCCTGACCAGGGATTGAATCTGGGCCCCCTGAACTGGGAGTGAGGAGTCTTAGCCACTAGATCACCAGGGAAATCCCTTTTCTATAGGCCCAATGACCCTATTTCATTCTTCAATGACTAATACCTTCATACCCATTATATTGGACTCGCTATTGATGTCCAATATTAGAATTAATCTATAGCCAAAGCATCGGCTTCCCTAGTGGGTGGCTCAGACAGTACAGAATCCACCTGCAATGCAGGAGACCTGGGTTTGATCCCTGAGTTGGGAGGATCCCCTGGAGGAGGAAATATCAACCCACTCCAATATTCTTGCCTGGAGAATCCCCATGGACAGAGGAACCTGGCGGGCTACAGTCCATGGGGTTGCAAAGAGTCAGACACAACTAAACGACTAAGCATATCACAGCATATAGTCAAAGACTATAGAAGAGTTAATTCAAATTTCAGGCAAATAATCCTTGACGATGGAAAACTAATTATATCACTGACAAGCCCAGCAAACAGGAGAAGGAGAGGAAATGGAGGAAGACATAGGTACAATAACTGTTGCATCTTATATTAGGGCAATCAGTAAAATGTCAAAATTCAAAGTTAGTTACTATATAAAGTTAGCAGGTGAGGGAGTGTTGAGAGGTGAGAGAAGAAAGGTGAGTGTGTTAAATTCAGGGAATCAACAGACATTTTTTAAGTTAATAAATCAAAAATAGAAATATATAACCATATTATTTAGAGTTTAGTAGCAAACAAGCAGATGAAGTAATAATAGGAACTGTTAAAATTTTCTGGAGGTTATTTTACTTTTTATTTTATGACTTTTTGACTTTTTTTTTTTTTTTTACCATGTGTCATATGCAGAACTAAAATGTTCATTTCCTAATGCTTGGGGCCTATAATGGTTACCTTACAAGGCAAAAGGGACTTTGCAGAACTGGATGATAGCAAAGATGTGTTATCTTAAGCCACTAATATTTGTGATAATTTGTTACAGCACCAACAGGACGTGAATACACAATGCAAGTGTTACTTGTACTGCTTTTTTTTTTAATATTTATTTATTTGGCTGTGCCAGGTTTTAGCTGTGGCATGTGGGATCTAGTTTCCCAACCAGGGATCAAATCCATGCCCCTGCACTGGAAGCGTGGAGTCTTAGCCACCAGGGAAGTCCCTACTTGTACAATTTCTAAGTTTAAAAGAAATGGAAACAATGACATGTAAGCCTGTCGGTGGAGGAAATGTGAGAAATGGTATCAAAAGCCATCCTCTTCCCTTGTTGAAGGTAGAGAAGGCCATGTTTTCATTTTGTATGTGTTCGTGTAAGAAGACTCAACTCAGCCAGCAAACTGTGGAATATCCATTTTCATAGAAGCCCAAATACTAGATTACCAGACACGGTTGTGCTAAATACCCAACCTGAAAGAAATTACTGCCGTCCTACCCCTTGCAGCTGACTCAGGGGGACCAGCACAGAGAATAAGCCTATGGCCCATGCAGAATAATAAAGCCAGGCCCTGTTAGAGGGTAATGGAGGGAAAACCCCACCTGCCCCAGTCATGGGCATTTGTTTAGAAGTCGGCATGGCCACCAGTCAGAAGGTTTGGTAAGAGATCACAGGACAGTGCCTTGGAGAGATGGGATGTAGGACTGTGTCAGCCAGGCAGGTTCTGTGAGGGCTCCACTCCATTCTGCCTTCTTCCATCAGGGTTCCGCTCCACTCTACCATTCACGTGTTTGTGTGTTGTCATCCCAAGCAGTGTGAGGGAGCCAGAAGCCCTGTCCCACATCTGGCCTGGTGGCCTTGAAGATGAAAAGTCAAGCACACACAGATCGTGGGTACAGCCTTTTGCCAAGGCTGGGGGAAACGTGAAGGCAGAACACGTTTTAGGGCTGAGTTACTCACTGACCAAATTAGAAGCTCGATGCGTTCTCACTCCAAATGGCTTTTGTAACTACTTATTGTTATGGCTAGTTTTATGAGCTGTCACGGGGTTAATGTTTTTCGAGGGGTCTTCCTCGCATCCCCAGTTGCCAAGACTCTACACTTTAGAAGTAGCTAACAGGATGTGTTCTAAGCACACCACTACCTTACATCAATGCGGTGATTCGGAAAGCACCACAGGTCTTTATCTTACTGGTCCTCATTTAAAATGGTACTCCTTAGGATTTCCCTGGTAGTCCAGTGGTTAAGACCCCCATGCAGGGGACATGTGTTCCATCCCTGGTCGTGGAACTAAGATTTCACATTCTGTGTGGCACAACAGAAAAAAAAACTCCTCACTTCCAACCTCCACTGTTATCACAATGGCGTGTAAGATTTAAAACTACCAGAGATGGCCTTGGTTGTCCTAGTTCCGAAAGTCCAGTTGGCATAACTCAAGTGAAATATGATCTTCTTCCCACTGAAGAACAGGAAAATTTGAAATGTAGCTGGAGTTGGGGGTGGGGACTTTAAAAGTGCATTACAGCTGCATTTTGAAAATTTCTCCATCAAAACAGTTAACACCACTTGAAAGGATCTGTGTTCCTGTGAGGTCCTTAAGTGATGATGGTTTTTCTGCACGTGCTAAGTCACTCCTGAAACCAACACTCCTCTTTCCAGCTAGTGTAATTGTTTTAGTAAAAACTGGAATGAGCAGACTTTGCACAGCTTTGGTTCATGGAGGAAATATTCATTCTTAGGAGGGGAAAAAAAACCCAGTTGGTAGATAAGTACCAGGACAAAAATAATGATTAGTCAAAGGGACATGTACAGGAAAGAAAAGTACTCGATCTAGGGACAAGAAGTTTTCCTTAAGGAACTGTTGTTGTTGTAACAGATTGTTTTTATTCAACTGACAATATCTTGGAAATTACCCTTTATCAGGACATAGAGGATGGATGATGTACTATAATACAAGAGATCAACCCACATTGGAATGAACACTCATATTCAGTAATATTTTGATATTAAAACTAATGCTGCAATGCATAAACTTGGCCTGTATTATTCCATTGCTAGCAAATGTGTGTGTTTAGTCACTCAGTCATGTCCGACTCTTTGCAACCTTTTGAACTATAGCCTACAGGCTCCTCTGTCCATGGAATTTTTCAAGCAAGAATACTGGAATGGGTTGCCATCTTCCTCCACCAGATCATCTTCCCCACCCAGGGATCCAATCTGCACTCCTGTGTCTCTTGCATTGCAGGCGGATTCTTTACCCACTGAGTCATCAGGAAAGCCCAGCAAATGAATCGTATACATATTTAATGAATTTATGACCTGGAAGATTTTTAACTGAGGAATTATTAATGATGGTTGATCCAGGGTATATTAAGGCAGGATGAAAAGATGCTGAGAGATCATTATAAACCCATGATTGAGACCATTCATCCAGTGAAGAAGTTGACATCAAGTGAAGCCCAGTGGTCATTTAGGTGGCTAAGGGGTAAAGAATCTGCCTGCCAACACAGGAGGTGCAAGAGACACGGGTTCAATCCCTGGGTGGGGAAGATCGTCTGGAGAAGGAAATGGCAATCCGCTCCAGTATTCTTACTTAGAAAATCCCACGGACAGAGGAGCCTGATGGGCTACAGTCCATGAGGTTGCAAGAGTTGGACACGACTGAGTGACTGGGCACACACAAAGCCCAGTGACTGGCCCGAGGCCTAGAAGTGAAAGCAGATGTCCTGATTCCAAGCCCAGTGCTTCCTCTTTTACCAAGCTGCCTACTCGTTAGAAAGCCCCTGAGGGACGTGCCTGGTGGTCCAGGGGTCAAGAATCTGCCTGCCAGTGCAAGAGACATGGGTTCTATCCCTGGTCAGGGAAGATCCCACATGCCCCAGAGTGGCTAAGCCTGTGCAACATACCTATTGAGCCTGTGCTCTAGAGCCTGATCTCCACAATAAGAGAAGCCATGGCAAGGAGAAGCCTGTGCACTGCAACTAGAGAGTAGCCCCTGCTCGCCACAGTTAGAAAAAGCCCACATGCGGCAACAAGACCCAGCACAGCCAAAAATAAACTTACACACGGACGAAAAAAGAAAGGCTTTGTGCACACATATTGTCTTGCTTGTGTATCAGATGACTCACCTTAGAAGTAGTATGTGTCACTTCTGCTCACGTTTATCAGTCAAAGCAAGCCATGTGTCAACAAGGTGGGATGAATGCATGACCCTATTCTGGGGAGAACAGTGAATAAAAATGGAAACAATAACAGTTTGTACCACCGCCTCCTTCTGGCCTTTCAGCCCAGCAGAGGTAGCAGCTGTCCATAATCTCTAGGTTAGCTCATTGTCCTCTGTTTGACTCTCCTCTTCACTATGTAGCCAGTACCCCCAAGTGGCATCTATTTCTGTTTTAAATGTTCAATCAAATTCTGCTTCTTAGTGAGGCAAGCAGTGTTTAGCACATCGACATATGAACACCTTCTGTGTTTTAGGACGTACTAGGCACAGATCACCATGTGTGGTATCGATTTTTTTAAAGTAATACTATGAGTAAAAATATAAGCAGGGTGACAATATACAGCCTTGACATATTCCTTTTCCTATTTGGAATCAGTCTGTTGTTCCATGCCCAGTTCTAACTGTTGCTTCCTGACCTGCATACAGGTTTCTCAAGAGGCAGGTCAGGTGGTCTGATATTTCCATCTGTTTCAGGATCTTCCAGTTTATTGTGATCCACACATTCAAAGGCTTTGGCATAGTCAAGAAAGCAGAAATAGATGTTTTTCTGGAACCCTCTTGCTTTTTTGATGATCCAGCGGATGTTGGCAATTTGATCTCTGGATCCTCTGTCTTTTCTAAAACCAGCTTGAACATCTGGAAGTTCATGGTTCATGTATTGCTGAAGCCTGGCTTGGAGAATTTTGAACATTACTTTTCTAACATGTGAGATGAGTGCAATTGTGTGGTAGTTTGAGCATTCTTTGGCATTGCCTTTCTTAGGGATTGGAATGAAAACTGACTTTTCCAGTCCTGTGGCCACTGCCGAGTTTTCCAAATTTGCTGACATATTGAGTACAGCACTTTCACAGCATCATCTTTCAGGATTTGAAATAGCTCAACTGGAAGAAGCACAAGCTGGAATCAAGATTGCTGGGAGAAATATCAATAACCTCAGATACGCAGATGACAGCACCCTTATGGCAGAAAGTGATGAAGAACTAAAGAACCTCTTGATGAAAGTGAAAGAGGAGAGTGAAAAAGTTGGTTTACAGCTCAACATTCAGAAAACTAAGATCATGGCATCCGGTCCATCGCTTCATGGCAAATAGATAGAGAAACAGTGGAACAGTGGCTGACTCCATTTTGGGGGCTCCAAAATCACTGTAGATGGTTATTGCAGCCATGAAAGTAAAATATGCTTACACCTTGGAAGGAAATTTATGACTAACCTAGACAGCATATTAAAAAGCAGAGACATTACTTTGCCAATAAAGGTCCGTCTAGTCAAGGCTATGGTGTTTCCAGTAGTCATGTGTGGATGTGAGAGTTGGACTGTAAA
The DNA here is from genome assembly GCF_016772045.2 of Ovis aries. Taxonomy (NCBI): domain Eukaryota; kingdom Metazoa; phylum Chordata; class Mammalia; order Artiodactyla; family Bovidae; genus Ovis; species Ovis aries. Next base: position 40,529,716 of record NC_056055.1, on the reverse strand, counting down.
GAAAGCTGAGTGCTGAGGAATTAATGGTTTTGAACTGTGGTGTTGGAGAAGACTCTTGAGAGTCCCCTGGACTGCAAGGAGATCCAACCGGTCCACCCTAAAGGAGATCAGTTCTGGGTGTTCTTTGGAAGGACTGATGTTGAAGCTGAAACTCCAATACTTTGGCCACCTGATGCGAAGAGCTGACTCATTTGAAAAGACCCTGATGCTGGGAGAGATTGAGGGCAGGAGGAGAAGAGGATGACCGAGGATGAGATGGTTGGATGGCATCACCGACTCAATGGACATGAGTTTGAATAAACTCCAGGAGTTGGTGATGGACAGGGAGGCCTGGCATGCTGTGGTTCATGGGGTCACAACGAGTTGTACACAACTGAGTGACTGAACTGATCTGATGCGTAAAGCTGATAATACTTATGATCACAATCAAACTGAATCAGATGCGAGTTGGTTCCATTCTGAGTGACAAAAAATCCAAAGCAATAGTGACATAAACAGGAAAGAACTTTATTTCCCTTGTCCATAACCATGCCTCAGAAAAGCAACCTGGGACTTCCCTGGCAGACCAGTGGTTATAACTCTGAGCTTCCACTGCAAGAGGCACAGGTTCCACCCTTAGTGGGGGAACTAAGATCTCAAATGGTTCCTGGTGCCACCAAAAAGTTTTTTAAATAAAAAAAGAGGGGAGCAACCCATGGGTCCAATTTGATAACTCCATAGTCATCAGGTGCCCAGGATCAATCATCACTTGACCTGTCCTTCATGCTACAAGATGTATTGAAGCAATGATCAAGTGTTTGGAAACTCAGTAGTTCAAATGGCAGCCTTCTGCAATCCCCTTCTTCAATTACTCTGAAAAAGGTGAATTGCCTGTATTAACTTTTTTTGCTTGCAAAAAATGTAGATTGGTATAATGTCAGTTTACCATAACTCAGCCCTTTACCAGAGCCAGACACAATACTCTTGGGCAGCTATGTGTCCACCTAAAAACTGGAAGTTCTGTGTGTTTTTTTGTGTTTGTTTTTTAAACATGAAAGATAAACTTACTACATAACACCTTTTTAAAAATTTCGTTTATTTATCTTTGGCTGTGCTGGGTCTTGGTTGCTTTGCATGGGCTTTCTCTAGTTGCAGTGAGTGGGAGCAACTCTTCATGGTGGCTTCTCTTGTTGCTGAGCACAGGCTCTAGGCAAGTGGGCTTCAGTAGTTGTGGTGCATGGGCTTAGCTGCTCTGAGGCATGTGGAATCTTCCTGGACAAGGGATCAAACCGGTGTCCCCTGCATTGGCAGGCAAATTCTTATCTACTGGGCCACCAGGGAAGTCCACGCCTTGTTTTTAAAAATATTCGTTTCTGTAGAATTCATAATGCTTGTGTCATTTACGTAAAATAGTTTGATACAGTACACTGTATGTTACAGGCTTTCTTTCTCAAATATTCTAAGGCTTTCCTACTCCTTCTCTTTTGCTAAAGTAAAGGCACTCAAAACAATATGCGAACAAGTTTCAAAAAGAAAATGGGGGCTTTCGTGGTGGTCTAGTGGTTAAGAATCTATCTTCCAATGCAGGGGACTAGGTTGGATCCTGGTTGGGGAACTAAGATCCCACATGCCACCAAAAAGAGGAACACCACAAATACCGACGCCTGTGTAACCTAGAGCCTGTGCTCCGCAACTTGAGAAAGCCTATGAGATGCAATGAAGACCTAGCACAGACTAAAAATAAATTTAAAAGACAAGAAAAGAAAATGAATTGAACAAAATTTTAGTTGCACTACACCAACCAGCTTTAAAATCAGGACAAAATATCTAAATTGGATGCCACACCCTTTTAAGGAAGTTATTATTCATGCTTTTTTCGTCTTAAAGCATGCTCACAAATCAGCAACACAGGAAAAATAAAACAGTCTACAACAATCAATTCTGTTTGCTGAACCTAACAGGTTTATATCATTGCAAAGCAGGAGTGTAAAGAATGCATATCCAGGGAAAAGTAGCAATCTCTGACCAGCCACATATATTCTCCCTAGTTGATAAATCTCAAATAACTAATCTGTAGTCAAAGTAACTTAAACCCCATGAAGTCTGCAGGCAGTTTTTTTCTTTACAGAAAGGAGAGAATTTGCTTTTCAGAACCCTGAAGGAGATCTGATAAAGAAACTTGCTCCCATTAGAGTTAAAAAGAGGAAAGAAACAGCTAAAACACAAGTTCAGAAATTTGCTAGAAATGCTATTATACTGATACTAAAACGAATGAATGTATTCAATGTTTCTGGGCTTTTCAGGTGGCTCAGTGGTAAAGAATCCACCTGCCAATGCAGGAGATGCAGGAAATTATATCCCTGGGTTGGGAAGATCCCCTGAAGAAGGAAATGGCAATCCACTCCAGTATTCTTGCCTGGGAAATCCCATGGACAGAGGAGGCTGGCAGTCTACCGTCCATGGAGTCACAAAGAATCAGGCATGACTGAGAGACTGAACACAGGCAGTCACTGTTTCTATAACACTTTAAAAAATTGCTACAATTACTCTCATTAAATCCTCACCCAAAAATTGTAGTTTGTGTGATCATCCTCATTTAACAAAAGAGAAAGCTGAAATTTAAAGAACATAAATGATTTACCCAAGTTTTAAAGCAATGGACTAAAATTAGTGTTCTTAAGGTTTAGACTTCAGAATCTATGTTCTTTCTTCCCTTCCAGTACACCTCCTTCCATGGAATTTGATGAAGGACACGTGTCTCCATGTTGGAAGTAGATGGTGATGACTCCCAAAAATCTCTGGGTAATGTATTAATACAAGGTGACCTGAGATCTGAGCTACAAGACATAGTCGGATCATTGAAGAAAAGACCCAGTCCTTTGTTATAAGATTGTCTTTCTATAAACCAGAGGACTTGCTGAAAGCTACTTTCTTTATTTCTAAGTGAGATGTACTGGCATGGAAGCCTAGAATTCTCCCATGTGCACTGTTTCCTGAGACATTGAATTTCTGACCCCTTTTCTGCCTCAGTTTTCATCAGCAGTCCCTATACTGCTAGGATGCAGAAACACTGTGAATCCATTCTTAGGACGTATCTGAAGCAGTCAAGTCATAGAAACAGAAAGTAGAAATGTGGTCACCAAGGGCTGGGGGACAGAGGAAGGAGGAATTCATCTGAATGAGTACAGAGTTTCAGTTTTTCAAGATGAGAAAGTTCAAGAGATCTGTTATACAACAGAAATAGACTTCATGCTCCTGGACTGGGCTTTTTAAAATTATTAAGATGGTAAATTTTATGTGTTGTTTAATTGAGATACAGTTGATATACAATATTGTATTAGATTCAGGTGTACAACATAATGATTCAAAATTTTCATCGATTATACTCCATTTAAAGTTGTTATAAAATATTGGCTATATTATCTGTGCTGCAAAATACATCCTTGTAGCTTATTTATTTTATACAGACTAGTTTGTAACTCTTACTCCACTACCCCTATCTTGTCCTCTCCCTGCTTTTCTCTTCTCCCTGGTAACCTCTACACACAGACACACAGACACACACACACACACAGGTATGGAGCAGAATTCTACAGGTGAAAAGTAGGATGCTGGCCCAGGAATTAGTTACATAGCTTTGAGATGCCAATCTAAATTGTCACTAGGTAACTAAGCCATGGACAGAGGAGCCGGGTGGGCTATGGTCCATAGTGTCGCAAAGAGTCGGACACAACTGAAGTGACTTAGCACACACACACACAACTAAGCCATAGCTTTTGAGTACACCATGCATGATCAGATTGGAACTGAGCTACTGAGGTTTTTCTGCTCTTCATAGTTTGGGTTGAATTAAGTGCTGCCAATGCCACATCTACTGAGGAGAGGAAATGAATTGAGGCTGATTGTTGATTGTTAGTGCACAGGTAGTTCAGTCCTTCTCACACCAAAGACAGTGGACAAATCTGTATTATTGGAATTGATTGAACCCTAATAGTATCTGGTGTCGACTCTCCTGATTTCAGGTCTGTTCTCCTAAGAAATGATACATACTATCTTGGAAACCCCAGACATGTGCCTCTAATCAGCCTGGTCTCTGTATCACTCTGGGCTTCCCAGTGGTTCCGTGGTAAAGAACCCGCCTGCCAATGCAGGAGACGCAGGTTCAATCCCTAGGTCAGAAAGATCCCCTGGAGGAGGAAATGGCAACCCACCCACTCCTGTATTCTTGCCTGAAAAATCCCATGGACAGAGGAGCCTGGCAGGGTCCATGGGGTCACAAAGAGTTGGACACAACGCAGTGACTAAACAACAGCAGCAACCGCATCACTCCAGCTGTTGCTGCTACTTACAGGTATGTGCTGGGACTGGATCTCCAGCTGCCATTTTTCCAGGAACTTGCTCCTGCGCACATTCTTCTTATTTTCCTTTTTCCCTCTTACTGGATTTATTATCCTACCTGTATCTCCCTCCAGTGTTCCCTTCTCCCCTACTAGACTCCATCTATTACTATACTTTTCCATTTGCTTCATCCCTTCTCTATTTTATGTTTTTAAACATTGAACACAAAATGCATTTTATTTAGCAACAAACTCTGGGATTCACTGGACTTCCCCAGTGATTCAGTGGTAAAGAATCAGTGCATAATGTAGGAGAGCAGGTTCGATCCCTGGGTCGAGAAGATCCCAGCAAGGAGGAGATGGCAACCCACTCCAATATGCTTGCCTGGAACATGGTGTGGACAGAGAAGCCTGGTGGGCCCCAGTCCATGGGGTCACAAAGAGTTGGACTGATTGAGCACCGAAGCACTGGGATTCGTTAAAATAGAGTGATAAGTTTTCTTAGCATCTGCATACAATAACCAAAGAAGGTTTGATAACAATAGCCTTAGATATAAAATAAGGACCAATAAGCCATTCTTGTCCTCCTGATAGAAATACAGTGGTTGTGGAATTCTCAGTCAAAGGGCTCCTTTCAGGAAAATCTGACCCATCTTCCTATAGCTGACCTGTGGTACTCTGAAAATATTCACGAACAAGCTATCAGTGTCAGACATGCAGATTTGCACAAAGGCATATAAAGGTCTGACATTTGATAAACATTTTTTATTAAAGTGGAAAAGACCTTCTTCTTTGCTCTAGTCATATTTTATAATAATTCATTTCTTTTTATGAACCCTTTTGAAGATGGTAAACCAAGGCCGTAGTAATGGAAAGATATATTCTGGAAGATCTCCCAAAAGGGAGTTCCCAATACGAAGCAACATAGAAAAGGCAGAATAACCACCCTAAGGTTGATTCTGACCAGAGAGTCCAAACTCTAACTCTGACTCTGCCTCTCACTGTGTATACCTGACCTTGGGTAAGTTACTTAGTGCCTCTCAAGCTCTACTCTGTTCACCTATTTTATTGGAATAAAGATACTACCCACATGATAAAGTTAATAAGGAAATGAGAGGGTCTATGTAAATGTCTTATCACAGTTACTCTCAGGGCATAGTAAGATTTGGGTAACTGGTAATACTGAAAACAACATAACCCCTGTTCCTGACATAAGAGAGTAGGTTTGGGGTTTTTTTTTTTCATAGTTTCAAATTGACTATTTTTTTTTCCCAAGCTTTAAGTGTTTTATTTTGTACTGGGGTATAACCAGTTAACAATGTTGTGGTAGTTTCAGGTGAACAGCGAAGGGACTCAGCCATACATATACATATACATGTATCCATGGAGACTGTATATTGTCACCTTGCTTATTTAACCTATATGCGGAGTACATCATGAGAAACGCTGGGCTGGAAGAAGCACAAGCTGGAATCAAGATTGCTGGGAGAAATATCAATAACCTCAGATATGCAGATGACACCACCCTTATGGCGGAAAGTGAAGAGGAACTAAAGAGCCTCTTGTTGAAAGTGAAAGAGGACAGTGAGAGTTGGCTTAAAGCTCAACATTCAGAAAACTAAGATCATGGCATCGGTCCCATCACTTCATGGGAAATAGATGGGAAACAGTGGAAACAGTGGCAGACTTTATTTTGGGGGGCTCCAAAATCACTGCAGATGGCGATTGCAGCTATGAAATTAAAAGACACTTACTCCTTGGAAGGAAAGTTATGACCAACCTAGATAGCATATTCAAAAGCAGAGACATTACCTTGCCAACAAAGGTCCATCTAGTCAAGGCTATGGTTTTTCCAGTGGTCATGTATGGATGTGAGAGTTGAACTGTGAAAAAAGCTGAGCACCGAAGAATTGATGCCTTTTGAACTGTGGTGTTGGAGAAGACTCTTGAGAGTCCCTTGGACTGCAAGAAGATCCAACCAGTCCATCCTAAAGATCAGTCCTGGATGTTCATTGGAAGGACTGATGCTGACTCCAATACTTTGGCCACCTCATGGGAAGAGTTGACTCATTTGAAAAGACCCTGATGCTGGGAGGGATTGGGGGCAGGATAAGAAGGGGATGACAGAGGATAAGATGGCTGGATGGCATCACTAACTTGATGGACATGAGTTTGAGTGAACTCCAGGAGTTGGTGATGGACAGGGAGGCCTGGCGTGCTGTGATTCATGGGGTCTCAAAGAGTCGGACACGACTGAGCGACTGAACTGAACTGAATTCTCCCCCAAACTCCCCTCCCATCCAGATTGGCACATAACATTGAGTAGAGTTCCATGGGCTATGCAATAGACCCTTGTTGGTTAACCATTTTAAATATAGCAGTGTGTACATGACCTTCCTAAAGTCCCTAACTATCCCTGCCCCCTGGCAACCATAAGTTAGTTTTCTGAGTCTGTGAGTGAGAGATCAGGTGTTAAAAGAATTCTGAACACTCAGAAAAAGTGAAAGTGAAAGTCATTCAGTCATGTCCAACTCTTTGCGAACCCATGGACTGTATAGTCCATGGAATTCTCCAGGCCAGAATACTGGAGTGGGTAGCCCTTCCCTTCTCCAGGGGATCTTCCCAATGCAGCAATCGAACCCAGGACTCCTTCATTGCAGGCAGATTCTTTACCAGTTGGACCACAGGGAAGCCCAAGAATACTGGAGTGGGTAGCTTATCCCTTCTCCAGCAGATCTTCCCGAGCCAGGAATCAAATCAGGGTCTCCTGCATTGCAGGTGGATTCTTTACCAACTGAGCTAAATATTCAAAACTCATCAGCTATTGGGTAGCTGTAATTCACATTTATAACAGCAGGTGGCACTAATATCATACTTATCTGATATTCATCGCCCCTGAATTTTTTTCTTTTTTCTTTTTTTCAAGCATTCCTTTTGGTTTTCTTTTCCAGAAACAGCATTTCCTCCTTGATCTTTTCAATTTTGGTTATCCTTCTATGGTTTAGTAGGCTATTTTCAGTAGCATAGCCTAGTAAATTGTTTCTATTTTTAATATTTTTAATGCAGACACAAATTTCCATGGGCGGATTACATGAAATTTTAAAAATTTATTTTGAAGTTTTGCCTTCTTTCTAATTCATTCTCTAAATTTGATCATATTTTTTCCCTATGGGCATTGAAACAAGAGTATTTTACATCTGTGTTCTCCTATGATCCTAAGAAAAGTTCAAGTCCCCTTTTCCAGAATACCACAAGATAACAACAAATACATGTATTAGAAGGAATGTTTGAAGAAAAGACTTTGAGCTTGGCAAAAGGAAAACTATCAATGCTCCTGAAATCATTTTTAAATTGCATGATGGATCTGGTCATGGTTAATTCAGCAGCAATGATCATAACTTTTTTCCAATTCAGTTTGCATTGCTCTCACAATGTATCAGTGTATGTAATATCCTTTGCTGCTGCCATTGCAGCTAATGGCAGGTCATTCTCTAACGCAGCCTGGAAGCCACAGGTTTGACTTTATGTGGTTGCATCAAGCTTGAACTGTGACACGGGCCTGGGTTCCCTCTTGTCACTGAGTTTAGAGATCTTCTAAGAGTTAACCCGGTTCCTCACAGTAAGATGCTCACTCAGAGCCAACTGAAGGCAAAAACACAGGCTCTTGCAAAGTGTATTTGTGCAACCACATCCCAGAGTCTCGGGTGCAACCTAATTCTGTGGTCAGAGCACACACACAGTGGTGTTAAGAAAGATGGACCACAAGAGCAGGGCTGTCAGTTCACACGGGGACAGGAGGTGAACTTGGAGGGTCCTGTATTGCCTTTTAGGGGGCAGTGGCACCAGCTTTGAGGGAGGAATTTACAATGACATCCTGCAACCCACTGAAAGGCCCATTCCCTCCAAAAGCACATGCTAGTGACCAAATAACAGCAATCAGGTTGATCTATTTAAACTTCTCTATAACAAGTAAAATCATTTTGAACCTAAATTCTCTTCCGTGTTTAAGGATGGATAAGTTTTCAGTGGGGGTGGGGGTGGGGGTAGGACAAAACTTTGCAGAAGCTGAAGTATCACAAGTGTACAATCAAGTAGTAAATTTCATGAAATAGCCCTGTTTTAATTTTTGGCCAATGAGGTCCCCTCACATGGACATCAAAAGAAGAGACAAGAGTCATGATAAAATTCTGATTTAGTGGAAAATATTCATTGTTGATTCTGTTAGCCAGTAATTTTCCTAGCAAATAATGACAACTGGGGCTTCCCAGGTGGTGCTAGTGGTAAAGAATCTGCTTGCTAATGCAGGAGATGTAAAAGATGTGAGTCCAATCCCTGGGTTGGAACATCTTCTGGAGAAGGAAATGGCAACCCACTCCAGTATTTTCACCTGGAGAATCCCATAGATAGAGGAGCCTGGCAGGCTATAGTCCATAGGGTCAAAAAGAGTTGGACATGACTGAAGCAAATGAGCACACACACAATGACAATTAGATCTCCTGTAATTCCTGTCTCACATTTCCTTGTATCGGATAAAGCAGTCCTGGTCTAAAGATAGTATTAGAGCAGGGGTCCCCAGCCTCTGGGATCTAATGCCTGATGTATGATCTGAGGTGGAGCTGATGTAATAATAATAGAAATAAAGTGCATAATAAATGTAATGCTCTTAAATCATCCCAAAACCATCCCCATCCCCCAGGTCCATGGAAAAATTGTCTTCCATAAAACTAGTCCCAGGTGACAAAAAGGTTGGGGACCGCTGTATTAGAGGACTTAATGTCTTATTTCCAGTGAATGGGACAATTTGCACTTCAGTGTGATGCAAGCTGCTTGTTTCTAACATAGACTCTTCATCAAATTAAGGATGTATATCCTGTTCTCAGAGCTTCCCAGGTGGTGCTAGTGGTGAAGAACCTGCCTGCCTGCCAAAGCAAGAGACATAGAAGAAGAGGGTTTGATCCCTGGGTTGGGAAGATCCCCTGGAGGAGGGCATGGAAACCCACTCCGGAGTTCTTGCCTGGAGAATCCCATGGACAGAGGAGCCTGGTGCGCGACTGGGACACAGTGTATCCAATTCTTAGTTGATTAAGAGTTTGGATCAAGAGTGAATGTTCGTTTTATCAAACATCTTTGCATATCTACCCAGATGATCATTTGGTTTTTCTCTGAGACTTTTTCATGAGATAAATTCTGTTGATAAATTTCCTACAACCATACCACCCTTCTACTTTTAGAATAAAACTTAAGTCCACTCTACATTGTTCTTTTCATAGAGATGAGATTCACTAATATTTTATCATCTCTGTAGCTATATTTGTACAAATATAAATTTGCATTTATATTTTTCTTCTACACTGTAATGAGTTTTTCTACCAGGGTGATGTTGTTTCATAAAATAACGTAGGAAGCATTCCATCATTTTCTATGGAATAGTTAATACTACACTCAACTGATCTATCCTTCGAATATACAGAAGTATATGCCTTTATATTTAGAGCTGGCATTTTTTCTTTTAGATGTAATATCTGGGCCATATTTTCCATGCCTTCTCTGCTATTTACACATAGTCAAATGTGTGTGGCTCAGCTGGTAAAGAATCCGTCTGCAATGCAGGAGACCTGGGTTCAATCTCTGGGTTGGGAAGATCCCCTGGAGAAGGGGAAGGCTACCTACTCCAGTATTCTGGCCTGGAGAATTCTATGGAGTGTGTAGTCCATGGGGTTGCAAAGAGTTGGACACGACTGAGTGACTTTCACTATGCTATTTGGTCAGCTCAAATTTTCTATGTTTTGGCTCAGTTTTATCCACCTACACTTTCCTAGAGAATTCTGTCTTTCCTTGTGGTTTTTACAATTTATTAATTAAGAACTATGCAGCATAGTCTTTTGTAAATTTGATTCTCTATACCTATGGGCTTATATCCATTCGCCTTCCTTTCTGTACAGTATCTATAGTTTTCTCTTGACTAGATTCACTCCTGCTGCTGCTGAGTCACTTCAGTCGTGTCCGACTCTGTGTGACCCCATAGACGGAAGACCACCAGGCTCCCCCGTCCCTGGGATTCTCCAGGCAAGAACACTGGAGTGGGTTGCCATTTCCTTCTCCAATGCATGAAACTGAAAAGTGAAAGTGAAGTCGCTCAGTCGTATCCAACTCAGCGACCCCATGGACTGCAGCCTACCAGGCTCCTGTGTCCATAGCATTTTCCAGGCAAGAGTACTGGAATGGGGTCCCATTGCCTTCTCCAGGTCCATTCAATTGATCAGAATGCTCACATTCTTTTGTGTACAGTGTCCATAGTTTTCTTTTCTCTTGACTAGATTCACTCCAGGTCTATTCATTTAATCAAAATGTTTCACTTAAAACAGCTTACAGAACATCAATTAAAATCTATGGCCAGTGGAATTTTCCTGTTGTTCACATTCTAAGTAAACAAGCGTTTCCTATCTTCTAATAAGACACCATTGAGAAGAATGCTAACATATGTACCCAGACCATGAGTTACAACAACAATTTTTAAAACAGGAAGACTCTGACCTCCCTGTGAGGCAGTGGCTAAGACTCTGTGCTCCCAAGGTGGAAGGCTCAGGTTCGATCCCTGTTCAGGGGAGTAGATCCCACGCGGCTCAACTAAAGTGTTCACAGGCTGCAACAACAACAAAAAGATCATGCTGCAACCGAGACTGAAGATCCTACATACTGCAGCTGAGATCTTGTGCAGCCAAATACGTAAGATAAATCTTACAAAATAAGACTACAGTCAAGCAAGGCCTTTTTGGCAAATTACAGGAGAAACCAAAACACAATTCCCAGGGCCAGACTCTCTCTTGGCACTTGAAGTGTGAGCCAAGCCCAAAGTTAACAAAGACAGACTTTAACAGTCAGATGGTTTCTCAATAGAATTTGCTCCAGAAAGAACATCAGTGAGATTATTTCTCCTCCTAAGAGACGTTTTGCATATGTTCTATGAGTCGTTTTGAGAAACAAACCCTGAGGCATCATTTTATGGAGGGAAGGGCTTATTTAAAGAAGAACATTATGCCACAGTAACATGACTAAGAAACCCTGTAAGAAAGGAAGAAACCCCTGAGCCAGCTGGGCCAGGTGATTGCTCCAAGTTACTCAGAGAAAGCTTGTTATTGTGAAAGAAGTGAGTTCAGGAAATTTGCCTAAAGATGACACAAAACAATCCTGAGATGAAGCCATACCTTGAGCTGGAAGACTGTACAAGCACGACTGCATCCATTACGCTGCCTGCAAGTTAACAATAAAGGTTTGTTGCCAAGCTATCATTCATGGGCTTTGCAAAGCAGTATTTGCTTGGTTTGAAGAACAACTTTCAAAATAGCTTTAACTTAGGGGCTTCCATGATGGTTCAAAGGCTAAGACTCTGCACTCCCAATTCAGGGGCCCCAGATTCAATCCCTGGCCAGGGAACTAGATCCCAATGCTGCAACTCAGAGTTTGCATGCCACAACTAAAGATCCTGCAAGCCACAATGAAGATGGAAGATCCCACATACCACAACTAAGACCTGGCACAGCCAAACAACCTAATACATAAATTTAAAAAATTAATTGAAATTACTAATGAAAAAAATCTAAATTTAAAATCTTATCATCCAAATGAACAATCCCTAAAAACTTAGGTGTCTTCTATTGTGACAATAACAACTCTGTGTTAAATGTAGGTTCTCTCAAGAGGATAAAGAGTTGACATTTTAAAACATGAATTCTGAGGCCAAGGACCAGTTGAAGACAGCAAATAATTGTACAAATCCCATTGAACTTATGAAGATAAAAGTAGTTAAGAATATCACCCATATGTTTATCTGAAGGAAATGAAAACAGGATATCTCAGAGATCTATGAGCTCCCATGTTGACAACAGCATTATACTCCATAGCCAAGGTGTGGGAATGACCGAAGTTTCCATTAAGAGATGAACAGATAAAGAAAATGTGGTATATATCGACAATGGAATATTACTCAACCATGAGAAAGAAGGAAATCCTGCCATTTCTAGCTACATGGATGGACCTTAAGGCATTATGCTAATAAACTACGTCAGACAGAGAAGGCCAAGCACTTTATGATCTCACTCATATGCGGAGCTTAAAGAAAAGAACTCATAGAAACAGAGCAGAATGGTGGTTGCCAGGAGCTGGGGGATGTGGGAAATGAGGAGATGTTGGTCAAAGGGTTCCAACTTCCAGTTGTAAGATGAGTAAGTTTTGGGACTTCCCAGGTAGTCCAGTGGTTAAGACTCCATGCTTCCACTGCATGGAACAGGTTCTATCTCTGGTCAGGGAACTAAGATCCTGCCTATTGCATGCTATGCAATATGGTCAAAATTTTTTTAAATAAATAAATATTTCAGAGAATTCTTGAGGGCCAGAAAACTAAAAAGAAAAAAGATAAATAAGTGTAGGGGATCTAATATACAGTATAGTGACTACAATACTGTATTATATACTTGAAAATTGCTGAGAGTAAATCTTCAATGTTTTTACCACACACACACACACACACACACACACACACACACACATTAATCACATGAAGTGATGGAGCTGCTACCTAATCCTATTGTGGGAATCATTTCACAATAATATGTACATCATATCATCACATTGTACACCTTATATATACAATTGTATGTCAATTATATTTCAATAAGGCTGGAAAAAAAAAGATTGTCTATCTGGATCTGTTTCTACAGTTTCAACACTCTCAGTTCCTTGACAAGTTTCCTTTCAAATATTTCTGGAATAGTCCTCAGAATAATCTGACCATTTTCTTTTATTTCTTACTCCGATCTTTGCTAGGTGGTATCACCAGTGTCTACAAGGCCTTGCAAACCTTTCCATGGATGTTTTCATATCTCCTTCTAGCACCATGATTTCTGCCAGACACTCTGTCTTTTCCATTAGGACACACAAGAAAACAATGTCTCTCCCTCCACTTCTTTATTTTCCCCCCAGGTTAATTGAGACATAATTAATATAATACTGGGCAGGTTTAAGCTATGTAACATGTTGACTTGATATTTACATATTACAAAATGACTACCACCACAGCTGTAGCTAACACCTTCATAGCATCACATAATTAATTATTATATGCTTTTCTACATAGTCTAGGTGAAAACATTTACAATATACTTTCTCAGCAACTTTCTAGTATATAATACAGTATTGTTAACTACAGCATAGTCATCATACGGTACATTAGATCCCCAGAACTTAGATCCTCGTTAGATTCGCAACTAGAACTTTTAGTTCCAAGTTTGTAACTTTTGACCAACATCTCCTCAGTCTTGCCTTCCCCCAGCTCCTGGCCACCATCAGCCTATTCTGTTTCTATGCGTTCATAGATCAAGTATTTAACTTTCTATTTGACTTATTTTCCTTAGCATAATGCCCCCAAGGTCCTCAATGATATTGCAAATGTCAGGATTTCTTTCTTTCTCAGGGATGAATAGTATTCCATTGTATGTATGCACCACATCTTCTTCATCCATTCATCCTTGCATTTACACTTAGGTCATTCCCACATCTTGGCTATTGTGACTAAAGCGCAATGAACATGCCTCCCTCACCTCTTTGAAAGTCCACTTATTCAGTGGGTACCAAAGCAGTTACTGTGTGCCATTGTCTTATAGAGATTTAGTTACGTTTTTTATTCAGCGTCCATCGTTCAGAATAGAGGGGCTAGGCCAGTAGACTATTCCCCAGAACAGATACTCACTGTTGTCAGTGTCCTGTCCTCTGAAGCCAACCTTCACTACCCGGAGTTCTCCTCTCCTAATGACCTTTCTTCCAGAAGCTTCTCCCAAATCCTTATGTGACAGATTTCTGGTGGGTAAGTGCCACATCGGTGCCTCCCTTGTTCCCTGCCTCTTCTCCTGGAGGCCCTTTCCCCTTCCTTTTCTCCCCTCCTCCACAGACTCCAAAGGGTAGCAGTCACAGTACAGAGCAGGGGTTGGCAAATTATGACCCTCAAACCAAATCCAGCCTGCAAAAATGATTTTTAACATTTTAAAAATAATTGGAAAAAATCAAGAGAGGAATATTTCATGATATAAGAAAATGACATGAAATTCAAATGGCATGTCTACAAATAAAGTTTTATTGGCACACAGCCACACTCATTTGTTGCATATTGTCTATGGCTGTTTTTCTGCTAAAACTGCAGAGTGGAGTGGTTGAAACAGAGACCATGTGGCCTGCAAAGTCTAAAATACATACATGGGCCTTTTACAATAAAAGTTCACTGATTCTTGGTTTTGACCATGGACCCTGGCACTAGTCTGCCTGGGTTTTGAATTTAGTTCTGCCACTACCTATGTGGGCAGTGCTATAACCAGGTCTGAGTTGCAATTTGCACATTTGTAACGAGGAGATGACAGCAGTTCTATTTACCTCCTTAGGATGTGTGGGGATTAAAGAAATTGAATAGTACCAGACACAAGCCATACATGTTAATTACCACTGTTACATTACAGCTGCTGACCATGGAAAACCTGTCTGGTATTAAATAAAAATTCTGGACCAAACGTTTTTTTCTTAACTGACCTCAAAGTAATAGGAAAATTTGCTGAATATGACAGTTACCTAGACAGTATAAGAATAGTGTCCTTGTTACAAAGGGGCTGCAGAATGAAACTTCACTCCTGTCCTAAATAAAGGTCAAATCTAGGCATTTAACATCCTGCTTTTCTACATTGTCCAGGGAATCTCAGCAACCAAGTAGTTGTTTAAACAAAAGAAAAACTACTTGGTTGCTGAACTACTTGGTTGCTGAGATTCCCTGGACAATGTAGAAAAGCAGGATGTTAAATGCCTAGATTTGACCTTTATTCAGGACAGGAGTAAAGTTTCATTCTGCAGTTTATTTTGTTTTGAAGAAAGTTGAATGTTTTTTTTTTTCATTTTCCTCTACATTTTCCATGAAAATGAATAATTTTATGTAGTTACAATCATAATATAGCATATATAGTTGAATTATTTTTACTTAAGCTTACAGCTTAACTTTTCCATTTTGCTTCTTAGTTTTCATCATCTTTTTAGACAGTTTTATGGAGATAATTTTTCAATATATATATCTATCTTTCTCAAGATACATTTAAATAGGACTTCCATGGAGGTCCAGTGATTGGGAATCAGCATGCCAATGCAGGGAATATGAACCTGTGCTGCCTAACAAGAGAAGTCACCACAGTGAGAACCTGTGCACTGCAACAAAGAGGAGCCCCTACTCTCCACAACTAGAGAAAGACCCAGCACAATCAAAAACAGGTAAATAAATTTAAAAAAAGACACCACTTAAAAAGATATATATAAATATATTCTTTTAAAAAGTGAAGTAGTTTTCATTCCTTCTTCCCTATCAAACAACCCAGTTTTCATTAAATTAATGACTTCAATGGCTCAGATGGTAAAGAATCCTCCTGCAGTGCTGGAGACCTGGGTTTGATCCCTGGGTTGGGAAGATCTCCTGGAGGAGGGCATGGTGACCCACTCCAGTATTCGTGCTTGAGAAATCCCATGGACAGAGTAGCCTGGCAGGCTACAGTCCATGGGGTCACAAAGAGCTGGATGCAACTAAGCGACTAAGCACAATGATTTCAACTATCTCATCCTCTGCTGCCTCCTTCCCCTTTTGCCTTCAATCTTTCCCAGCATCAGGGCCTTTTCCAATGAGTTGACTGTTCCCAGAGCATGAGATGGTTGGATAGCATCACTGACTCAATGGACATGAAATTGGGCAAACTCCGGGAGATAGTGAGGGATGGGGAGACCTGGTGTGCTGCAGTCCATGTGGTAACAAAGAGCTGGACATGACTGAACAACAACAAATGCCTTCAAATTGCTCACATCATCAGCTTCTCCTAAAGGATATGTGGAGCATAGAGTATTCTAGAAACAAAGCTAAAAGCTTCTTGTTATGAAACTGTTCACCAAGCATCAATCTCTCAGTGATGGGGCTGAAGATATGAACAGCTTTGGAGCCCTGATCATCATCTCCCCATTCATCAGAGAAACCGGACCTCCAAAGTCACAGAGCAGAGCCAAGGATGGACCCAGAGATGCTCAGGCCAGGGTATTTGAGGACAGAGAGTAGATAGTGATGGGAATCTCCAGGTCATATGAACAAGGTGTTTCTAGAGCTGTAGATATCCATTCCTTTGTCCTGTTTAGCTCAGGGGTCTCAAATTACAATGTATCACCCTGTCCTGAAGCATTTGCCCTAAGAAGACTGCAAAGCAGTGTTTAGAGTCAAATATATCCCTCCTCCCCTTTTTTTGTAGTTCTAGTAACTCCACTCTGGCTTCCTAGGTGGCTCAGTGATAAAGAATACACCTGCCAATGCAGGAGACGTGGGTTCAGTCTCTGGGTCAGGAAGATCCTCTGCAGAAGGAAATGGCAACCCACTCTAGTATTCTTGCCTGGGAAATCCCATGGACAGAGAAGCCTTGCCGGCTAGAGTTTATGAGGTCGCAAGAGTAGGACATGACTTAGAGACTAAACAACAAGAAACTCCACTCATATGTGGGATCAAAGAATGAGCTTCCTCTACCTAGAAAAGAATTTTTTCTTTAACCGAACCCTTAGCTTCTTTGAAAGATTCAATTAAGTCCGCCAGATTTGGGAAAATAAACCTGGTAATCAGTGGAGGAAGTAAAGCGCTTGCCAGCCGTCTTCACATCTCTCTATTCTCACTGACATCGTACCTAGCCTCCAAATTCATTTATCCTCATTTCTTTCTCCAAGGCACCTTCCAACAGAGCAAGCTAGTGCGTGTGAGTGCTTATTTGTGTTTGCATATGGGTGGGTTTTGTAGTCCGAATATCCCTGGTTGTGGAATATGCTTAATGTTTCCTCTGAAAAAATATCAGAGGAAAAAGAAAAGGGTATTTCTGGGAATCTTGCTGTTATTCCACTTACCCATCTAGTTGACTTTCTAATTTTCAGCTGCATTTTAATAAAAGACTTTGAATAGCTCTGCTTTTATGATTTAAATGGACTTTCAAATTGGGATTTAACCATCTGATATAACAAAGTGGGTGGACTTCAGTCTTCAGAGGAAAAAGAATAAACATCCTGAAAGCTGTAATTAAAATTTTCCATTTTCCTCCAACCCTCTTATTGCAATTATTGTCACACTTGAAATATCCAGTGTCCAAATTCAAACCTCAAGTTTTGCAAAAAGCCTTCAATTCGAGGTAGTGGGGTGGGGGTGAAGGCAAGGTGGAGGGAGTGTGTGTTGGGGGGTGGGGGTGAGGCAGCTGAAGTCATTTTGGTAGAAATCCAGTTATGTTGAATGAGGATTAACACTCTGATGTGTATTAAATTTAAAATAAACCTGTGGTTAGAGAATGTCACTTATCCAATTTTCTCAAACACAGGTGACCTAAGTAACTGTGCAAAATACTTAAGCTCCTAACGGTCCACATGGAGAATTGCTGAGGAAGGTATGAAGTCAGACCTAAGGAAATATGAAAGGAAAACTTCAATACAGAGCAACTGGGATATAAAAGGTGAAGATAGGTAGATATCACAGATGACTAAGAAAATGGCAACTCTATGTAGTAACTGTGTAATTGGCCTTCCCAATACAGACCCCTCCGCCAGGCTCTCTGCTTTTGTTCTTCTCAGAAGTATCCAGATAATAGTGTCTGATGCAGGTTTCCTGACTTGTTTTACAGATGCTAAAACCCCCACCAAGTGGAAGAAATCAATGACTTGATGACCATGAGCACATAGCCCCCCAGACCTACTGGGGCCTAGCTAAGGATCTATATTGTTAACCCCTGTGACAGGATCCTGTTACCTCACCATCAACCAATCAGAGAATTGTGCATGAGCTGATCACAGTCTGGGATGCTCCTCCCTTACCTGGCTTTTAAAAATGCTTAGCTGAAACCAATGGGGAGTTTGAGCATTTTTAGAATCCTGAACTTCTTGCTTGGCTCCCTGCAATAAATACGGCACTTTCTTTCACCACAACCGAGTGTTAGTAGAGTGGCTCCACTGCATGTGGGCAAGCCAACCCAGTATTACCCATTCCCCTCTCCTTAGGGTTATGCTTGACTCATGCTGTGTTTCACACTAGGGGTCAAGATTCAGAGTTTCTAAGGCCTGAAGCCTATGTAGTGAGGCTGTTTATTAAAAACAAACAGATTTATCCATTCACCAAACTTTCCAAAAGGGCTTCCCAGTTGGCTCAGTGGGTAAAGAATCGACCTGCAATGTAGGAGAAAAAGGACACTAGGGTTCAATCCCTGGGTCGGGAAGATCCCCTGGAGGAGGAAATGGCAACCCACTCCAGTATTCTTGCCTGGGGGATCCCATGGACAGAGGAGCCTGGTAGGCTCCAGTCCAGGGAGTCATAAGAGTTGGACACCACTGAGCTACTAAGCACACAGACTTTCCAAAAACATGCGGTAGTAAAAGTACACTGGGGAGTCCAGAGCCTCAGTAAATTTCCTTGTGTCCACACTGCCCTTCAGTTGTTTCTACCTTCAGTCTATGTCAAGAACTTTTTTTCTATCTGGACCCCTACCATCCTGGATCCAACTGCCTTCATTTCTTGCCTGAACTACTGAAACAGTCTTCTGACCATCTGATCTTCCTTCATCTTCCCTTGTGTCTTTACAGTCTACTCAACCCACAGCAGTCACGTGAGATCCTGTCCTTGGTTGGTTCAAAATCCTCCAAACGTTTGTCACAGCCAGTATATGAAGTTCTCACCATACCCTTTGTGGTCATGCTTTATTGGCTCACACTGTGTCTCTCACAAGTTTTCTCCCACACTCTGCCCCTTACTAACATCTCTTGCTACCCAGGAATACTTGCTGTTCCTCCGTGGTTTCAGAACCAGCCAAACGTGCCTCTGTCTTTTACTCTTGCTGTCGTTGATTTCTGAATGTTTTTCTCTGAAATCCTCACTTCCTGCAGATCAGAGATGCCTTAGCAGACCACTGGATATGGAAGTGCAGCATCTCTACCTCCCTCATCCTGTCCTCTTTACTCTGGAGTTTTCTATACAGGTTTAGCCTCGTTTGGCTTAAGTTTGCCTTACCCGCCTCTGTTAGACACTAAGCTCTATGAGGGTAGGAATTTTATTTTATTCACTGCTGTGCTCCAATTCGTCGAACAGTGCTTGACACCTAGTAGGCAACCAATAAAAATTTGAGAAAAGAAAAAAAATTACCTAACCTGGGAAGCTAGGTTAATCATGATGTCATTAGCAGAGGAAAAGAAATCTGGGGGAGAGATGATGGAATCCCTTCTGAATGTTGTCTAAATAAGTGACTAGATTTCTTAAATTATTATTATATTTGATGAATAAATACGTAGAGTTACCCACCATTAACAAAACCTTAAAAAAAATTCAGATCTGACTTTGCAAAAAGTTACCAAAGTTAAAATGCACCGTTTTCAGTGAAGTTTTGCTTTTTTTTATTACGTGTTTATTTCATTTTCCTTTCACATTCGAAATCGGCAAGAAAATCTTCATAGGCTGCGAGAACAAAGCAATTTCAAGAGGCTTTTTCTCAGATGGTGAACCCGAATCAGCTGGTCATTTACTCTGAGATTTTACTTCTATGGGTTAGGTAGCAAGGAGCCCCACAGCCACCTGGGACTCGGATCCAATCTTCATTCTTGAGGTCTCTCCAGATGGAAGTGAGTTCCAGGAGGAGAGTTTCAGAGGACGCCAACAGCTCAGGGCTGTTCAAATGTGCAGTCCCTGCGTTTGACTCTGAACAGTGCAGCTAGTGAACAGGAAAGATTCGGATGTGCTCGTCCCCTTCCCCGCAGGAACACTCTTAGGGCTGCTGGAAAAGGGAGGTCTTTGGGGCGGGCTTTCCCCTGGACCATGTAGGTCTAAATTTCTTTAGCTGGGTCTGAGTCTCTTCAGCTGGGGAGGAGCCCAGGTGTTTTCCGGGGACATAAGATTTCCAAGTCAGAACTCGCTACATAATTCTCGCTCAGGGGCTCCCCTAAGAAACTACTTGATACTTCTGAGGAGCCCGGCTCCTTCCCATTAGTTCTCTATTTACCAGAAGACAAATGTTCCTGCTTTGAAGGCTATGAACCATGGCCACAGGAGATCACGTTTGCCTTGGAGTCCGGCTTCCGGCTCTTGTGGTGACAACGAAAGCTCTAGGGGGTGAACGCAGTAGTCAGCTGCTCATTCATTCAACAAATATTTATCGAGCGCCGGTTGAGTGCCTGGCACTGCGAGAGCCCGGGCGGCTAGAAACGACTTATCTTAGATCCTATGCACTCATCCTAGTTCCCCTAGATGTTGCAGAGCGCGCGGTGAGGAAGGACTCCGCATCTACTCCCGCTTGCTCCGCCTGGGGGTGCCCGACCCCTCGAGCGCAGCCCTCCCGACACCCCGCCGCCGGGGATCCAGGCTCCAGGGTTTAGCCCGGTTGGGGACGGCGAGGGGCAAGAAGCCAAACACTAAAAGGATTTAAAAAAACAAAAACACACCAAAAAAACCGTACCCCAGTCTGTGCTGGGAAACTGCTCCCGGGAAGTGTGCAAGGCGCAGCCGGCCTGGGCCCGGGAGAGCGTGGAGACCTTGGCTGGCCGGCGCCCGCGGGTCGTGTCGCGGAGGCGGCCTTGGCGGGCGGAGGGCGCGGCCAGCGGGAGGGGCCGAGGCGGCGCCGGGAGGGGCGCGCACGGCGGCGTGGCTGCCGGGCGCAGCAGGTGACCGCGGCTCGCGGTGTGAGCCGGAGCGTATAGCTGGCGGCGCGGCGCGCGGGGCCGAGCGAAGTTTGCCGGAACATGGCGGAAGGGCCCGGGGCGCGCCGGTGCGCAGCGCGGTGGCGGTCCGAGCCCCAGGAGCTGTAGCCGCCGCAGCCGCCGCCGCGGGGCGAGGTCGCCGCCATGGCCCGCTGGATCCCGACCAAGCGGCAGAAGTATGGGGTTGGTGAGTACTCGCCCCACCCCGTCCCCGCCGCCGCCGCCGCCAAGTTCGGGGGAGCGGCCCTGCCGGGTGCAAAGTTGGGCGGGGGACGCACGGTCACTCGGTGCGCGCCTGCCCGGGACCGGGCTGCCGCTACCCGCCGGGGCGCCGCCAAGGCTCGGCTTGGGCCCCATTCGTTCTGGGAGCGGTGTGAGCCGGAGCCCGCTCCGGGAGCCTCATGGAGGGTGGGGGGTCATTCTGAGTTTGGGGAGTCCGAGTGTCTAAAAGTGCAGTTGGTTTCCGGACTGGCTGTCCTGCCCCCCGACTCCCAAGGCTGCAGCGCTTTGCAGAGTAGAAACGTGCAAAGCCCGGGCGCTCGCTCTGCTTCATTTGGGGCGCCCTGCCGCGGTGCTCGCGCCCACTGTCCCCCAATCCACCGGCCCGCTCCGGCCCGTGTAGCTTCATTCAGTTCTTTGTAACCGGCCGAGGCCCGTGGAACGCGAAGTCGGCGGGCTGCCCCAGCGCTTCCTGCCTTTGCTCTTAGGTTCTCCCTGCGGCCCCAAGTGAAGAGTTTGTGGGGGGGCTGTTGCGGGGGGGCGGTAGGGAGCCGTCCTCTCCCAACTCCTCCCAGGCACAGGGATCCCTGTAGCAGTTGTAAACTGGTCAGGAGACTCAAGCTGTGGTGTGGAGGTGATGGAAGCGGCAGGAAGTGTGTGGTATGGGAGCGGGGGTGGCTGGCCCCCGCGGCTGCTGGTGCGGACTGTCGTCCTCTACCCAAGCGTGAGTGGAGACGGTCTCCGACTGCCTTCTGAATCCCCATTCCGCCGTGGGATAAGACAAGGACATTTTACTGGGAACACTGTGACAGGTCCTGTGCTAGGCACTTGGCCGTTTCGAACAGCGGTGCTGGAAGGGCCGGCAGGATGTGCAGGAGGTTGCTTTCGTGTTAGTTTTCGATCCGAAACGGTGGTTGAGCGGGGCTTTAACCCAGGTGAAAACTCTTGGTCTTTCCACTTTTTATCGAGGAGTGAGGTTGCTTAGGTCTTGTGGAAAGACTGCTGTTAGTGGGGCGATTAAAGTGGCTTTAGGCTTGGGGGCGATTCCCTAGTATAAACACAGTTGAGAATTTTATCACTTCCTTTCAGGGTCGTTCATTGGGCATATTTGTAAGTCTTCGGCTTAACTACCATCTCGCTCGCATTTTTTTACCCCCTCACTTTAGTGGGAGGAACCTATTCTATGTTTTCTGACGGCTTTGTCAGTTTCAGTGAGAGATCTCTAGGGGCTTTTCAACTGGGAAGACTTGATTCAGTTACAAAGAAACAAACCAACTCTTTCATATTTATTACTTTGAGATGGTGATCCTCGTGTATATATTTATATGTGTGTGTATACAATAATATGCACAGGATTCCTTGTTTTTCCTTTGCAAAAACTTTTTCCTTTAAATTTCTTTTAGAATCCTTGCACTCTTCTGTGATTGTAGTTCTGCTTAATACTTTGGTCATGAGCTTTCAGGTGCCAGTTAGTAAGTAGCCAATAATTCTGGGAGTCAGATGGAGCTAATTTCTTTGTTTGTGTTAACTGGGTACTAACTCCTAGATGAAAGTATATTTAGCAATGCCTAGTCAACACTTCTCACAAAAAATTATCAATTCTAATTTTGTTTAATAGGAGAAACTCTCTCCAAAAGTATTCTGAGTTTAGCATAGTTAAGGCAAACATATCCTAAAAACATGGGTTTTATTTCCATAGTTATAGTAACAAGAGTGGTATTTTCTCTTTTTAATTTTTATCATCAGTCAAGAAAATTGAATTGCATTTCAAAGGTATAGGTAGCGGCAAAATTGCCCCAGAGTATCATTTAGAAAATTTATTTCCCTAGACACAATGGATACTTCAAAAAAAAAAAACACACAAAACTTTTAATTTTGTATTGAAGTATAGGTGATTAACAGTATTTGTGATAGTTTTCAGGTGGACAGCAAAGGAACTCAACCATGTACATACATGTATGCATTTTGCCCCAAACTCCCCTCCCATCCAGGCTGCCACATAACTTTGACCAGAGTTGCCGACACAATAGATTGTGATGAATCTGGGTTTGATAAAAAGGCCCACTGTTAGGACAGATGAGCTTATGGGATCAGTGTCCATTGTTTATTCCCAAGACACATGGTGATCATGCTAGCTCCCTGCTGGGAAGCCTTCCTTGGCCAGCAGGGTAAAGTCTAAACCGAGCCCAGTTTTCAAGGTTTTAAGACTCCAGCTCAGTATGTTTTCATAAAGCATATCTCTCACCGCTTCTCTCATCAACCCTCTAACGCAGACGCTGCCCTCTCCCTCTTGTGCTGTACACGGAGAGTCCCTCCTCTGGGACTCTTCGCTCCTATGCGTGTCCCCTGTTCCGAGTGCCCTTCCACCTCTGAATCCCATAATCTGGCCTTTCACCCAGGGTACGCTGCTTCCTCAACATTCCTACATTTTATTACTTAACCTTTGGTTCAGTGAATCAGAAGGTTATGGTATTGCATCCTTGGGACTAGAGGTATACGGGTAGAGAGCATGCATTCAGTAACTGCTTGTCCTTGGCGTTGGTGTGACATTCTAAGGCACCAACCTGATTTCTACAATTTAGTGCAGTTTTTTTTTTTTCCCCTCTTAGGTTTTAACATCTCATTCACTCTAGTATGACTTTTACCTTGTTCTGTTAGATGAAGCGAGACCCTTAAGTTTGTCTTTATCTTTGCAAGTAAAAAAAATGATATGCTGCTGAGAAAGCAGGCATGGAATAGATGGACTTGCTTAAATGTGATTGGGAAAAATTAGCTGGTTGGATTAATGGCTGCCCCACAGCCATGGAAAATGCTTTTCTTTCTCCTTTTTTCTTCCTTGTTTTCTTTTTCTTCCTTTTTCTTTTATTTTTTTTCTGTTTTAGGACTTGAG
Source organism: Ovis aries (assembly GCF_016772045.2). Taxonomy (NCBI): domain Eukaryota; kingdom Metazoa; phylum Chordata; class Mammalia; order Artiodactyla; family Bovidae; genus Ovis; species Ovis aries. Next base: position 40,505,533 of record NC_056055.1, on the reverse strand, counting down.
GGTCAAACACTTTGACTTTGATGTTAAGCAAACCTTAGTGATACATGTCCAGGTTAGTGTTCTGATTATCGAAACGTTGCTTCAGTCTGTTCAACGATAGACCCAAATTATGTTGATGACAGAGTCTTTGCAAAATTATTCATTATTGTTTGTTGGAATTTGTCCCATATGTTTTTAAACCGTGATAAAAGGTACTTTGGGGGAATATGTGCTTCACTTTTAACTTTGCAACAGTTTTGTTGTCCTAGGCCTAGTTAGTCTAAAAGCATTTAACTTTGTAGATTCTCAAATGTTAGTGTAAAAACAAACTGGATTCTTGCAGTGCTTTGTTAACGCACTTAGGTGTGCTGTGGGTCTTCAGTTTGTCCTCACCGTGGGCATCATGTTCCGTAGACTCTAGCTGGAGTGATGGAACTTGGTCTCAGAGTAATTAGTGAACTGCTTAAAATAGATAGTTCCCACCTGTTTGGTTGCATGAACAGCTTTGGCCCCTTTCTTGGAGCAAAGTGGTCCCCTTTCTTGGAACAAGGTTTTTAATTCCATACAGTCAAGTATAAAAGATTGAAAACAAGCCACTTGTATTGAATACAGCTGTCAAGATAGTTTTCAAAATTTGTTATTGTAATATATGTGCTTTAAAAAAACTAAAGTTTTTATTGTGTATTTTACAATATTGCTTCTGTTCTGTGCTTTGTTTTTTGGTGGTGAGACATGTGGGATCTTCGTTCCCCAACCAGGGATCAATCCTGCAACCCTCTGCATTAGATGATGAAGTGCTAACCACTGGACCACTTGGGAAGTCACCTGTGCTTCTTTATTAACACATAACTATTTTGAAATAGTGATGAGCATGTACAGTTTTTCAAGATATCTGTAGTAACCATAATATGCCATTTAATCACCTGTGATTTCTTTTTATTGAATTTGTTTTTGAAGTATAGCTGATTTGCAGTATTGTGTTAGTTCCAGGTGTACAGCAAAGTGATTGTTATATGTGTATATAGATCTGTTCTTTTTCAGATTCTTTTCCATTATAAATTATTACAAGATATTGAATGTAGTTCCCTGTGCTGTATGGTAGGCCCTTGCTGGTCGTCTGTTTTCTATGTAAAACACCTGTGATTTCAATTGAGGCCAGCATCTCTGGTACACTTGTGGTTTATTGCCTCTGGTCATCAATGCAGTAACTGAGTGTCAGAGAACAGATACGTAATTTTTTTACCCTTTTCAAGCCCAGGGATCCTTGAATTTGAACACAGATTAAGATGATCACACAGCTAGTAAATTATAGAGCTTATTAGTTACATGACCAAACTAGATATTATACAGTTGTAGTGAACTGAAGAAGGCCTCACTCTAGTGCATTCATGTTCTAACAACACTGAGGCTGAGAATAAAAGGAATAGAGAATTAATGTTTATTATGGATTTACCTCGTGACAGGCACTGCTCTAAACCCTTTGTTTCAGTGTGTCCCAGGTACCTGTGGAGGTCTTGGAGACACTTTCAGATGGCCCATGAGATTAAAACTTTTCCTGGTAATAATAGTAAGATGTTACTGGCCTGTCTTCACTCTGTTCTGTCATGAGTACACAGTATAGTTTCCCAGAGGCTACATCGAATGTGATACTACATCAGATTGAATGCAGAGGCAGGTGTGAGAGTCCAAAGGCCTTTTGTGAAGCCAGATATTAAAGAGGTTTACAGATATGCAAGGCAGTGCCACTCTTCTAAGTGTTTTTGTTTGGAAAAGTGTTAGTCTCACTCAGTCATGTCCAACTCTTTGCAACCCCATGGCTGTAGCCCTCCAAGCTCCTCTATCCGTGGAATTCTGCAGGCAAGAAGACTGGAGTGGGCTGCCGTTTCTTCCTCTAGGGCATCTTCCCGACCCAAAAATCAAACCCAGTCTCCTGCATTGCGGGCAGATTCTTTAATGTCTGAGCCATGCTTGATCTTAAAAAATACTTTGCTAGCATCTGTTGGGTTTATTGTGACTTCTTGGTGGCTCAGTGGTAAAGAATTTGCCTGCCAATGCAGGATACCCAGGTTTGACCCCTGTGTTGGGAAGATCCTCTGGAGAATGAAATGGCAACCCACTTCAGTGTTCTTGCCTGGAAAATCCCATGAACAGAGGAGCCTGAAGGGCTATAGTTCACGGGGTCCCAAAAGAGTTGGACCACGACTTAGCCACTAAACAATAATTGGGTTTATTATGGTTACTTTAGTTAATAAGTGTTTTTTTAAATGCCTCAACTTGAATTTCTAATATACTGAATCGTGATAGATGTAACCCACATAAGCAAAAGCTCTTTAGAATTCTCAGTAACTTTTTCTTAACAGATATTTTCTTTTTCCTTCTTAATTATTTTTGGCCCTGCAGTGTGGCATGCAGGATCTTAGTTCCCGGACCAGGGATCAAATCCATGGCCCCTGCAGTGGAAGCGTGGAGTCCTGACCACTGGACTGCCAGGGAAATCCCATCTCAATAACTTACAAGAGCATTATAGGGATTCTAAGACTAAAAACTCTCAAGACTGCTGCTTTACACATTATTTCATTAAGTCATTGAGATAATGCTCTCATTCTCATATTGTCTCCTTTTCCAGGTAAGAAAACTGAGGTTTATGCAGGATAAATTATTTATCCACATCCACATAATTTCACTCCTAGGCCCAAACTCTACTCCATATGCATTTTCCAACAGTTATTCATCCATCACCTTGATCTCTGCTGTGTCCTGTGTTGACCTGAAACAAGTGGACTGCCAGTTAGTTTTCCAGCAAAAAAATAGATTTATTCAGAATCAGCAAATCCTTAGGGGGTGTGGGGTGGGATGGGGCCGGGGGGCAGGTCTGCAAGCCACATGCGGATCCCTGCAACCAGGAGAGAGCCCTTTTATAGAAAAGGAAGTTGGCAGGGCTGTAATAAACAGAGTCCATCAGAGAAATGAAGAGTTTGAAGTACACTGGATTTTCGTTGGCTGAGCTCTTGCCAGGTGAGAAGAGGAAGTCTTTATTCCCAATGGGCTCTGCTCTCTGAAGGCTCCCACTTCTGGCCTCAAGACTCTGTTTTAATTGAGGTTTCTCTGTATCTACTCATTTTTACACCAGGTACCCTTGAGTACCTCATGCCTCTGCTTTATCCATTTGCCGTCTCCGTGTTGTTGTTGTTGTTCATATATATTAGAGCTTAATTTCTTTATTTTTTTAAAGATTAAAAATACAAATAAAAGTTCTGATACTTTATTCTTGAGTCCCAAAGGACTATCCTGTGTACCCACTTTTGCAGACTATTAATTTTGAATGAACCATCTCTTTCTTCCCCATTGAATTTTTTTTAAATTTAATTTTTATCTTATATTGGAGTACAGTTGATTTCCAATATTGTGTTAGTTTCACGTATACAAGCAAGGTGATTTAGTCATATATACATAAATCCATTCTTTTTCAGATTGTTTTCCCATACAGGTTATTACAGAATCTTGAGTAGAATTCCTGTACTATACAGTAGGTCCTTGTTGATCATCTATTTTATTAGTATATATTTGTTTGATCTCTAAGTTGCATCCTACTTTTTTGTGACCCTGTGGACTGTAGCCTGCCAGGCTCCTCTGTCCATGGGATTATCCAGGCAAGAATACTGGAGTGTGTTGCCATTTCCTTCTCCAGGGGATCTTCCTGATCCAGGGATCAAACCCTTGTCTCCTACGGCTCCTGGCATTGCAGGAGCTCCTGGCACTGCTGAGCCACCAGGGAAGCCTATTTTATATATATTAGTGTGTATATGTTAATCCCAGACTCCTAATTTATCCCTTCTCCCTAATTTTCCTCTTTGTAATCATGAGTTTGTTTTCTGTCAGTCTGTTTGTGTTGAAAATAATTTCATTTCTATCATTTTTTCAGATTCCACGAGTAAGTTATTTTTTACTCAATCTTTTCTTCATGTTGCCTACTTTTTTGGTTTTTACTTAAAACAATGACTGAAAAAGCCATACATTCCCACCATTAAATGAGAACCAGCATCACTTGCTTTGGAAAGAGGCAACCTTAAAATTAAAGGCAACAACGATAAAACAGCAGTGAACTGAATTCTGGCTCCATGCTGTTGCCTGTCAGACCATTTTCTCTATTAAAGAGGAAGGAGGCTGGTGCCCTCACTGAAGCTTTCTCTGCCGTCATCCATCTATTGTGAATTCTCACTTGCGACTGCTCAGTCGTGTTGGACTCTTTGCGACCCCATGAATCGCAGCACACCAAGCCCCCCTGTCCATCACCAACTCCTGGAGTTCACTCAGACTCACGTCCATCGAGTCTGTGATGCCATCCAGCCATCTCATCCTCTGTCATCCCCTTCTCCTCCTGCCCCCAATCCCTCCCAGCATCAGAGTCTTTTCCAATGAGTCAGCTCTTCTCATGAGGTGGCCAGGGTACTGGAGTTTCAGTTTTAGCATCATTCCTTCCAAAGAAATCCCGGGGCTGATCTCCTTCAGAATGGACTGGTTGGATCTCCTTGCAGTCCAAGGGACTCTCAAGAGTCTTCTCCAACACCGCAGTTCAAAAGCATCAATTCTTCGGCACTCAGCTTTCTTCACAGTCTAACTCTCATATCCGTACATGACTCCTGGAAAAACCATAGCCTTGATGGACTTTAGTCAGCAAAGTAATGTCTCTGCTTTTGAATATGCTATCTAGGTTGGTCATACCTTTCCTTCCAAGGAGTAAGCGTCTTTTAATTTCATGGCTGCAGTCACCATCTGCAGTGACACTGCTGACACCGTTTCCCCACCTATTTGCCATGAAGTGATGGGACCAGATGCCATGATCTTCGTTTTCTGAATGTTGAGTACATTCAGATGATGTACTCTGCATAGAAGTTAAATAAGCAGGGTGACAATATACAGCCTTGACGTACTCCTTTTCTTATTTGGAACCAGTGTGTTGTTCCATGTCCAGTTCTAACTGTTGCTTCCTGTCCTGCATACAGATTTCTCAAGAGGCAGGTCAGGTGGTCTGGTATTGCCATCTCTTTCAGAATTTTCCAGATAATTGTGATCCACACAGGTAGTTAGTGTGGTATAAAGTCACTGAGAACACTGACTTAGTGAATATTGAGCCATTGTTCCTAGGGGAAATACCAGGTTGGGTTCCTGTGAGCCTCTGGTCACGTGTTTATCAGCTGAGCTGATCCCTGTCCTTATGCATGTGTGTTTCTGTTTAAGGTTTAAAGACCTTATTTAGTGTACATCACTGATGTACTAACATTGAACTCGTGGCCAGAACACCTGATATAAACTCAAGCCTGAAGGAAGTGTATCTAACACATGCATAATGTTTTCTCCAGAAGGCAAGTCACAGCCTTTTTTGGACTTGGGAACACGAAACAGCACTTCAGCAGTATGCTTGGGGACCATTTAAATAGCAGAATCATTAACAAAAAGCAGAAAATAAGAAAGACACAGCACTGAAGTTAAGACTGTAAGAAGGACTCTGGTTTACAGTATGAGAACTGAAACCACGCGGAGTGTCACCCTGTCTGACCTTAAATGGGAACTTGCGTGTCATACTTTGCTTCTCTGCATAAGACTGAGAATGACCTCAGAAGCACTAGGAACGTTGATTTGGTGGTTACGAGTGAATTTTAGTGAGTGGGAGAATTCACAAATACCATAGAATCTGTGAATAGTGAGGATCAAGTGTAGTTAGTTGGATAAAAGGAGAATTGAAAATGGAATCATGGGACTTCTCTGTCAGTTGAGCAGTTAAGACTTTGGACAGTGCAGGTTATGCAGGTTTGAGCCCTGCTCTGGGAACTAAGATCCCACATGCAGTTTGGCCAAAAAAATGTTTTTTTTAAATGGAATCACATTCCTGTATTGTTTGTCTGTTGGAATAATCCCTCCTTTGAGTTTTCTGCGAACCCTAGCTAAGGACACTGCTGGCTTTGCCCACCTTGCTTGCTGTGCCTCTCAGCGGCTCTCCTTTTCCCTAACTGTCCTATTTGTGTTTGCTGTCTGTCTCCCATACTGGAATGTAGAGTTACAAGAACAAGAACTTTTATCTTTTTCGTCAAGTGTTCCCCTACCACTCCGTGGCTCCTGGCTTGTGACCAGCGCTCAGTAAATAAATGAGGAAGGAATAAATGGAGGCCCTTTTCTACCTAAATTTGTCTCCTGTGCTGGAGAGGGAATTTCCCTCCACATAATGAAATATTTTGCCCGTCATGCACTTCCCCTGAGATACAGTCAAAAGCAGTAAGAAAAGGAACATTTAAAGAAGAGATGAATTAATAATTGTTTTAGCAGAGGGTCTTGTGGACATCGTGGGATTGGAAAGGAATGGAAATCCTCAGTGATGTAGTCTTGGGAAGGGAACCGTGGAAATTTGCTGCTACCCCCCCCTTTTTTTTTCCTGCATTATTTGTCAAGGCTTCCTGGAGGAAGATATGTTGTAGGATTGGTTTAATGGAAAGAAAAGGCTTGACCACAGTGGTGAGGAGAGTTTAGGAGGTTCTGACTCAGAGGATGCATGCCGTGTTGAGCGCGAGTTGGGGAGGAACGAGGCATTCAGATTCATCGTTACTTCCCATTACCCTGAAGGATAAAGCGCATCTACACTATACGCAGGGTACTTAAGCAAGGTGTGATCACAAGTAACCTGGAGAAGAAGAGTAATTTAGAGTACTGGTAAGGGGCTTTGAGGCACAGGTGGTAGTTACTCAAAATTCTGTTTGTCCAAATTTACAGAAGGCTTTTTGTAGCCATCCATTTCTGCCATCATCTTTGCTGAAACCTCATCTGTGCTTATTTCTCATCTCAATTTTCTGAGATAAACCAGTGGGGTTTGAGAATTAGATCTCACTGCGATGATTTTTTTCCTTCAGTTCAGTTCAGTCGCTCAGCAATGTCTGATTCTTTGAGACCCTATGGACGGCAGCACGCCAGGCTTCCCTGTCCTTCACCAACTCCTGGACCTTGCTCAAACTCATGTCCATCTAGTCGGTAATGCCATCCAACTGTCTCATTCTCTGTCATCCCTTTCTCCTCCTGCCTTCAATCTTTGCGGCATCAGGGTCTTTTCCAAGGAGTCAGTTTTTCACATCAGGTGGCCAGAATATTGGAGTTTCAGCATCAGCCCTTCCAATGAATATTCAGGACTGATTTTCTTTAGGATGGACTGGTTGGATCTCCTTGAAGTCCAAGGGACTCTCAAGAGTTTTCTCCAATAACACAGTTCAAAAGCATCAATTCTTCAGTGCTCAGCTTTCTTTATAGTCTTGCTCTCACATCCATACATGACTACTGGAAAAGCAATAGCTTTGCCTAGACAGACCTTTATTGGCAAAGTAATGTCTCTGCTTTTTAATGTGCTGTCTATGTCGGTCATAGCTTTTCTTCCAAGGAGCAAACATCTTTTAATTTCATGGCTGCAGTCACCATCTGCATTGATTTTGGAGCCCCCAAAAATACAGTTTGTCACTATTTCCATTGTTTCCCCATCTATTTGCCATGAAGTGATAGGACTGGATGCCATGATCTTGGTTTTCTGAATGTAGAGTTTTAAGCCACCTTTTTCACTCTCCTCTTTCACTTTCATCAAGAGGTTCTTTTGTTCACTTTATGCTATAAGGGTGGTATCATCTGTGTATCTGAGGTTATTGATATTTCTTCCAGCAATCTTGATTCCAGCTTGTGCTTCATCCAGCCCAGCATTTCGCATGATGTACTCTGCATATAAGTTAAATAAGCAGGGTGACATTATACAGCCTTGATGTACTCCTTTCCCCATTTGGAACCTGTCTGTTGCTCTATGTCCTAACTCTTGCTTCTTGACCTGCATACAGCTTTCTCAGGAGGGAGGTCAAGTGGTCTGGTATTCCCATCTCTTGAAGAAATTTCCGCAGTTTGTTGTGATCCACACAGTCAAAGGCTTTGGCGAAGTTAATAAAGCAGAAGTAGATGTTTTTCTGGAACTCTCTTGCTTTTTCTATGATCCAGTGGATGTTGGCAATTTGATCTCTGGTTCCTCTGCCTTTTCTAAAACCAGCTTGAACATCTGGAAGTTCACGGTTCATGTACTGTTGAAGCCTGGCTTGGAGAATTTTGAGCATTACTTTGCTATTGTGTGTGAGATGAGTGCAGTTGTGCAATGGTTTGAGCATGCTTTGGCATTGCCTTTCTTTAGGATTTTTTTTCCATAAAGGAAAGATTTTCCAGCTTCTAGTTATTTCCCAGCAATACCCAATGTAATAACACAATAACTTTACATATGTGAAATATTTTAGTACTCTCAAAAGAATAAGAAGAGGAATACGGGTCAAAATCTCTTATAAGTCATTTCAGTTCTTTGAAATGAGTTGTAATAGAATTATAGAGTGTTGGTCTATTCTATATGTAATAGAATTTGACCCTGATCTCTGGCCCGAGAACTTGACAACGGTCATGTAGTTTGTTTTTCACTAAATATTCCAAACGAGGAAGAAATAGTTTCTCCCTCATCAAGTAGGTGAATCACCCATGAAATGTCTGCTGTGTGCGGACATTAAAGTCTATTATAAATCCTTCAGTAGTCCTTTGACCTTGGTTGATAAGTAGCTTCCAGCATACAGCCTGAGTAATGGGGTTGTATTTTTAAGCTTAAAATAGTGCTTTTGAGGTAAAGCTGAGAATACTTTTGAGACAGAGATTTGGGTGAGGAAAAGCAGAGGGTGCTTGTGTTAATTTAATTTTTCCAAGTGACGTCCAGGCCATGTCCTCTCGGAGCCTGGGCCGGCCGTCAGCTCACTCAGACGATTGTCTGAATTGCTGGCAGCTGGTTCCTAAGCCAGAGACAAAAGTGATCTTTGTCTTTTCACAAACCTCTGTGTCATCGCAAAGCTGCGGTTGTTCAAACGGATCCACTTTTCCAGATTGTGCCATCTTCCCTTACGTGTTCATTCCCCATGCGACAGTCCACGTCAGGTGAAGTAGCTGGACCCCCAAGATGCCCCCTGAGAATCTTGGTCATTTACTGTTGTCTTTTAAAACAACTTGATACTGTATAACACAGGCAACTATACTCAGTATCTTGTAACAGCCAGTAATAGTTTTTCAGTCAGTAAATCACGTCTGACTCTTTTCGGACCCATGGCCTGCAGCATGCCAGGCTCCTCTGTCTTCCACTATCTCAGACTGATGTCTGTGGGACGCAAAATGATGTGCATTGAGATAGCAGTGTTATCCAACCATCTCATCTTCTGTTGCCCCCTTCTCCTGTTCCCTTCAGTCTTTCCCAGCATCAGCGTCTTTTCCAGTGAGTCGGCTCTTCACTTCAGGTGGCCATAGTATTGGAGCTTCAGCATCAATCCTTCCAATGAATATTCAGGGTTGATTTCCTTTAGGATCGACTGGCTTGATCTCTTTGCAGCAGTCCAGGGGACTCTCAAGAATCAGTGGGAGAGAATGTAAAAATATCCATGTGTATTACTGGATCCCTTGATACCTGAAACTAACACACCATTGTAAATCAACTATTATTTCAATAAAAATTAAAAATAAACTTGAGGAAAGGAAATTGCAGCAGAGGTTATTCCCTCTTGCAAATAGCTCTTTGCTGACTCAGTCAAAGTGAATGCATCCCTCTGACTGGCTTGTTACTTGTGTACCTGGGGCAGGATACTCTGTACTTCCTGTGATCCTGGAACCAGAGGACTCTGACTCCCCAGCCTTCCTGCCAGAAACCAGTTATTAGAGTAAGTCATAAGTCTCAGTCATAGAAATCTAATTGGTTTGCGCTTTTGTGTATAGGATCATAAACTATTCGGGGCTAGATTCTGTGTGTATTACCTCTTGGCTAACACCTCATTTTATTGGAAAAATATGCCCCAGAGGCATGAAATGACTTCACCCAAATCCCAAAGCCAGTAGCAGATGTCTTGCTTGTCTTAACTTGTCTTCTAGCTGCTTCCTTTTTCTTCATAACTCTGGAGGAAGCAGGTTCCTTTTTATCATGTATACTTAAGGGGTCTGAAAGAGTAAGTTCTCTCCACACAGGAAGAAGGCTGTGTAATCCCTGGGTTTTTTCTAGGTGGAGGTTTTGTTGTAAATAAGATCCAGCTATTAAATCATCCCCCCCCCCACTTTTTTATTGCAATATAATTGACATGTAATTCTGTTTAACGGGTAGAATATAATGATTAGATATTTGTCTCTGTGTGTGCTCAGTCATGTCTGACTTTTTGCAATCCCATGGGCTGTAATCCATCAGTCTCCTCAGTCCATGGAATTTTCTAGGCAAGAATACGAGAGTGGGGTGCCATTTCTTACTCCAGGGGATCTTCCCGACTCAGGGATCGAACTTGCATCTCTTGCATTAGCAGGCAGATTCTTTACCACTAGCGCCACCTGGGAAGCCCTTTATATTCGTATGTATTGTGAAATGAACACTACTGTAAGTCTGGTTAGCATCAGTCACCCCACAGAGTTACAAGTTTATTTCTTTTATTTAGTATTTATTTATTTGGCTGCATTGGGTCATAGTTGTGGCATTCAGGATCTTTCGTTGTGGCGCCCAGGCTCTCCAGCTGTGGCATGTGGGTTTAGTTGCCCCACGGTATGTGGGATCTTACCTGCCCAACCAGGGATGGAACCCGTATCTCATTCATTGCAAGGTGGATTCTTAAACCACTGGACCACTAAGGAAGTCCCTGTTTCTTTCTGATAAGAAGTTTAAAAATATACTCTCAGCATTTTTCAAATATACAATACAGTATTATTAACTAGTCACCAAACTTATTTGTCTTATAACTGGAAGTGTGGATCTTTGACCACCTTCACCAGCCTACCCCAACCCTGGCCAACCCCCGCCTCTGGCAGCCACCAGTCTGTTCTCTGTATTTATATTGCTGTCTTTAGATTCCATTCATAAACAATATCATATAGAGAGTATTTGTCTTTCTCTATTTCACTTAGCATAATGCCCTCCAGGTCCATTCATGTCATTGCACATGACAGGATTTCCTTGTGTTTTTTTTTTTTTTTTTTAATGGCTATTCCATCTTTTTCTGTTAGCGTTTTTGTTTCCTTTAGGCAGATGCCCAGAAGTGGGATTGCTTGATCATCAGTTCAGTCGCTCAGTTGTGTCCGACTCTTTGCGAACCCATGGACTGCAGCACACCAACCTTCCCTGTCTGTCACCAACTCCTGGAGTCTACTCAAACTCATGTCCATCATGTTGGTGATGCCATCCAACCATCTCATCCTCTGTCCCCTTCTCCTCCCGCCTTCAGTCTTTCCCAGCATCAGGGTCTTTGCCAATGAATCTGTTCTTTGCATCAGGTGGCTAAAGTGTTGGAGTTTCAGCTTCAGCATCAGGCCTTCCAAAGGATATTCAGGACTGATTTCCTTAGAATTGACTGCTTGAATCTCCTTGCAGTCCAAGGGACTCTCAAGAGTCTTCTCCAACAGCACTGTTCAGATGCATCAGTTCTTTGTGGTTGATCATATGATAGTCCTATTTTTGATTTTTTGAGGAATGTTTGTAGTAGTTTTCCTTGGTGGCTGTACCAGATTACATTCCCACCAACAGCGCACAAAGGTTCTGTTTTCTCCAGAAAGTGTTTCCTCACTAACACTTAACCTCTTGTCTTGATAGGAGCCTTTCTGACAGGTGTGCGATTATCTCTCATTTGTGGTTTTGGTTTGCATTTCCCTGATGACAGCTGATGTTGAACATCTTCTCATGTACCTTTTGGCCATCTGTATGTCTTTGGGAAAGTGTCTGTTCAGATCAGCTGCCCAATTTCAATCTTACTGTTTGGTTCTTTTGCTTTTGATACTGAGTTGTATCCGTCCTTTACCTAGTTTGAATATTAACGCCCTGATCAGGTGTATGATTTGCGAATATTTTCTTCCTTTCGGTTGGTTGTCTGTTCATTTTGATGATGGTTTCTTTTGCGACCACCTTCCCCTTTGGAAGAGCTCGGAGAAGGAAGTGTGTTCCGAGGTTTGAGCCTGCAAAGTGGAAGTCATGCTGGGGCTTCCACGGTGGTCACAAGTCTCAGGCTGGCAACGGGCCCCGTGTCTTTGGTTCTTGTCACCATGGTGTTGACATGATGTCAGTCACAAAATTCAAAAGTAGCATGACATTCTGATGACATTACAGCTGTGTTTGGGAACAAGTGTTAATGCAGTTTACAAGGTGCTGATGGGGAAAGGGAGAGCCCTGTGTTGATCATAAGTGAAGTGTCAGTTGCTCAGTCGTGTCCGACTCTTTGGGACTTCATGCACTGTAGCCCGTCAGGCTCCTCTGTCCGTGGGATTCTCCAGGCAAGCATACTGGAGTGGGTTGCCATGCCCTGGTCCAGGGATTGAACCTGGGTCTCCTGCACTGCAGGTAGGGGAAGCCTGTGTTGATCATAAGGGATTATGATTATTGTGCTGACCTGGAAGTGAGAACACATTGACATAGCTTTTTTAGACGAATGAAGCTTCCTTGGCCTGCCTGCCCTGGGCTTTGAGCTTCCTTCACAACAGTCACAGACAGCAGGTGCCCTTGCTCTTCACTGTCGAGCAGAGGAGGCTGCCCCTCAGAGTGACAGCACTTGGCTTAGTTCCTGTCTCTCAGGTCCTGAGATGTGGTATCTGTGGATTACATGGTAATATGTTTTTTCTTAATCAGTGGATACTAGAAGCATAAACATTTATTGTTTTTATAAAAGGGATCCTGAGACTTCCCTGGTGGTTCAGTGGTAAAGAATCTGCTTGCCAATGCAGGAGACAGGAGTTCGATCTCTGGCTAAGGAAGATCCCTTGGAGAAGGAAATAGCAACCTACTCCAGTTTTCTTGCCTGGAGAATCCCACAGACAGAGGAACCTGGCGGGCTACACAGGGTCGCAAAGGATCACATACGACTGAAGTGTCTTAGCACACATGGGGCTCAAAAATGTTGGCAACTTTGATATAATTGAAGTTCTAATGTGCTGGATCTTTTTTCTCTTTATTTTTCTGGCCACACCGTGCAACTTATAGGGTTCTAGTTCTCCAACCAGGGATCGAACTCAGGCCCTCAGTAGTGAGAACTCAGAGCCCTAACCACTGCACTGCCAGGGAATTCTCTGTGCTCGGTTTTATAGTAATACTGTGTGTGCAGTTCACTGTGATCTGAAAATCCCCACCCAGAAAGTTGTTATGGGGAGGGAGGTGGGAGGGGGGTTCATGTTTGGGAATGCATGTAAGAATTAAAGATTTTAAAATTTAAAAAATAAAAAACTAAAATTAAAAAAAGAAAAAAAAATAAAAATAAAAAATTAAAAAAAAAAAAAACTGGTACAACCTCTGTGCACACACTTTTTGACATAGCAGTTCCACTTCTGTGAGTTTGTCCTGTAGATATACTAAAACAGGTGAGGAATGGTATGTGGACAGGATTATTGAGTATAGCACTGTTTATAGCAAAGACATGAAAACAGGTTAAATGGGAATCGGTTGGGAGTGGTTTGTTATTTATGACACGTGTATACAAGGGAGTACCATACAGTCCTTAGAATCAAAACTCAGTAACAAAATGTCAGCTAATGATGACACTTTCATGCAGTGATACAAGCTGATCTCCAAAAAATAGTGCTAGGTCAGTTGGTTATCTATATTGAAAATATAAACTGGACTCCTACTTAATGTCATATAAGAAATTGACTCCAGTGTCTGAAAGGTAAAACAGTGAAAGCATTCAGAAAAGGGGCGTAAGAGAACATCTTGATCTTGGAGTCAGAGATTTCTTCAGTTCAGTTCAGTTGCTCAGTTGTGTTTGAAAGGGACACAAAAACCACTAAAGCAGATTATACTGAATCATATTAAAATGGAAAGACAACCCTTAAGAGCTGAAAAGGACAACTCACAGAATAGAAAGAAAATGGTCCCTGTACGCATATCTGACATTTATATTGGGAATATGTGAAGAACTACACATCAATAAGAGAAAACAATAATCCAGTAGAAAAATGGTCAAAAATGAAATCCAAATGTCCAGTAAAAATTTAGGAAGATGCTGATCTCCGCTTGTCATCACAGAGATGTAAACACAGTGCCAGCCATCTACAGCCCCATTAATAGAGCTAAATTAAACAGCACCCAAAAAGACATTTCAGCTATTTGCAGGATGTGTGGCCATGGGAGGCCTTGAGCACGGTTAAAGTATAGATTGGCACAGCCATTTTGGAAAGCTATTTAATAGTTTCTGGTAAAGTTGGGCATACACCTGCCCTATGATCCAGCAGTTTACTCTTAGGGAAATGAAAAGTTTCCACAAAAAGACTTGTGTAGAGGGTTGTTAGTCCACTATTCAAAGTGGCCCCCAGTTGGAAGCCATGCATAAGTCCATCGGCTATTGAATGGGCCATCAGCTTTGCTGTCCTCATGCCGGGAAATACGATGAGACCATGAGAATGAGTGATTGACGTGGACACACAAAAATACAGATAATCATAAGCATAAGGCTAAGTGAAAGCAGGCAGATGGGAAACCGTCTGTACTGTTACCCAGTTTGTCAGTACCTATGCAGGCAGTGCTAGCTGTTTCTAGAAGAGAGGATCATGGCTCCCCTGGATGTCTGTAGGGTAAAGGGTGGTGGTTGTGCTGTAATGGCGGTTGGGCAGGACATTCAGGTTATTGGTTGTGTTTGTTCTGCCTCTTGGTCTGGGTACTGGTTAGGCGGGTGCATTCAGTTTATGAAAATTTAGTGAAATGTACATGTATCTGCAGTTTCTATGTGTATTATGCTTAAGTTTTAAAAATTTGAAAGAATGAGGTAGCTCTTTAGTATGGGCTTATTTCCAAGATATATTTGAGTAAAGAGGCAGATACATAAAGTGTATATAGTATTAATTTCATTCATTAAACAGATGTGTACCCGCTCTGTGTCAGGCACTGTTCTAGACAGTGAACGCAATAGATAAAACATGTGTCGGTGTGTACTTGTCAGTGATGGTGGTTTAGTCGCTAAGTTGTGTCCGACTTTTTGCGACCCCATGGACTGTAGCCCACCAGGCTCCTCTGTCCATGGGATTTCCCAGGCAAGGACACTGGAGTGGGTTACCATTTCCTCCTTCAGGGGAGAACCCGCTCTCCTCTATTGCAGGCAGATTCTTTACTGGCTGAGCCACCAGGGAAGCCGATGCTAGAGTATTATTTCCAAAAGTATATATGAGATTGTCCATTAATTATTTCTTGGAAGAGAATGGTAGACTGAATGTAGAGGGTTTTTATGGAATATTTTGCACCTTGTTATGTTTGTGCAATGTGAATGGATTACTAATTTTTAAAAAAAAAAAATTGAGCTAACATTCCTATTTTTATTAATGTAATTTGTGAGCTAAAGGTGGTAGCTGTTTTTGCCTGTGCTTTAGAGATCCAGCAACTGACATAAGACTTATTTTGGTGGTTGGCCCAAATCACACAGGATGTCTTGGCTGGCTTTGGTGAGTTGGCCTTCTACTCTCTATCTCAAGCTATGTTGACTTTTGAGTATTGTAGCAAAAAATCTAACTTGATGACCTCTATTCCTCTATTCTTGATGATCACCTGTAACTTAAGACACTTTGCTTTCTTCTGTTCAGTTAATGACTTAGGACACATTCTGTCTCTTTGTTGATCATCAAAACGAAATCCAAGATTTTGCTTCAGTTAAGGACGAAGTGGAATTTTCATGTTTATCCTAATCTCATCTCTTTATAATCCTGAAATTCAAAACTCATGGAATCACACCTCATTTTGATTTGCTGGTTGTTTTTAGGATCTGAATGGCTGTTTTATGGTGGATAAACCATTCGTCTCAGACTTTGACTCCTCTATCTATTGGAAGACAAGTATGATGTCACTTTTATTTTGATAAGATAGTAGACATCCTGGGGCGTACACCATTCTTGGTCTTGCATTATATAAAATATTTGATGAATGAAGCAGAACACATATATTATTTCTATCATCTAACAGCATCACTAATATGATACACTTTAAAAAAAATTAAATTGTGTTCTGAGTTACTGAAAACAATTGGGATGCAGATGTTGATCTGCTTGGGGATACATAGTAAGCTGACGTTAGAACCATGGTTGCTGTTGACAGCCCCGCAGACCATGTTTCTGCCTTGTGGCCAAGCCATGCTTAGTTGCCATGAGAAACGTCCAGGTAGAGGCAAAAGCCATTGCTGCAGAGTGAAGTTTTGGAGGGTAGCTTCTTGTGGTTTGGAATTTTGAAGTCCATGCCTGCTAACTTTTATTCTTCTCTGCATTTGTGAAGTCATAGAAGGCTGTCAGCCAAGTGAAAAGGTAGGAACAAGATTAGCACACTTCCTGGTACAGTGGGCAGTACGCAGTCATTATCTGAAAGTTGGCTGGGTGGGAGCCTGCCTGACAGTAGGCTGGCCTGGCAGTCAGGTGCCCTTGTTTGCAGAGCCGACTTGATTCCTCTGTGGGGAAGGTTGATTCTCTCTGAGCTCATCTTCAAAGGTCCATAGTAGATTCTAGTGTATTTCCAATTTCAAAACCCTTATGTTTTGAAACCCTTATGAATACTTGCCTGGTCTTGCAAGACTCTCCATAGAACATGGTTGAATTCCTAGGGGTTTCTGGGTGATGGGACTTTTGTCTCTGTCCCTGTGCATTTTTTATAATTAGTTTTATCTTTTGGCCATGCTGCACGGCTTGCTTAGTTCCCAGACCAGACCTTGTACCTAGTCCCTGGCAGTGAAAGCGTCAAGCCCTAAGTACCGGACTGCCAGGGAGTTCTCTCCACTTTTAGGTGGCCCTCTCTTACTGGCTCCGAATACGTCCCTAAGACGTATAAATAACTTCACACATAATTAACTGGACTCATTAACACATTATTAACCAGAGATGTATTAATGCCACAGGTGTTAGTTTGTGCAGAAATCCCCTGGTTATTAATGTGTTAACATGGCTTCCCTTGTGGCCCAGCTGGTAAAGAACCCACCTGCAATGTGGGAGACCTGGGTTTGATCCCCAGGTTGGGAAGATCCCCTGGAGAAGGGAAAGGCTACCCACTCCAGTATTCTGGCCTGGAGAATTCCATGGACTGTATAGTCCATGGGTTCACAAAGAGGTGGACATGACTGAGCAACTTTCACTCACTCACTCACTAATCTTTTGAGTCAGGTCAATTGGAATTTGAATCTGCATTCCCTGTGACTTTTCTCTGAGCATCTCTTACATTCCAGGGCTCATGGGATGATTGTGAGGATTGTATTAACATAAGATGAGGGATGTATAGGAAATCCAGAGAGTAAATAGGGCTTCACACAGGCTGATTTCCTTTACTTTGGCCTGACAGAGTGCCACAGTATATGCCATCTCCAGCCTGATGACTTCAGAGACATTTATGACCAATAGCCCTAGGCCACCCCTTTGTGGTCCTACCACACGGATTATTATAGAATCTGAAAATAGGAATCAAATGAGGACAGACTCTTGAATGATTATCTTGTGGGCCTGTTGTCTTCTTTAAGGAAGCCAGGTACCTAATCTAAGTCAGCAGTTGTTTGCGTTAGAATACTGGAGTCATTTTTTTTTTTAAAACTTGGTTGCCCTAGGTCTTTATTGTAGCCTGTGGGTTCTGCTCTGCGGCATCTGGGCTTCTCTTGTTCTCGAGCGTGAGCTAAGTGCTTGCCCTTTGTGGGCTTAATTGCCCTGCAGCCTGTGGGAATTTAGTTCTTGGCCCAGGGATTAAACCCAAGTCCCCTGTGTTGGAAGGCGGGTTCTTAACCACTGGTCCACCAGGGAAATCCCTGGAGTCATTTTTCAAGAACTTTAGATGCCCTGGGAGAGGCTGGTTCCTGCTGCTGCTTTGGCAACATCAGGACTGTCACTCAAGCTTGTTGTCGAACAGCTTGATAGCTTCACGCAGGTCTCTTTGTAAGCTCACAAATTCAGAAATGGTTTTGAGTCTGTAGAAGAATTCTTTTCATGTCTCAGCTCCGACTGAAGCCAAGAGTCTTGGGAATTTTGAATCTGCCTCTTATTTTCTTTCCTGAATTAGAAGCCTGCTTGCTTCTTTCAGATGTGACAACAGGACTTATTTCAAAAGCAAATGGCCCACTCCTTGAAGCAAACCGTAATTCCATCACCTTTCTCTATGGGTGGCGTTTTGTTTCTGATTTAATGCCAATTTTAGACCATGAAAATGGAGAGCTCCTCATTTGTTGCCCAAAGGACTAAATTAAAAGAAAAAACAAAAGACTATAAACACGCTTAAAAAAAAATTTGGCTGCACCAAGTCTTAGTTGCAGCACGTGGAATCTTTACTTACAGTATGTAGGATCTAGTTCCCTGATCAGGGATCCAACCCAGGCCCCCTGCATTGGGAGAGCAGAGTCTTAACCACCAGACCACCAAGGAAAGTACCCCCAAAAGACTAAACGTTTAAGGATCAGATCAGCCTGTGTTAGGGGAGGACATCTGGACAGGTGGACTTTTGCTTTTATTTGTTCTCTTTACTTTTTGGTCGATTTCTTTTAGATCTCAGGGGGCAAAATTCCATGTTGATGAGGCTTCCCCTGGTGGTTCAGTGGTAAAGAATCTACCTGTAATGCAGGAGACTCTAGTTTGATCCCTGGGTTGGGAAGATCCCCTGGAGGAGGAAATGACAACCCACTCCAGTATTCTTGCCTGGGAAATCCCATGGACAGAGGTCCATGGAGTCGCAAGAGAGTCAGACACAACTTAGGGACTAAACAACAACAGCAGTGAAGTCTTAGGAAAAATACAGCATCTCTGTAGTCCTATCTTCCTTAAACCGCTAGTACCAAGAAAGGACAGATGGAGGAAATATACATGATATCTAAAACAAAACATGTGTTCCGCCATAATATGTCGTTATCTTCTCGCTTTTATCAGCAGCCTTGAGTGACAGGGTTTTTATACTTGGGGAAGATTAGAAGGCTTGTTTCCTTGCTTGAAATGGTCACTCTACCATATTCTTTTGCCTGACTGCTGAGAATTTTTTTAGGACCTTTTTTTTTTTTTGATGTGGACTATTTTTCAAGTCTTTATTGAGTTTGTTACATTATTGCGTCTGTTTTATGCTTGGGTTTTATGGCCCAGAGGCATGTGGGATCTTAGCCACCCAACCACGAATCGAAGGCACAGCCCCTGCAGTGGAAGGTGAAGTCTTAACCACTGAATCACCAGGGAAATCCCTGAGAATTTTTTTTAAAATTATTTTTCATACCGTGTGTTTGGATTAAGCTTCAAGAATTATCCATTCCACAGAAGTCACTTGTTTTTTTGTATTCTGGGGCACTTAGGGTTTGCCGGCATGATGAGTGGAATAAATCAGAGACACTGATACCAGCATTTAGAACTGGGTTTGTGTTTTGCTATCTGTTACAGTCAAGTGACTTGCCTTTCTTTAGCTTAGTTTTTCCATCTGTAGACTAGAGATACTATTTTCTACCTTCCAGATTCTCAGAGTATGAAGAATTTTCAATTTTTGAATATTTCTGCAAACTAAGTGTTGCCAGTAAGGCCACGTTCACAGACCCCAAAACACCATGATCCAAAGGTGACATGCCATTGAATTTTCTCCCTAGAGACTTACTCAGGAGGCTTAGGCCAGAAAAAGCTTTGGGGCAAGGAAGCCCATTTCTTCCTGGCCTTTTTCTTCACATGCCACTTGTAATCTAATAGTTTTCCTTCTAACTTCTTGGCAGCTTGTATATAGTCTTCAGGCTGTTAAGTGATCCATGACATGAAGGACTAATGTTCTCCACTTGACAGTGGAGAACTTGTGATCTTGTTCATCTGGTTCCTAGTTCTGAGATTTTTTTCCCCCCTTAATGCTCCCAGTCATCTTTCCCAAAGACTTAAGGGAAATGAGGTTAACTGAGGGTTGGGGGATGGTTTGAATGCGGTTTAAAGTGTGACTCTTGATGTTGTCAGATCAGAGTTTAATCCTCGTGTTTAATGCCTAACTTTTCCCTTCTCATACAAGCGTTTGGATCTAGAGAACGTAATTCACACACATGGGAGAATCACGCCTTTGGCTGCCTTCCAGGCTGAATCCTCTTGTTGCTGATTCAGTTGTCAGGGCTCAGATCTGTTAGGGGAACGGGTGGATTAGCAGGCTTAGAATTGTAGGCGGCAGACTTGTGGAAATAAGTGTTCTGTATTCGTTTGTCCAGGCTGGTTAACTGAGGAGCAGTTACGTGGCTGGCCCTTGGAAGGACCCAGAGAAGTGGATATAGACCCCTTCTTGGGAAGTTTGTAATGAATTAAAGGATCCCAATTGAAAAGTTATGACCAACCTAGATAGTGTATGCAAAAGCAGAGACATTACTTTGCCAACTGAGGTCCGTCTAGTCAAGGCTATGGTTTTTCCAGTAGTCGTGTATGGTTGTGAGAGTTGGACTGTGAAGAAGGCTGAGCGGCAAAGAATTGATTCTTTTGAACTGTGGTGTTGGAGAAGACTCTTGAGAGTCTCTTGGACTCCACGGAGATCCAACCAGTCCATTCTAAAGGAGATCTGCCCTGGGATTTCTTTGGAAGGAATGATGCTAAAGCTGAAACTCCAGTACTTTGGCCACCTCATGCGAAGAGTTGACTCATTGGAAGAGACTCTGATGCTGGGAGGGATTGGGGGCAGGAGGAAAAGGGGACGACAGCGGATGAGATGGCTGGATGGCATCACTGACTCGATGGACATGAGTCTGAGTGACCTCCGGGAGTTGGTGATGGACAGGGAGGCCTGGCGTGCTGCGATTCATGGGGTCGCAAAGAGTCGGACACGACTGAGCGACTGAACTGAACTGAATGTATGAAGCCAGGAATGACTATAGTAAAAGGCTTGAATGTGAAAAGGATGCAGAGATGTATACTTTGGGTTCCAGGGGTTGGGAGCAGCAGAGGCTGTTCTAATAGAGGGAACAACATAGGCTTCAGGGAGGAAGTTGAACCTGACAGAGATTGGCATTGTCACTTGGGTAGGCTGGGATGTGGCGTTAGCATGAGCACTGGCTGTAAGACAGGTCCTTGTGGCAGGTGGTGGATGAGCAAGCTGTCCATTCTGGCTGGGGTGAAGGTTGGGGGAAGAAAAGAGGGAAACAACATAGATGATGCCAGATCGTTGGGGAACCGTGCTTTCCTTGATTTTTTTCTTCTTCCCCTTTAACCATTAATGCTGCAGTGGTGTGCTCACAAATGAGCTCTTTCGGAAATCCAATAGAACCCCCGAATTTGTGGTATTTGCCAATGCCTGTGGCCTATATTCAGCTACCTGTGGATTAGCAAATAGCTGTCAAAATTCCTGAAAATTTAACCGCTGTCTCTTGCATGCCGTCCCAGCACCTGGTTGAACAGCCTGCTTTAGTGCCTGTGTGACATTCCTCTACCTGTCTAGGTGCGGCCCCTACAGAAGACCTGGGGAAGGTCTGGGTAGTCAGTTTTATCCCACGTCCGACTCTCAAGGCCATGCTGATTGGTGCATGGTGGGCCCACCACCCCAGGGAGACCCTTCCATAGTCAGGACAATGACATAGATCTTGGTGCGAAGACATAAGTTGAGTCAGTCAGATTCCCTGTCTCTAGAATTTGAATGAAGGAATCCCAGGAAATGTTTTGTTATAGAGGCGAATGCTGAAAGGATGTTATTTGAGAGAGTTGGATCCATGGCAGACTGAAGTCACAAGGCAGCCAAAGTTATGAATGAGAAAACCATGTGGAAACGGAGGAAGCTGACGGATAGAAGGGAACAGGCAGGGAGTGAAACCCTCCAGCCTGTTGGGGGTGGGATGGGGAGGGGGAATCCAGGCCCTCGAGCTGTCCTTATTCTGAGCAGCTTTCCAATTCCAGGTCTAAAACAGACTTTTTCCTGGGGTAACGTGAGAGGGTCTCTGCTCCTTGCAATGCAATGACCTAACTGGAAAAATTTATATGGCATCCCAGAGTACTTTGAAGAGCTTTCTGTGAATATAGCAAATCCCTTAAAAGTAAGAGACAGATCATGTGCTTCTGATGGATGTTACTGTGTGCCCTTGCCCTTTTATTTTTTTGCATGCCCTCCCTCTCTGCACTCTCTGCAAATGGCTTGGTGGATGTTATTTTTTTCATTCCAGCAAAGCTGGTTTGGAAGCCATGCTGTTGAAAGAATAGTCAGTGGAACATGTGATGGGGGTGATTTTCATTGGCGCTCATCATTAAATAGAAAATCATGGGAAAATCTGAGCCATTAGTAGGAAAGGAAAAGGAGTTCTTTATTTGCTGAGGGCATCTGGTGAGGGTATGTGACGCTGCCTTGTACTGCCTTTGTGAAATGCCATTTGAAAGAGGCTTAGGACAGTTTTGAGTCTTCCCCCCATTGGATGTCCTTACCACAAGCAAATTTGTGAATAATGAAGTTGTTACGAAGGGGAAGGCAAACTTCATTGTTTTTGCCCAGAAGTTTAGTCATGAGAGGAGCTACTCTGAAAGTCCAGTGGTCCAGAATGGCAGTCTGGTGGTGTGAGGGCTGGGTCGTCTCTTTCTGTGGGAACATTGCGTGGGGGAGGGGGCAGGGGACGGCTTGGGAATCAACAAATGTGGATTCTTCTTAGAACTGTCACTCACCAGCCATTTAATCTTATGTAAGAAGAGGGCAGCAGAAGATGAGATGGTTAGATAGCATCACTGACTCAATGGACATGAATTGGAGCAAACTCTGGGAGATCGTGACGGACAGAGAAGCCTGGTGTGCTGCAGTCCATGGGGTTGCAAAGAGTCGGACACGCCTCAGTGACTGAACAACAACAAGGCAGGCCAGTTCAGTGCCTCTAGGAAGAAAGTGGAAAGTGAAAGTGAAGTTCACTCAGTTGTGACTCTTCATGACCCCATGGGCTGTACAGTCCATGGAATTCTCCGGGCCGGAATACTTGAGTGGGTAGCCTTTCCTTTCTCCAGGGCATCTTCCCAATCCAGGTCTCCCACATTGCAGGGCGGATTCTTTACCAGCTGAGCCACAGGGGAAGACCAAGAATACTGGAGTGGGTAGCCTTTCCCTTCTCCAGGGGAGCTTCCCCACCCAGGGATTGAACCCAGGTCTCCCACATTGCAGGAGGATTCTTCACCAACTGAGTTATGAGGGAAGCCTGGCGAGAAATGGTCCTTAACTAAATTAAGAGTGTTTTGTGATTGTTTTTCTTTTTAGGACTACATTCTATCTATGGGAAGAGATACTACTTTTCCACTCACCATAGCAACCAAGTTGCCTTTTAAAATAAATGTAGTTAACTATTAAAAAAGTGAATCAACTTCTAGAAAAGCACTAGTTAAATAATAACGCAGCTGATACACATATAGCAAAACCTACAAAGGTTATTTGGGGATGACTGAAGTTTGGAAAACAGTGGATTATGTGATTGAGGTAGAGAGTGGCTAGGTAGTCACCAAATCCATTTTTTTTTTTAATTGGACATATAGGAAGATGCATTTTCTAGCCTCACTGAAAGTCAGGTCAGGGCTCGGTGACTGAGCGCTGGTCCATTCGTGTGGGTGAAAGCTCTGTGTGACACTTCCAGGTCTGGCTCCGGAAACATCCCATGGGTTTCTCGGCTCATTCTCTCTCCCCTTGTTACCAGCCAGTTGCCGAGAACCCAGTGGAGGACTCTGAGGTCACAGAGGATGGTGAAAGTGCGAGATGCAAGTGCCTGGATCCCTGAGTCCTCAGTGGGAGGAGAGCTGCCCAGAAGAGATGTCAGGAACCATGTACAGTGGACTTTTCACAAAAGAGAAATACCCTTTTAGTGTGTTAAGTCACTGAGATTTGGAAATTATTTGTTATAGCTACACCCGTTAGTCTGCTCTAACACAGCCATCTTTTTGACACAAAAAAGGACACAACTGAATGACTGAAAAACAAGGTGCCTCTTTGGGGAACCTCAGTTTCCTCATCCATAATCAAAGATTCTGCAGAGAGAATTTTAATTTTTTGTTTAGGATATGAGACTTTCTTTGAAATTCTAATGACAGTTATGGATTTTTTTTTAATTTTATTTTTAATTGGAGGGTAATTGTTTTACAATTTTGTGTTGGTTTCTGCCATACAACAACATGAATCAGCCATAAGTATACATATGTCCCCTCCTTCTTGAACCTCCTTTCAGCTACCTACCCTATCTCACCCTTCTAGGTTGTCCCAGATTGCTGGGTTGAGCTCACTGTGTTATACAGCAGCTTCCCCCTAGTTAGCTGTTTATAAGCAGTAATGCGTGTGTTTCAGTGTTACTCCTTCAATTCAGCCTGCCATCTCCTTCCCCATCTCTGTCTACAAGTTCTGTTCTCTGTCTGCATCTCTATTCCTGCCCTGAAATAGGTTCATCTGTACCATTTTTCTAGATTCCATATGCATGTGTTACAATATTTGTTTTTCTGACTGACTTCACTATAACAGGCTCTAGGTTCATCCACCTCATTAGAACTGACTCTAATGCGTTCCTTTTTATGGCTGAGTAATATTCCATTGTATATACGTACCACAATTTCTTTATCCGTTCATCTGTTGATGGACACCTAGGTTGTTTCCATGTCTTAGGGCTGTGGATTCTTGCCACAGAAAATTGTGTAGACAGAGTTCCAGTTTTACAAAGTTTATACATCTTCAAGGACTCCCTGACTGTAGATTAACAAGACCTCCTGTATTGGATGATGTCTGAGCTTTTTTCCTATCTGTAAAAATGCCTTTTTCTAGGACTTTGGACTCTGGAAGCAGTCCATGAAATCAACTAGGCCACTCCTTTCTATCACAATGAGAGATAGGAGTCCTCTGAAACAGTGCAGATAGAAAAAGACTTAAACAACAGGGGAAACGTGTTTTCCTCAAAGAATCTGTACATAACCTTGATGTGTGCATTCTAATCAGAAAGAAACAGATGGTTTATTTATTTGTCCATGTTGTGGGGCATGTGGGAGCTTTAGTTTGCTGGCCAGGGATTGAACCCATGCCCTCAGCCATGGAAACACTGAATCCTAACCACTGGACTGCCAGAAAAGTCCCCAAACAGTACATTTAAAGTGTATGTAATAAAGGGACGAAAAGGATGGAGAGAATTGAGAGTGTAGCATGAAACCATATACATGACCACATGTAAAATAGATAGCCAGTGGGAATTTGCTATATGACATAGGGAGGTTAAATCTGGTGCTCTGTGCCAACCTAGAGGGGTGGGATGGGGGTGGGAGGGAAGTTCAAGAGGGAGGGGACATAAGTATACCTATGGCTAATTCATGTTGATGTCTGGCAGAAACCAACAAAATACTATGAAGTAATTATCCTCCAACTAAAATACAAATAAAATTTAAAAATATATGCAATATAATGTCAGTGTTAAGGGCCATGAGAATTTGATAAAGGACTGTGATGGGGGTGATGAGTGCTCTGGTTTCGTGAGGGTGACCAGAGGTCACTTCTCTGAGGAGGTGACATTTGAGAGATCTGAAGAAAAGGGACAAGCCATGCAAATATAGGGCTACAATGGTCCAGGGAGAGGGCTAGGCACAATTGAGGATCAGTACACAGGGCCAGGGGCTTCCCAGGTAGCTCAGTGGTAAAGAATGCACCTGCCAGTATAGGAGAGGCAGCTTCAATCCCTGGGTCGGGAAGATCCCCTGGAGAAGGGCGTGGCAACCCACTCCAGTATTCTTGCCTGGAGAATCCCATGACAGGATCCTGGTGGGCTACCATCAGTGGGGTTGTGAAAAGTTGGATGCAATTGAGCATGCACGCAAACACAGGGCCAGTGTGACTGGAGCTGTATGTGGGAAGAGGGTGGAGACAGAGTGCTAAGGAGTAGGTTGGGAGTGTTGGCAAAGTTTGAGTGTGGGATGTTCTGTATCCCCTTGGAAGACAATTGGGAATATCTTGAATAGCATCTCTTAATAATGGGTTACTTATTAAGCCGTCCATTCATTGTATACGTTTTGTTCATTACCCACAATGTGCAGGGTCCTGAGCTGTTGAATTGGACAGTGGTCCTCAAACCTGGTGGGAGTCAGTAGCACCTGGACAGCCTTCTGAAGATGAAGGTTGCAGAGCACCAAGACCAGAATCCCCAGGGAGGGAAGCCCAGGCCTCTGCTGTGTTTTGTTTTAAAAACATCTCGAGTGATTCTGATTAGCAGTTGTTGGATCTGCCTTTAGTACCAAGGGCTTACCTGGTGCCTCAGCTGGTAAAGAGTCTGCCTGCAACGTGGGAGACCTGGGTTCAGTCCCTGGGTTGGGAAGATCCCCTGGAGAACGGAAAGGGGAAAACTCCAGTTTTCTGGCCTGGAGAATTCCATGGACTATACAGTCCATGGGGTCACAAAGAGCTGGACATGACTGAGCAACTTTCACTTCACTTAGTACGTTTGGCAGAAGGTAGCCTCATTTTCAGGGGGCTGACAGTGAGGCAGAGAGGGTAGGATTCTCCAGTTGTTGCATGCTCACGGGGCAGCATGTGTTTCATAAGAGAAGCACACAGTCTGCTAAAGAGGGTTTCAGAAGAGGGAATGAATCCTTTCCTTTGGAGAGGACAGAGGAAGCCTAAAGGAAAGACAGACCAGTTTCTTCACCTGTGAAGGATGAGATCAAAATAGACCCCAGAGGTTATAAAGACGAAGTGGGTAATAAGTACCTGAGAGCTTCCCAAACGGGGTTTGGCACATGGTGCATGCATGTGCAGTTGCTAAGTCATGTCCGGCTCTTTGTGACCCCGTGGACTGTAGCCCACCAGGCTCCTCTGTCCATGGGACTTCCCAGGCAAGAACACTGGAGTGGGTTGCCATTTCCTCATCCAGAGGATCTCCCCAACCCAGGGATCGAACCTTCATCTTCATCGGCAGGCAGATTTTTTTTATCACTGAGCCACTTGGGAAAACCCCTGGCTCATAGAAAGTGCTCAATAAATGTGACCAGTTTTTGGAGCTGGGTCTTAAAAGAATGGTTGGGATTTCTGAAATATGAAATGCTATCTATGTAGTTTGTCATCTAATAAAGATTTTCGAAATAAAGCTTCCATGTAAAGGATGATTCAAATAAGCAGCAATTACAAAACAGGAGGAAAAAAAAAAAATCTGGCTGTCAGCTTGATGAATAGTCCTAGTAAGCAAGGGGATTAAGATTTTCCAAATCTAAATCCATCCCCAGAACCTTGTACAGGAAGTATTTTGTTCTTGAACATTGATTGGGGTTTAGTCTGATGCATTTGAACCGTCTTCACTCTATTTCCTTATTGTTTGATTTATTGGACCAGCCAGCTTTCAAGGACCAACTGTGGGCCAGCCCTGGCGTGCTGTCCATGGGGTGGCCAAGTGCTCCACGCTTGAGATCTGGAGGCGCTTACATCGTAGTGGGGGAAAAGGAATACACATAAAAGTCAAATTAAGTTGAGTCTTCATTCCGTAGGTACCACTTAGGAAGGGGACTGGATACACATCAGCCTGTAACATCTGGATCCCATTTCAGTTGGAAAGTCTGTTTTAAAAGGAAACATCGCGCTGTGTCATGTGACTGTGACCCATTCATCCAAAGTCATTAGCAAACATCTGATTCATTTCGCTTCTTAATGCTTGCAACTGAGAGGATCCGCTTTGTGTTGTAATGGAGGAAAGCCTAGGAATAAGAAGGTTCTGGAAGGTCAATGTGATTTCCAGCACTGACATGTAGATGGGGCTGGTAGAATGTTACACCCTTTCCAAGCATCATAAGTGCTCAGGAAAAGAGGTTAGGGTGTTAGGACTTGGCTCTGTTTAATTGACCCCTGAATTGTGACTGCCAAAAGCGAAGAGGATTAATCTGCTGTTCAGAGAGTATTCCCTGGTGGTTCAAAGGATGATTTCTTGATTCCAAGAAAAAGGCATGGTTGACTGTTAGCCTGAACTTTCTACAGTGATTGCCCACAGTGGATGTGGGTGGGCAAGTTTGTTTGCAGTGGCCCCCTGGCTAGGCCTTAGTGGAGTGATGGGATGTGTGGGTTGGAACGAAAGATGGAAAGTTGAACCCTCAGCTCAGTGGGAGTCTAATCAAGAGAGAAGTTTCCTGTGGATCTGGCCAGACCCAAGAGGCGGGGGAGGCCTCTCTATTTCCGGCCTGAAATGAACCGGCAGTGTGGAAAAGAGGGGAGGCGGGTGTTCCAGCAATTTCCCTAGGGTGACTCTTGCTCAGCAGTCTGCTCACCTAGCCCCAATTGTTTGTCTCACACACAAACTGGAGTTGCCTAGAACAGCATCAATGTAACAAAACAAAGCTGATAATCTGGAGGCATTTGTCCCCCTTCTGACCAAGAGAACTGAGTGTCGCTTTCTCTTTTACATGGTGAGTGTGTTGTGCTCTTTTCTGAAGGCTTTTCTGTGAAATGCTGGAGACCTGGGGGGCAGAGCTCAGTTTAACTCCAGTTTGGGCTTTCCATGGCTCCATCAGGGCTTCATTAGAGGCATCTTTCAAGTGGCCTTCCAGAAAGATTGAGCTTTCTCTGTGAATACCTCCGCATTCTCCAAGGAGAAGAAATCAAGCAGATGAGATGGACATCCAGAATTATACACATTCTTATCCTGACATCATAAGCGCATTTATTCTTTAAAAAAATTTTTTTAATGTAGCCCATATTTAAAATCTGCTGGATTTGTTACAAAATTGCTTCTGTTTTATGTTTGGGTTTTTTCTTTTTTTTTTTTTTTTTTTGGCCTCACAGCAGGATCTTAGCTCCCCAGCCAGGAATCGAGCCCATACCTCCTGCACAGAAAGGCCAAGTCTTAACCAGTGGACCACCAGGGAGGTCCCCAAACACATTTATTCTTGAAAATGAATGCAGTGAAGCTGGGTAATGTTAGGTTTCTGAGGCCCTTTAGGATGCTCAGGCTGGGGGGCTGGTGCTGGGATGAGCAAAGATGCTACCAGGTCCTGTGTGCTGCCCTCCTGCCCCTCTGCATTTAGAGAACTGCTTTTTCACTTGGGGTTGCTTGTTCCTCTTTTGATTTTAATCTCGGGTGCTTGGCTTCTGTTCTGGGCAAGTGCGGTGTGGAGCCGGGTGTAGAAGGATGAGCCAGGACCCTCACGTGTGCCCTGTGAGTGGGAAGTGGTTTGGGGTTAAGTAATCCAGAGGTGTGACCGGGCAGCTGTTTCTGACACCTCTGATAAGGGGAAGTGGCATTTTCACACCTGAACCATACAGTTCAGTCTGATCCAGTAGTTCCCGATTTCAGTCTCATCTCGGTCTTTTCAACCTCCAGAGGCAGGACATTCACAGTCAGAATCCATCATTTTGCACGTTTCTTGCTGTAGGTGTGTCTGAGGGTCTGAGAAAAACCCTCCTTACAGTCTGTCAAGCCCCCTTGCCCCTGCCTCTGCCCCTGACCCACTTACATGGTTGGGCTTAGGACTGTTTAGCTGAGGTGGTTCTCTGGTCCCTTAGAGCAGTGGCCCCCAACCTTTTGGGCACCAGGGACCAGTTTTGTGGAAGACAGTTTTCCCACGGACCAGCGGTTGGGGAGATGGTTTCGGGATGATTCGAGTGTATCATATTTATTGTGCTCCTGTGAGAATCTAGGGGAAGATCCCTTGGAGCGGGGCATGGCAACCCACCCCAGTATTCTTGCCTGGAGAATCCCCACGAACAGAGGAGCCTTAGGGTCTCCTATGGCTGATGGGCTACAGTCCATAGGGTCGCAGTGAGTCAGACGTGACTAAAGTGACTCAGCACGCTTGATAATCTAATGCCTCCACGGATCTGACAGGAGGTGGAGCTCAGGCGGTAACGTGAGCGAGTGATGGGGATTGGCTGTAAATACAGATGAAGCTTTGTTCACTTGCCTGCTGCTCACCACCTGCTGTGCAGCCTGGTTCCTAACAGGGCCATGGACCAGTCAATGACCCAGAGGGTTGGGGACCCCTGTCTTAGAGCCTGTGGTGAATGCTGGCTCCTCGCTCCTCTTTTCTTAGTGATAGCAGGTCCTGTCCATTCAGTGGACATTGGTCGGTTGGTGACCTTCCACTTTCTCTGTATGTGTTTGAAGGGGACAGAGATGAATGGGACATTGGGTTATGACCTAGGGGAGAGGCCCATCTGTCACAGGCCACCTGGTTGATGATATGGCACTGAGGATCAGAGTATGCTGCCTTAAATCTGTGTCCAAACCCCCAACTTGACTTTTAAATATATTTATTTATATATCAAAGAATCTGTCTGCGATACAGGAAACCAGGGTTCGATCCCTGGGTTGGGAGGTTCCTCTGGAGAAGGGAATGGCAATGCACTCCAGTATTCTTGCCTGGAGAATTCCACGGACAGAAGCCTGGCCGGCTACAGTCCATGGGGTCGCAAAGAGTTGGACATGACTGAGCGACTAACACGTTTATATATTTGGGTGCACCGGGTCTTAGTTGCAGCATACCGGATCTAGTTCCCTGATGAGGGATTGACCCTTGGCCCCCTTCATTGGGTGTGTGGAGTCTTAGCCACTGAACCATCAGGGAAGTCCCCCCAGCTTGGTTTTGTCCTTCACTGGACAACTCCACATTGTCTCTCAACAGCATCAAGTTGGCGACTGGAAAGAGACTTCTTGTGCTTCTAGCTGGACTTGTTTCTCCCGTGCATCACCCAATGAGTCTTTGAAGGAAGGGACGTGATCTGTGAAGGGGATCTGTCGAGCTGGGGAAATCCTGGACTCTGTTTCTGAGAAAGGTTCATCCTCTGTATGCTGGCATGTGGTTCTTCAGACCAGAGAGTGCCCTTACAATGGTTCAGCTGGACTCTTTGTGTCTGCTTGAAAAGAGAGGGGGAGTTGGGTGAAGCGTTTGATTTCAGCTTTAAAACATGGATAAGCTGGAGTGACATGGTGGTCAAAGTATTCTGTGGGAACCACGTACCTTTGAACAAAACAGAGTCGCTGTGTGTGGGTTGGGGAGGTTTCTTTTCTCCTGTGACCTGGATCCATCAACACTGAGGAGAGAGCGGTGAAATTTCAGTTGAGTGCAGACACTACTTCCTCCAGGCCCTCCCTCAGCACCCAGCCCATTACCAGGTCCTGGCTAGGATCTCCATGGTCACTTATATAGGATGTATTCTGGTTATAATGTGTTTTGAGGGAGGAACAGTGCAAAGATAGGGGAGAAAGGAATTGTTCCTCCCAAGAGAAGAGCAATTTGCAACCTACTCAGTCTCTTGGACTTTATTTCCATTTTTGGCAGCTGTCATCTCTGACTACAGTGTGTAACATTGGAACACAGGCCTTTTTTCTTTTGTTTGTTTATTAAACCATAAAGGGACTGTTTATTGAAGCAATATTGTCATATTGCTAAAGAATTCACAGTAATGGAAAATGACAACTCCTAATTTTGGTATCACTTCCCCCAATTTGGATGGAGTAAAAGCTTATTATAATTTCTATATTAAGTTATAAAAATGACATCTCAGATTTTTCTTAATCTTTCAAACCCTGCAATCAGTCTATGAACACACAGATAATACAGTGATCGAGAGGGGATCTTTCAAACTCTGCTGTGTTTAAAACAACTAATTGATCTCGGGCTCCTAAATAATGGGTATCTTAAAAAAAAATTTTTTTTTTTAGTTCTACCAGTTTATTGCTATTAATCCATCTCCCTTCACCCTCACGCATGTGTGCTCAGTCATGTAACCCCATGAACTGCAGTCTGCCAGGCTCCTCTGTGTGTGGACTTTTCCAGGCAAGAACACTGGAGTGGGTTGCCATTTCCTTCTCCATTAAAAAAAAAAAAATTATTTACTTAATGGTATTTAAAGTGTTTTTTTTCTTAATTTGAGGATAGTTGCTTTACAATATTGTGTTTGTTTCTGCTGTACAACAACGTGTATCAGCTGTCAGTATACAAACATCCCCTCCCTTTGGAACCTCCCTCCCACCTCCCATCCCAGCCCTCTAGGCGGTCACAGAGAATTTTGGGCTTCTTAAAAAGGAGCAATCAAAGTTAGGTGTTTAGGTCACCATCAGGTTTCTGAACTTACTGCTCATGGGGCTGGTCCTGATCAGTGGAGTCATTTTATTTGAGAGTTTTGGGTTCTTATTTCTACGCCTGTTGATCTCAGTATCAAATATGCCAGATCGTGGGCATAGAGTATAATGAAGTTCTGGTGCCAGTCGTTCCAGTGACCCAGGTAATGGAAATCAAGCTTGGGTGCCCGAGTGGGATGTGTTGGTGCACAGTGGTTCAGGGTTGGATGTGAAAGAATGTTATTGCCCTGCCAGCAGGAAGGGGGCCATGTTTTTTATTTCAGAGAGAGAATTTTAGATGGTGTAATATACACGGTATGAACATAAGAGTGAATCAGATAGTGAGGAAATGATTCCTTTTGATTTGTCTTTCAATACCTCTGATTTCACCAAATAGAAAATCTGAGTGTGGTGCATTCTTAACACCTATAAGGTTTAACATTTGCAGTCTCAGTCTGGCTGGCTACTGTAGCCACTTGGACTAGCTTGCCTTATGCCAGGTTCTGTTCTGTGTTTTTCCCCCCACTGACTCTGCCTTGTGGCATGCATAACTTCCTGACCAGGGATTGAACCTGCGCCCCCTTCAGTGGAAGCTCTGAGTCTTAACCACTGGACATCCAGGGAAGCCCCTTCTCTTTTCTTTGCTATTGTCCGCATATTGAACAATTTTCCCCAAATGTTTGCTGATGTCTTGACTGTTTGTTCATGTAAGAGAATGAGAAACTCTCAACTCTTTTTTTTTTTTAAGTTTGAATGCTTTTATCTATAGATTTTTCTCTGGGCAGTTTAGATTCTCTCAGAAAAATTGTTCTAATTGTACCTAGTCAGAACATGCCTGGCCCCCGGGGCTGTGAGACATCAATAGGATAAGAGGGCCAAGATCCTCAACTCAATATGTAAACCCATTTGTCTTGTATCTTTCCCCCATCTCTCTTTCTAACCTGGTTTCCCTAAGTTGGAAACATCTCTCATTCAGTCTTTGCAGAGGGTAGACTTCCTTTGTCCTGTGGAAGTGGAGGAGGGATTGTTCTCTGTAAGTGTGGAGGGAGTAGAGATGTCATTCATTTATCCAGCCTCTCACATTTCCCAGTGCTGACAGCCTGCTCTACCACACTCTCCATAATTGGACTCAGTCTGTCTGGATCTCATTATTTCTACAGTTTTCCCCCTCAGGCCCTCTACTGTTGTTAGGTATTTATTAATTTGTTTACTGTTTTTCCAATTACAATGAAACTTTATCATTAAATACTCTTGTCTATTTCTATTTCCAAAAGAATATTTCCAGACTTCCTGGCAGTCCTGTGGTTAAGACTTCACCTTCTGATGCAGGGGATGTGGGTAGATTCCTGGTTGAAAAAAGGAAGCAGTATTGTAACAAATTCAATAAAGACTTTAAAAATGGTCCACATTAAAAAAAAAAAAACACATAAAAACAAAGGAATATTTCCAGTAAGTGGAATTACTTAGATCAAAGAGTAAGAGTATTTAAAATATCTGAAGCTCTTCAAAAGCTTTAGCTGTATTTTGCCAAATCTTAAACTCCAGTTTTACTACTAATGATCGCCATCATCTCTCATCACCATCATCCTATTCATCACCATAACCACCACCATCCTATTCGTCACCATGACCACTATCATCCTGTCAGTCACCATCACCATCATATCTATCACCATCACTAAACAAGCACTTGCAGGGACTATTCTAAGCACTTCTACACTCTTACCTCATTAAATCTTCACAGCAGTCTTGTGCAAAAGGCACAGTTCCTATTCAGTTTGGCAGAGAAGAGAGATTTAGAGAACTTTAATACTTGCCTGGGGTTCCAGACCTAGTAAGTACTAGAACTGGAACTCATTTTCAGACCCACCTGGCTACATAGTTATGCTGGTCCTGTCAGCCCTCCATCCCCAGGGCTGCCCTGTCTCCTTGTCAGGGCTCGTCTTCAGGGCATTGGCCAGTGAAGAAATATGTCCAGAGTCTCACATTTCCTCTTTCCTTCATCTGTCCAAATTAGCAAGGAGTGATGCCATTTGCTAAGGGCTCTTTGCTGTTCCTGGGGATACTACATTTTCTCTCAAGAAAAGAAGCTATGAATTGGTGTTTTTGATCTCTTCATACAGCTCCAGTCTGCATTTGGTGCAGCCAAAATCTCTCCAAGGCTCTGACATGTAGAAAGTGCTTTGCTTTGGTTTCTAGGATGGATGCAGACCTTTTCTTTCTTTTTTTGACTGTGCCTGATGGCATGTGAGATCTTAGTTCCCCCACCAGCGATTGAACTTGTGCCCCCTGGGTTGGGAGTGTGGAGTCTTACCCACTGGACCTCAAGGGAAGTCCTGTTTTCTTTTCTTCTGAGAATTCCAGTACTATTTCGTAGCAGATCTGATAGGCAGGCCAAACCCCTGAGGGCCTTCACCTTATCACTTAGGAATTGTTCTATTACCCCATCTTTACAATAATTCAGTTGGTCATATCATATTCACTTCTGGATGAGTAGCTATGATAGCTCTTGGGAGGCAGGTGGCCTGAGTCTCCCCCTGACTCAGACAGTCCTTTATTTTCTCAAATATAAATAAAAGAATCATATGCCCTGCCTCTTGCTATTTCCCAGAAGTTCCATGAGAATAAGAAAGAGGATCTTTGTAAATAAGTTTTTTTCCCCCCTCTAATCAGATAGGATGAAGACCAGGAATCATAAGTATGGCTTCATTACCACACCAAGGTGGAACTCATTAGAAAACATTTCTTTCTATCTGATCTCTCTTTTGTTTCACTTGTTCCTACCTTTCAGTAGAGACTCCTATGAATCCTGGGATGCTTTTGCTTATCTTTAGCAAGCACATAGCCCAGTCAACTAAATAAGACTCTTATAAAGGCTGTGGGCCATCAGAATTTCTTTTACTATAAGGCATGAAGTATTGGGGAAGATATACCAAAGTGGCCACTGACGACCACCTGCCCTGTAGACAACACACTGTGTAATCCCTTTTACTGACTGCCTCTCACCCACTGAACCTCTCCTGCGCTGGGGCCTTTGCTCTGGTCTTCTGAGTGTTTCCGTTTAAAATCCTAGAATTGTGTGCTGATTAACCCATCCTTCCAGGGCTCTGCAGTTTACTCAGGGGCCAAGATTTGGAATATGCATTTTCAGTTTTAGCTGACTCGACAAAGTATGTGTGCTGAAATGCTTATGATTGAAGAAGTGAGTAAGCGAAGGACATTTGTTGTTCCGTCGCTCAGTCGTATCCCACTCTTTG
Source organism: Ovis aries (assembly GCF_016772045.2). Taxonomy (NCBI): domain Eukaryota; kingdom Metazoa; phylum Chordata; class Mammalia; order Artiodactyla; family Bovidae; genus Ovis; species Ovis aries. The sequence goes on along the minus strand of NC_056055.1, from coordinate 40,470,321 downwards.
TGACCCCATGGACATGCAGCATACCAGGCTTCCTCATCCTTCACTATCTCCTGGAGTTTGTTCAGATTCATGTCCACTGGGTCAGTGATGCTATCGAACTGTCTCATCCTCTGCCACCCCCTTCTCCTTTTGCCTTTAATCTTTCCCAGCATCAGGGTCTTTTCCAATGAGTCAGCCCTTTGCATCAGGTGGCCAAAGTATCATGAATATTTATTCTTCCAATAAATATTCAGAGTTGATTTCCTTTAGGATTGACTAGTTTGACCTCCTTGAGTCAAGGGACTCTCAAGAGTCTTCTCCCACACCACAGTTCAAAAGCATCAATTCTTTGGCACTCAGTCTTCTTTAGGGTCCAATTCTCACATCCATACATGACTGCTGGAAAAACCATAGCTTTGACTACATGGACCTTTGTAGGCAAAGTAATGTCTCTGCCTTTTTAATACACTGTCTAGGTTTGTCATAGGTTTTTCTTCCAAGGAGTGAGTGTCTTTTAATTTCATGGCTGCACTCACCATCCATCGTGATTTTGGAGCCCAAGAAAATACTGCCACTGTTTCTGTTTTTCCCATCTATTTGCCGTGAAGTGATGGGACTGGATGCCATGGTCTTAGTTTTATGAATGTTGAGTTTTAAGATGATTATTTAAACTTGTCAGAATCTTTCTGAGAACTAGATTTCTGTTAATTAAGGAGACTTCATCCCTCATAGATGAACCGTGGACATTTAGCCACTGTCACAACTGAGACTCTTTGTCCAAGAAAGTTTCCCTGACCATTCTACCAGAATATTATCCCTCCCTCCTGGCCTGACATTATTTGGTACTGCACTTAATCACCTTCCAACTTTTTCTCTTTTTTGTTTACTGCTATATCTCCAGCAAATGGAACAAGACCAAGTTCCATCCAGTTGTTTGTTGAATGAATGAATGAAGCATTTTTACTTTTAGTATTTTTTATTTTGGCCACCTGATCCGAAGAATGACTCACTTGAGAAGACCCTGATGTTGGGAAAGATTGAAGGTGGGAGGAGAAGGGGATGACAGAGGATGAGATGGTTGGATGGCATCACTGACTCAATGGACATGAGTCTGAGTAAACTCCGGGAGTTGGTGATGGACAGGGAGACCTGGTCTGCAGTTCATGGGGTCGTGAAGAGTTGGACACGACTGAGCGACTGAACTGAACTGATGATTCCTTCACTTTGTAATATCCTTGAGTTCTTAATATTTTTAATATCTATAAAAGAACAAATATTGCTTAACTTTTTCACCTTATGGCAAGTGTTATGGATATTTTAATATCTGTGAGAAAAAGACCAAGAAATGGGTTATTTTGAACCTCAGTCCCTTGCAGTTGGAAAAGGTACAAATGAACTAAAAACACTTCTTTTAACTCAGAGAAACTTAACCTAGGATGAGAGGGGATGGGCTAGACCTCACAAGGATCAACAAACTGGGATGAAAAGAGGATGGACTAGACCACGCAAGGATCAACTTGAGGCTCCTCTTTGCAATGAGGGACAGAGACAGAGCTTCATCTTTTTTCCCTATAATTCATTAATATAAAAGCAATAAGAAAGGCAATGTATGTGTTTTATAACAGTTTGAATAATACAGAGACAACATAACTGGCTTCTCTGCCCTCTTTTCTGTCAGGGCCACCTTGGTACCCCTCTTAGGTGACAATGTTAAGGTTGCCAGACCTGTCATTTAACAGCCCCCAACTGCCAAATTACCCAGTTAAAAATGATGAGCAAAGGACTTAAGCAGACATTTCTTCAAAGAAGTTATACAAACAGCCACCAAGCACAGGAAAAGATGCTCAACATCACAACATCTTTAGAGAAATGAGATAGCACCTCACAAGCATCAGGATGGTTGCTATCAGAAATCCCAAAGTAACAGGGTTGGGGAGAATGTGGAAAAATTGGAACCCTTGTACCCTGTTGATGGGAATGTAAAATGAAGGGCAACTCTAGAAAATAGTGATACTTTCTTAAAAATTAAAACAAGAGTTATTGTATGATCCAGCAACTCCACTTCTGGGTAGGTACCCAAAAGAATTGACAGCAGAGTCTCAAGTAGGCATTTGTAAACTCGTGTTCATGGCAGCACTGTTCACAACAGCCAAGAGGTGGAGGCAGCCCTAGTGTCCATCAGTAGATGACTGGATAGACAAACGTGGTGTGTTCATGTGTGTGTCCCTGTGCTAAACCGTGTCTGACTCCTTGTGACCCCATGGATTGTAGTCCACCAGGCTCCTCTGTCCTGGAATTTCCCAGGCAAGAATACTGGAGCGGGTTACCATTTCCTCCTTTAGGGGATCTTCCCGACCCAGGGATTGAACTCATGTCTCCTGCATCTCCTGCATTCGCAGGTAGATTCTTTACCACTAGCGCCACCTGGGAAGCCTCTGATCTATCCATACGATGAACTCAGCCTTTAAAAAGAAGTAAATTACGAGACCAGCGTTTAAGACTCTGTGTGCCCCCATTGCAAGGGGCCTGGGTTTGATCTCTGGTTGAGGAACTAGATCCTGAATGTTGCAACTGAGACCCAATGTAGCCAAATAAATAAAAATTAAAGAATAATTTTTGAAAAAGGAAATTGACACAGGGTCCAATATGGATGAACCTACAGACTGTATGCTGAGTGAAATAAGCCAGTCTCAAAAAGACAAATACTGTGTGAATCCCTTTACATGAGGTACCTATGAGTAGTCAAATTTATAGCAACAGAAAGTAGAATATTGGTTACCAGGACTGGGAGAAGGGCGAAAGGGGAAGTTATTATTTAATGGGTACCGAGTTTCAGTTTTGCACGATGAAAGAATTCTGGAGATTAGTTGCGCAACAATGGGAATATACTTGGCACTACTGAATTGTGAACCTAAGATGATTTAAATGGTAAATTTTAAATGATATGCCTTTTACTACAGTTTTTTAAAAATTTAAGGAAAGCAAAAAGATGATAGTCTGTATCAGGTACACGTGTCTGTATCACACAAAGACAGGTGTGCCTTATACAGATTCCTGTAAGCCAAGAGCATACAGGCCACTTCTTGTTTCCTGTTTGCTTAAAAAAAAAAAAAAAGGTGAGGGGATCATATTACAGACATTACTCAGCAACTTGCTTTCAAAGGTGACTAATTATCCATGGGATGTGTACACTGGGGTTTATGTTTCCTTTTTCTGAGCCTTCCAGTTATTTCCAGTGTGGTTGCCACTACAGGCGAGGCTGTTATAAAATACTTTGTGTGTATTTCCTTATGTATGGCTGATGGCATCATTGATTCAAGGGACATGAGTTTGAGCAAACTTAGTGAGATAGTGAAGGACAGGGAACTCTGGCGTGCTTCAGTCCATGGTGTGGAAAAGACTTGGGCACGATCAAGCGGCTGAACAACAACAAAACGTACTGCTGAATTATTTCTACTGACTTTCAAAAATAATTGCTAAGTCAAGAGTATTGTCAGACTCTTTTCCTGAATGTTTAAAGCTCCTCACGTTCACATGGTATTTAGTACTTTATGAGATGTCAGCTTGTTGACCTCCATTCTGGTATCAGGCTTTGTAGTCGGCTGGTGGATAATGATTTGCTATTATTGTTTTTCATACTTGAGGTTGTGAAGTTGAGTTGCTTTAAAAATGTACTAGCTTTGCCTTTTTTTTTTTTTTCGGTATTTGGGATAAGATAGGAAGTGTAATTTTGTTTTCTTTCAGACAAACAGCCAGTTATGCTCGCGCTGGTTATGAAATCATTTTTCCTCATGAAATTAAAGTGCTATTATCAAGTATGTTTTGATATTTTTCTAGACTGAGTCCACTGATTTTTCCATTTCTGTATCAGTGCTAAGTCAGTTTTGAGTGTATAGGAACTTGATAATCATTTTTTCTCCAGTTTTTTATTAGTTTATTTTTGACTGTGTTGGGTCTTTGTTGCTGCACACAGGCTTTCTCGAGTTGTGGCGGTCGGGAGCTACTCTCGTTGTGGTGCGGACTTCTCCTTGTGGTGGCTTCTCTTGTTGCAGAGCACGGGCTCTGGTTGTGGCACGCAGGCTTAGTTGCCCCGTGACATGTGGGATCTTCCCCAAACCAGGGATCAAGCCCTTGTCCCGTATCCTGGCAGGCAGATTCTTAACCACTGGATCACCAGGGAAGTATTTTTTTCCAGTTTTATTAAGAAATAATTGGTATAATTGTATAAATGGAAGGTATACTGTTTAATGTGTCAAAAGGAAAATTCCTTACCATTTTCCCTTTTCAAAATTTTCTCATCCATTCTCAGATATCTATTTTTCCATATTATGAACTTTTAAAATCTTTTTATTTTTTAAAGGTCCAATTGAAATTCTGAAATTCAGATCATCTTTTCAACTTTTACATATAATGTGGTCTGTGCATATATTTGTATACCTCAAATTTTTATGATTAAGGAAACTATATATGCTCATCATTTTCAACAAAATAGTAAAGTAATAAATAATACTTTTTCTAATCTCCTGAATCTATTAACCACTTATTGTGTAAGCTTCTAGACATTTTTCTGTGCTTTTGAACACATATATTAATTATTTAACAAAGATGAAACATAATTTACACAGATGGAACATAATATACACAGAAGGGAAATATACACTTTTTCCCTTCCACTTAAGAACAAGTATGGACATCTTCTCAGTAACCCTATTTCTTTTTTTGACATTTAAAATTGTATTTTTAAAATTAATTTTTATTGGAGCACAGTCGCTTTACAGTGTTACTTTCTACGTGTAGCAAAGTGAATCAGCTGTACGTATACATACATCCCCTGTCCTGTGGGTTTCTTTCCCATTTTGGTCACCACAGGGCACTGAGAAGAGAGTAACCCCTATTTCAGTACTTTCACAAACACCCTTGCTTTTTCCTGTAGGCTCCAGAGTATTTCCTAGTGCTGATGTATTACAATTTATCTAAATAATTTTTCTGTTAGATGTATTGATTGCTTCCTCCTTTCATTTTTGTGAATGCATTAGTTTGCTAGGACTGTAATGATAAAGTACCAAAGACTAGCTGGCATAAAGAATAGGAATTTATTTTCCCACAGTTCTGAAGACTGGCTGTTGATCGGACGGCCTGGTTCCTTGTGAGGACTGGGAAGGAAAGATTGGTTCCAGGCCTTTCTCTTTGACTTCTGAATGGCTGTCTTCTGCCTGTGTCTCCACATTATCTTCCTTTGTGCCTGTGTCCACGTTTCTGTTCTTATAAAAGATACCAGTTATGTTAGTGGGATTAGGGCCTACGGGTGTATGAGCTCATTCTAACTTAACTGCTTCTGCAAAGAGTTATCTCCAAATAGAGTCACATTCTCAGGTTCTGGGGCTTAGGACTTATACATAAAAATTTAGGGGGACACGATTCAAACATTAACAATGAGCAGGGATTTTTCCTGCACATTTATCTTTGTGCTTTTAAGTTAATCTATTGTAGAATAAATTGCTATAAATGGGATTGGTTGAAGTTTATATACATTTCAAAAATTCATAAAGAGTTGTGAAGTGTTCTCTTTTTCTTTCTTTATGTAAGATTGGTAATTTGTTCCTTTAAGATTACATAGGAGTCACCAGTGAAGCCATTTGAACTAGGAATTTTATTGGGGAGTTTCACTAATTGTTCAGTTTCTTCAATAGAACTGTTTAGATTTTCTCTTTGTGTGTCAAGTTAGTTGTTACAGGTTTAAAAACAACTTTGTATTTCATTAGAATTTTCAAGTTTATTGACATTGACTTTTTAATGTCTACCGACTTTTGGCTTTGTCGGTCCTTCTATTGAATGTTTATTTTCTTATTTCCTTCTTTTGCATTTCATTGGTGGTTTTTTTTTTTTGTTTGTTTCACAAGCTTCCTGATTGATTAGGTCACTCGGTTTTGAGCCTTTCTTTTCTAAAAGCAAGTGCTGGTTAACATGTGGAGCAACTGGAACGCACACCCACTGTCGGATTGGGATTGTAACTTGATATAACCACTACAGAAAATTGTTACTAGTATTCACTAAAATTGAACATATGCATAACATGTGCTCCAGCAATCACATTTCTGTGTAAATACCCTACAGAACTGAATTTGCATGCATAGTAAAGATGTGTAAGAATGTGTATTTATGGTAGTCTCAAGTTGGACACATCCCACATGGGTAAGTAAATTATTGATTCATAAAATGGGAGTCTGTTAGCAATGAATATGAGCAAACTGTGAGTAAAGGTGACAACATGAATGAGTTGCAAACATATATTGGGTGATTCAGGTTATATATAAATTTAACACGGACAAGGAGTATCTCTAGTGTCCGAAAAGTGATTACATTTGAGGAAATTGAGAAATTCTTCACCTTGGAGGTGATTACATGTCCATATTTATTGCTTAATAATTAATGAGCCTGTATAGCTATCAGTTCAGTTTAGTCGCTCAGTCATGTCCGACTCTTTATGACCCCATGAATCGCAGCATGCCAGGCCTCTCTGTCCGTCACCAACTCCCGGAATTCACTCAAACTCATGTCCATCGAGTCTTCTCCAACACCACAGTTCAAAAACATCAATTCTTCGGCGCTTAGCTTTCTTCACAGTCCAGCTCTCACATCCATACATGACCGCTGGAAAAACCATAGCCTTGACTAGACAGACCTTTGTTGGCAAAGTAATATCTCTGCTTTTGAGTATGCTATCTAGGTTGGTCATAACTTTTCTTCCAAGGAGTAAGCGTCTTTTAATTTCATGGCTGCAGTCACCATCTGCAGTGATTTTGGAGCCCCCAAAATAAAGTCTGACACTGTTTCCACTGTTTCCCCATCTATTTCCCATGAAGTGATGGGACCGGATGCCGTGATCTTTGTTTTCTGAATGTTGAGCTTTAAGCCAACTCTTTCACTCTCTTCTTTCACTTTCATCAAGAGGCTCTTTAGTTCTTCTTCACTTTCTGCCATAAGGGTGGTGTCATCTGCATATCTGAGGTTATTGATAATTTCTCTCGGCAATCTTGATTCCAGCTTTTGCTTCTTCCAACCCAGTGTTTCTCATGATGTACTCTGCATAGAAGTTAAATAAGCAGGGGGACAATATACAGCCTTGACGTACTCCTTTTCCTATTTGGAACCGGTCTGTTGTTCCATGTCCAGTTTTAACTGTTGCTTCCTGACCTGCATATAGGTTTCTCAAGAGGCAGGTCAGGTGGTCTGGTATTCCCATCTCTTTCAGAATTTTTCACAGTTTATTGTAAGCCACACAGTCAAAGGCTTTGGCAGAGTCAATAAAGCACGAACTGTCTTGCTTTTTCCATGATCCAGCTGATGATTGCAATTTGATCTCTGATTCCTCTGCCTTTTCTAAGACCAGCTTGAACATCTGGAAGTTCACGGTTCACGTATTACTGAAGCCTGGCTTGGAGAATTTTGAGCATTACTTTACCTGCATGTGAGATGAGTGCAGCTGTGTGGTAGTTTGAGCATTCTTTGGTATTGCCTTTCTTAGGGATTGGAATGAAAACTGACCTTCTCCAGTCCTGTGGCCACTGCTGAGTTTTCCAAATTTGCTGGGATATTGAGTGCAGCACTTTGACAGCATCATCTTTCAGGATTTGAAACAGCTCGACTGGAATTCCATCACCTCCACTAGCTTTGTTTGTAGTGATGCTTCCTAAGGCCCACTTGACTTCACATTCCAAGATGTCTGGCTCTAGCTGAGTGAATAGTTATCTGTTATACCTCAACAGAAATGTTTCTTTTAGAATGTAATGCATGTTTTCAAAATACCCTCAAAAATTTTTCTCATTAGTATTCCCACCAGCCCTGTTTGAGAACACCAGTCTCTACACCCTTCCAATCTTGGGAATTTCCATATTTTAAAATATTTCCTAATTTGGTAGAAAAAAATGGATTGCTACTTAAGTTTCCACTGTATTACTTCTAATGGACATTTTTGCTGGACATTTATATTCTGTGTTTGGTCCATTTGTGTTTGCTCACTTTTCTCTCTGGTAAAAACTCTCCTTTATCTTCATGGTTAGTAACTTATATTTTCGTGTTTGTGATATATGTTGTAACTTTAAAAAAACTGTATTTATTTTTAATTGGAGGATAAGTGCCTTACAGTATTGTCTTTGTTTCTGCCATACATCAGCACAAATGAGTCATAGGTGTACAGATGTCCCCTCGCTCTTCAACCTCCCACCTCCTACCCGGCAGCCCATCCTGCCCCTCCAAGATTGTCTCAGAGCACCAGATTTGAGCTCCCTGTGTCAAACCGCAAATTTCAGCTGACTGTGTGATCTTACGTATGGTGATGTATATGTTTCAAGGTTACTCTCTCAGTTCGTCCCACACTTTCCTTCCCCTACTGTGTCCACACGTCTCCATGTTCTCTATGTCTGTGTCTCCACTGCTGCCCTGAAAATAGGTTCATCAGTACCATCTTTCTATATTCCATTAATATGCATCAATATATGCTATTTCTTTTTCTTTTTCTGACTGACTTCACTCTATATAAACTTTAGGTTCATCCACCTCACTAGACTGACTCAGATGTGTTCTTCTTTATGGCTGAGTAATATTCCATTGTATATATGTACCACAACTTCTTTATCTGTTCATCTGACGGTGGACATCTAGGTGGTTTTCATGGCCTAGCTATTGTAAATAGTGATGAACATTGGGGTATATGTGTCTTTTTCAGTTATGATTTCCTCAGAGTATATGCCTAGTAGTGGGATTGTTGGATTATATGGTAGTTTTATTCCTAGTTTTTAAAGAAATCTCATACTGTTCTCCATAGTGGCTGTATCAGTTTACATTCCTACCAACAGGGCAGGAGGGTTCCCTTTCCTGTGCTACCACACTGTAGTTTCGATTTGTCAAAAGCAGAGACATTGCTTTGCCAACAAAGGTCCATCTAGTCAAGGCTATGGTTTTTTCAGTGGTCATGTATGGATGTGAGAGTTGGACTATAAAGAAACCTGAGTGCTGAAGAATTAATTGATGCTTTTGAACTGTGGTGTTGGAGAAGACTTGAGAGTCCCTTGCACTGCAGGGAGATCCAACCAGTCCATCCTAAAGGAGATCAGTCCTGGGTGTTCACTGGAAGGACTGATGCTGAAGCTGAAACTCCAGTACTGCGGCCACCTTATGCGAAAAGTTGACTCATTGGAAAAGACCCGGATGCTGGGAGGGATTGGGGGCAGGAGGAGAAGGGGACGACAGAGGATGAGATGGCTGGATGGCAACACCGACTCAATGGACCTGAGTTTGAGTGGACTGCAGGAGTTGGTGATGGACAGGGAGGCCTGGCATGCTGTGACTCATGGGGTGGCAAAGAGTTGGACACGACTGGGCAGCTGAACTGAATAATGACTGATGTGGAGCATCTTTTCATGTGTGGCTAATAAGCCATCAGTTTGTCTTGGTAAGTTACATTTTTCTGTCTCTGTCTTATATGTTGTAACTTTATATGTTGTAACTTTTTAAACAGTTTGTTTTTAAAGAGCAGTTTTAGGTTCGCAGCAAAATTGAGAGGAAGGTACAGAGATTCCTGTATATCAATATCTCCTGATCCCACACATGCTTAGCCTCCACTGTTAAAAGCACCCTCCACCAAAGAGGTACAGTTACAAGAGTTGACTAAGCTACACTGACACATCATAATCGCCCAAATCCCGCGGTTTACATTAGGGTTCACTGTTTGTGTTGTACATTCTGTGGGTTTTTGCACAATGTATCATGACAAGTATCCACCACTACAGTATCATAGAGAATAATTTCACTGGTCTAATGCTCCACCTGTTCATTGCTCCCTCCCCCTCAACCGCTAGCAACCTCTGATCTCTTTACTGTCTTCATGGTTTTGCCTTTTCCAGAATCTTATAAAGTTGGAATCATACAGTATGTAGTCTTCTCAGAGCGGCTCCTTTCACTTAGTAATATGCATCTTAAGGTCCTTTATGTCCTTTCAAGGCTTGATAGCTCACTTCTGTTTAGCATTGAATAATATTCCGTTGTCTCAACGTACCAGTTTATTTATCCATTAACCTACTGAAGGATGTCTTGGTTGCTTCCAAGTTTTGGCAGCTATAAATAAAGTTTCTATAAACATCCCTGTGCATGTTTTTATGTGGCATAAGTTTTCAGTTCATTTGAATAAATATCAAAGAGTAGTAATTGCTAGAGCATATGGCAAAAGTATGTTTAGTTTTTTAAGAAACTGTCAAACTGTCTTCCAAAGTGGATGTATCATTTTGCATTTTTAGCAAAGAAATGAAAGTTCGTGCTCCACGTTCTTGCCAACAAGACATCCTTTTGAATTAACTTTTGTTGAGTGTGAGGTTTATCTAAATTCTTTTTTTTTTTTTTTTAGCATGTAGCTGTCCAGTTGTCCCAGCACCATTTGTTGAAAAAACTATCTTTCTCCTCCACTGCATTGCCTTTTTCCCTTTGTTAAGGACCAGTTGACTATATTTGTGTGTGTCTATTTGTGGGTTCTCTGTTCTGTTCTGTTGGTCTGTTTGTCTGTTCTTTCACCAATACCCCGTGATTTGATAATTTTAGCTCTCCTCCAACTTTGTTGCTCTTGTTCAGAATTGCGTTGGCTATTCTTGGTCTTTTGACTCTGTATGTAAACTTTAGAATCAGTTTGTTTGTATCCACAAAGTAATGTGAGGGATTTTGATAGCGATTGCATTGGAAGAACTGATATCTTGGCAACATTGAGTCTTACTATCCCTGAACATGAAGTCTCTCTCCACTTAGTTCTTCTTTCCTTTTGTTAATCAGAATTGTGCAGTTTTCCTCAAAGATCTTGAATATAGCTTGTTGTATTTATATCTAAAATATTTCTCTTTTTTTTGGTGCTAGTGTAAATGGCATTGTGCTTTTAATTTCAAAATCTGCTTGTTAATTTTTGGTAACTAGGAAAATAAATGACATCTGTATATTAAACTTGTATCCTGCAACCTTGCTGAAATTAGTTTCAGGAACTTCCTTTTTTTTTAAGATTTGGATTTTCCATGTAGATGATGTCATTTGTAAGCAGAGACATTTTATTTCTTCAATCTATATATTGTGTCCATTTGTTGCCTTACTGCATTAGCTAGGACTTCTATACAATGTTGAACAGGAGTGGTGAGAGTAATCATCTTTGACTTGTTCCTGATCTTAGTGGGAAAAGCTTCTAGTTTCTTACTATCAAATCCTAGTTATAGGATTTTTGTAGATTTTCTTTATCAAGTAGAGAAAGTTCCCCTCTGTTCCTAGATTACTCAGAGTTTTTATCATGAATGGGTATTTGATTTTCTCAAATGCTTTTTTTATTGATATGATCATATCAAGATAAATTGTGTTCTGTGTATGATTCATTTTTACATATCATTTATAGCTTTATTGCCCTGTGGGAGTTGTAATTTTTAATCAAACCTACAGTCATTTTACTGTCTAAGGGAGGCTTTTCTTTTCCTGAAGTTATAAATACATTGTCTTTATTTTTTTCTTGAGTATTTCTGTGATTTTATGTTTTACATTAAATCCCTAATCCATTGAAAATTTGTTAACATATATGGTGTGAGGAAACATCCCATGTTTTTGTCTACCCAGCAAAGCAATTATTATTTTTTATTGAGTTATAGGTGATTTACAGCACGTTAATTTCTGCTGTACAGCAAAGTGATTAAGTTATCTATGCTGCTGCTGCTGCTGCGTCGCTTCAGTCGTGTCCAACTCTGTGCGACCCCATAGACGGCAGCCCACCAGGCTGCGCCGTCCCTGGGATTCTCCAGGCAAGAACACTGGAGTGGACTGCCATTTCCTTCTCCAATGCATGAAACTGAAAAGTGAAAGAGAAGTCGCTCAGTCGTGTCTGACTCTTAGCAACCCCATGGACTGCAGCCCACCAGGCTCCTCCGTCCATGGGATTTTCCAGGCAAGAGTACTGGAGTGGGGGCCATTGCCTTCTCCTAAGTTATCTATGTGTACACACATAATACACATTCTATTTTAGTGTTATTTTTTATTATGGTTTGTCATAGGATATTGAATATAGTTGCCTGTGCTATACAGTAGGACTTTGATATTTATCCATTCTATACATAAACTTCCCTGGTGGCTCAGACGGTAGAGCATCTGTCTACAATGCTGGAGACCCGGGTTCGATCCCTGGGTTGGGAAGATCCCTTGGCGAAGGAAATGGCAATCCACTCCAGTACTGTTGCCTGGAAAATCCCATGGACAGAGGAGCCTGGTAGGCTACAGTCCATGGGGTCTCAAAGAGTCGGACACGACTGAGCGACTTCATGTTCACATTCATATATAAAAGCTCAGATCTGCTAAAGCCAACCTCCTACTCCAGCCTTCTCCTGCCTCTTCTCTATGTCCGTGAGTCTGTTTCTGATTATAGATAGGATCATTTGTGTCATATTTTATATACCACATATAAGTGATATCCTGTGGTATTTGTCTTCCTCTTTGTAACTTCACTTAGTATGATCTCTAGATTTATCCATGTTGCTGCAAATGGCATTATTTCATTCTTTTTTTTTTTTTTTTTTGCCTGAGTAGTATTCCATTGTAGATATGCACCGCATCTTTATCCATTCATCTCTTGATGAACATTTAGGTTGTTGCCATGTCTTGGCTATTGTGAATAGTGCTGCTGTGATATTGGGGTTGCATATATCTTCTTGAATTATAGTTTTGTTTGAATATATGTCCAGGAGTAGAATTGCTGGATCATGTGATAATTTTATTTTTAGTTTTTTTGAGGAACCTCCTTACTTGTCTCCATAGTCGCTGAACCAATTCCCACCAATAGTGTTGGGGAGTTTGCTTTTCCCCACACCTCTCCATCATTTGGTATTTATAGGCTTTTTAATGATGGCCATTCTCACCAGTGGACTGCCCTAGTGGCTCAGTGGTAAAGAATCCACCTACAATGCAGGAGATGTGGGTTCTATCTCTGGATCAGGAAGATCTCCTGGAGAAGGAAATGGAATCTCTAGTATTTTTCTGGGGAAAATCCCATAGAGGAGCCTGAAGGCAGGCTTTTGTCCATGGGATTGCAAAAGAGTTGGACATGACTTAGTGACTACAACAATAATTCTGAATTTTCTAAATTTTCTCCCAGTCCGTAGGTTCTCTTTATGTTTGGTTTATAGTTTTGTTTGCTGTACAAATGTTTAATTTATTTAGGTGCCACTTGTTAATTTTTGTTGTTTTTGGAGACTGACCTAAGACTGTCTAAATATTGATATAGTTTATAGTAGAGAATATTTTGCTTATGCTCTCTTCTAGGAATTTTATGGTGGTCATGTCTTACGTTTAAGTCTGTAGGCAGTTTTGACTTTATTTTTGTGTATGGTGTGAGGATGTGTTCTAACTTTATTGATTTACATGCAGCTATCCAATTTTCCTGACACCACTTGCTGAAGAGACTCTTTTCTCCATTGTATATTCTTTGTCGAAGATGGACTGTAGGTGTGTGGGTTTATTTGTAGGCTATTTTTTCTGTTGATCCCTGTGTCGGTCTTTGTGCCAACACTACACCGTTTTGATTACTGTCACTTGTAGTCTGACATCTGGGAGGGTTTTGCCTTCTGCGCAACTATGTTGACAACATTCCTTAAATCATTTCTATTCCAATATAATTGAATTGCCAATTTTACCATTAATTACTTTCCTATATTGAGGTTTGTATTTTCTGGGTTTTTAAAATTGTGTTCAGGGACATTTCTGGAGGTACAGTGGTTAAGATTTCATGCTTTCACAGTAGGCAATATGAGTTTGATCCCTGGTCGAGGAACTAAGATGGCACAAGCTTCACTGCATGGCCAGATATTTGTTATTGCATATGTTGTTGTTTTGTTGTTAAGTTGTATCTGACTCTTTGCAACCCCATGGACTGCAGCATGCCAGGCTCCTCTATCCTCCCCTTTCTCCCAGTTTCCTCAAATTCATGTCCATTGAATTGCTGATGCTGTCTAACCATCTCATTCTCTGACATCCCATATCCTTTTTGCATATTTTGTTGTTCAGTTGCTCAGTCATGTCTGACTCCTTGCAACTCCATGGACTGCAGCACACCAGGCTTTCCTGTCCTTCATCATCTCTTGGAGCTTGCTCAAACTCATGTCCATTGAGTCAGTGATGCCATCCAGCCATCTCATCCTCTGTTATCCCCTTCTGCCTTCAATCTTCCCCAGCATCAGGGTCTTTTCTGATGAGTCAGCTCTTTGGCCACATGAGGTGGCCAAAATATTGGAGCGTCACCATCAATCCTTCCAGTGAATATTCAGGGTTGATTTCTTTTAGGATGGCCTGGTTTGATCTCCCTGCAGTCCAAGGGACTCTCAAGAGTCTTCTCCAACACCACAGTTCAAAAACATCCGTTCTTTGGTGCTCAGCCTTCTTTATGGTCAAACTCTCACAACCTTTCATGACTACTGGAAAAACCATAGCCTTGACTAGATGGACCTTTGTTGGCAAAGTAATGTCTCTGCTTTTTAATATGGTATCTAGGTTTGTCATAGCTTTTCTTCCAAGGAGCAACCATCTTTTAATTTCATGGCTGTAGTCTATGGGGTCACAAAGAGTCAGATATGACTGAGTGACTGAGCTGAGGCTATAAAAGGAACTGATTTTCTCTTACATGAGTTGATTGATCTCTAAATAAAGGTATAAATAATTAAATATAGGTTCAGGAAATTTTTTTAAGTGACAAAGCAATCACAAGTAAAATAGAGATTTTTCGTTTTTTGTGTTAGTTCCTTAGTTGTGTCCAACTCTTTGCGACCCCATGGACTGTAGCCCACCAGGCTCCTCTGGATTCTCCAGGCAAGAATACTAGAGTGGTAGACATTTCCTTCTCAAGAGGATCTTCCTGATCCAGGGATTGAACCTGGGTCTCCTTTGTTGCAGGCAGAAATTTTTTACCATCTGAGTCAGCAGGGAAGCCCTTGTTTTTTTACTAAAATTTAAAAAATTAAGAGACAATTGATATACGTTAAATTTACCTTTTTCAGTGCATTAATCTGTGAATTTTGACAGACACATTCAGTTGTGCAACTACTAGTATAATCAAAATGTAGAATACTTCCATCACTTGCAAAAATTCTCCTGAGCCCCTTCTTTTTCATCCCCCAGAACTTCGGGGCTACTGTATATTTATACAGTATATTTATACACTGTATGGAATCATACAGTACCTATGTACTCTGTTGAGTCTGGCTTCCTTTATTTAACATAACATGTGTGACATTCATTCATGTTGTATCAGCAATTGTTCCTTTTCATTGTTGAGAAGAATTCCGGTGTATAGATGTAACATAGCTTGTTTGTTTATTCTCTTGTTGAAAGACATTCAGGTGGTTTCTGGTTTTTGACAAGTACAATGAAAGCCTATCTATTCGGAGAATTACCTTATTATATTGCCAGAAGAAGGGAAAGGAATCCACAGAACAAGAGATAAAAAATGAAACAAAACACAGAAAATAGAAAGCACAAAGTGAGAATGATAAAAATGAGATGCAAATATTTGTTGGCCTTTTGTATACTTAATGTGTGGATAGGATTTGGTCCAGTGGAGGAAAGTAGAGAGGGTTATTGGAGTAAGGGGATCGCAGAGGAAGACTCAGACAGGACTGAGCTTTGAAAATTCTTAAATCACATGCATCAGTAGAAAACAGAACTATCAGAAAATTTTTGAACTGGGGAATAGATGTTATAAATGTTATGAAGTGAAAGTTGCTCAGTCATGTCTGACTCTGCGAGTCCATGGACTGTACGATCTATGGAATTCTCCAGGCCAGAATACTGGAGTGGGTAGCTGTTCCCTTCTCCAGGGAATCTTCCCAACCCAGGGATCAAACCCACCCAGATCTTCCACATTGCAGGAGGATTCTTTACCAGCTGAGCCACCAGGGTAGCCCATAAATGTTATAAGTAGTCTTAAAAAGTATTAGAGTGGCACAGTTATACAAAGTTGTGTTCTAATACCAATAATAACTAATTCTTCCCCTGGTGTTCTATTATTCAGTCTCTACAGTAGCTCTATGTCATAATTATTATTACCTGTCTGTGTTTAAAAAAAGAATCCAACCAAGTAAATTGGAAGATCTATCTGGCTTCATTGGGTGATTCATGAACCCTGCAGCATCCCACATAGCAACTAGAAGGGGGCTGTAAAAGGTTGTACGAAGAGGGAGTTTGTTATAGGAAGAAGGATTGAGCAAGGGAGATACTACCAAAAGGAAAGAAAGGATTATTTTTAGGCCAGCACTTCTTTATTGGGAGGATGAGAACAATAAGGGTTTTATCATGTAGATTATCTCTTCTTCCTTTGGAGGTTGGATAGAGTCCACCTGACAGATGACCTCATTGGTGCTGACCAGAAAATTCCACATTGGTTGATTAAAATTCTATTTCTGGTGTTAGGTATTGAATCTAAGTTGGGAATCTTGGGCTTTAGCACAAGTGATGCCATTGTGGGCCTGTGGTTTTTCTCTTGAACATCCTGTTTTACACAAGAAGAGAGACTGCAGGGAGGGTGATCATTTGAGATCCAAAAGTAGTGGGGACATAGTCTCTCTGCTAGTACTATGTACTAGGCACAGATCTAAATGTTTTACCTTTATAATCCATCAGTCCTCATAAGAGCACTGTGTGTGAATTGGTGTAATTGTACCCATTTTACAGGTGAGAAAATTGGGCACCAAGAGTTTCAATTACCTCCAATAAGAATCAATAAATATAGGGACTACCCTGGTGGTATAGTGGTTGAGACTTTACCTATCAGTGCAGGGGGTGTGGGTTGGACCCCTGGTCAGAGAGCTAGGATCCCACATGCCTTGCAGCCAAAAAACTAAAACATAAAATAGAAACCTTCTTGTAACAAATTCAATAAAGACTTAAAAAACTGGTCCACATCAAAAATATTAAAAAAAAAAAAAAAAAAAAGCAGAGCCAGTGTTTGGACACAGGTAGCCTGAGTCCAGAGCAGGTATAATTAGCAATGGTGTCATACTGTGAACTCTGTACTCTCTCAGAGATTGCTTTTTTTTTTTTTTTTTTTGGTCATGAAATGAGTCCCATGTTCAGGCTTCCTTCTTCGCAGGTTTGTATGAGGCTCAAATAAGTAATGCAGAGATTCTTGAAGTGTTGACCTGAACCAGCAGTGTCATTCTTACTTGGGAGTGTGCAGATACAAATTCTGGGGCCTCATTCCTAACCTGCTGACTCAGTCTTGAGGTGGGGCCCAGCAGTTTTGTGTTTTAACAAGCCTTCCTGGTGATTCTGATGCAGGCTGAAATTTGTGAACCAATGGAATATTTCATGTGGAATTCATTAAAGAATATACTGTGCTTGTATAAAAAGAAACTGATAAAACCCTGCAAGAGTCCCCATCTCATGAAATGCAAAGAAAGTTCTCTGTGTATTAGCACTATACCCATGCTTCTCCCAATAGTCTGACACCCTAGTCTCACCCTGGATGTAAACATATTCTGAAATTAGTGTATTTTATTTTCGTGATGTTTCCTATAGTTTTACCACATGAGTATATTTTATAAACCTAATTTATTTAGTTTTCCAAGACTTCGAATTTTATCTAAAGGTACCACCGTGAGTGGGAGAAGGCAATGGCACCCCACTCCAGTACTCTTTCCTGGAAAATCCCATGGACGGAGGAACCTGGTAGGCTGCAGTCTGTGGGGTCGCTAAGAGTCAGACACGACTGCGCGACTTCACTTTCACTTTTTAGTTTCATGCATTGGAGAAGGAAATGGCAATCCACTCCAGTGTTCTTGCCTGGAGAATCCCAGGGACGGGGGAGTCTGGTAGGCTGCCATCTATGGGGTCGCACAGAGTTGGACACGACTGAAGAGACTTAGCAGCAGCAACCACCCTGAGTATGTTTTGTATTTTTATTAAACATGCTTAACATTTTGTTAGTGGTATGTGTGTACATTTGATGACTGCATTCTGTTTGAATATAACATAACCTATTTCTATGGGGTTGCAAAGAGTTGGACACGACTGAGCAACTACGAACAAAGCTAGTAGAGGTGATGGAATTCCAGTTGAGCTGTTTCAAATCCTGAAAGATGATGCTGTCAAAGTGCTGCACTCAATATCCCAGCAAATTTGGAAAACTCATCAGGACTGGAAAAGGTCAGTTTTCATTCCAATCCCAAAGAAAAGCAATACCAAAGAATGCTCAGACTGCCGCACAATTGAACTCATCTCACACGCTAGTAAAGTAATGCTCAAAATTCTCGAATCCAGGCTTCAGCAATACATGAACCATGAACTTCCAGATGTTCAAGCTGGTTTTAGAAAAGGCAGAGGAACCAGAGATCAAATTGCCAACATCCGCTGGATCATTGAAAAAGCAAGAGAGTTCCAGAAAAACATCTATTTCTGCTTCATTGACTATGCCAAAGCCTTTGACTGTTGGATCATAGTAAACTGTGGAAAGTTCTGAAAGAGATGGGAATACCAGACCACTTGACTTGCCTCTTGAGAAATCTGTATGCAGGTCAGGAAGCAACAGTTAGAACTGGACATGGAACAACAGACTGGTTCCAAATAGGAAAAGGAGTACATCAAGGCTGTATATTGTCCCTCTGCTTATTTAACTTCTATGCAGAGTACATCAAGAGAAACGCTGGGCTGGAAGAAGCACAAGCTGGAATCAAGATTGCTGGGAGAAATCTCAATCACCTCAGATATGCACAAGATACCACCCTTATGGCAGAAAGTGAAGAGGAACTAAAAAGCCTCTTGATGAAAGTGAAAGAGGAGAGTGAAAAAGTTGGCTTAAAGCTCAACATTTAGAAAACGAAGATTATGGCATCTGGTCCCATCACTTCATGGGAAAATAGATGGGGAAACAGTGTCAGACTTTATTTTTTGGGCTCCAAAATCACTGCAGATGGTGACTGCAGCCATGAAATTAAAAGACGCTTACTCCTTGGAAGGAAAGTTATGACCAACCTAGATAGCATATTCAAAAGCAGATACATTACTTTGCCAACAAAGGTCCGTCTAGTCAAGGCTATGGTTTTTCCCGTGGTCATGTATGGATGTGAGAGTTGGACTGTGAAGAAGGCTGAGCACTGAAGAATTGATGTTTTTGAACTGTGGTGTTGGAGAAGACTCTGGAGAGTCCCTTGGACTGCAAGGAGATCCAACCAGTCCATTCTGAAGGACATCAGCCCTGGGATTTCTTTGAAAGAAATGATGCTAAAGCTGAAACTCCAGTACATTGGCCACCTCATGCAAAGAGTTGACTCATTGGAGAAAGACTCTGATGCTGGGAGGGATTGGGGGCAGGAAGAGAAGGGGACGACAGAGGATGAGATGGCTGGATGGCATCACTGACTCGATGGACATGAGTTTGAGTGAACTCCAGGAGTTGGTGATGGACAGGGAGGCCTGGCCTGCTGCAGTTCATGGGGTTGCAGAGTTGGATAGAACTGAGCGACTGAACTGAAGTAGCTCCAGAACCATTCAAAACTCAATGTGATCCACCACATTAAGAGGAAAAAAAAAAAAAAGATCATCTCTACAGATGCAGGAAAGGCATTTGATAAAATCTGATATCCACTGATGATAAACAATGTTTGCAAATTGCAAGTATCTTCAACCTGATAAGAACCACATGTGATTTACCTACAGCAAACATACTGAATCAAACATTAAATCTGCTTCCCTAATACTGGTAACAAGGCAAAGATATCTGCTTCTCCATTCTACATTTTCAAGGTGGTTCTAGCTAGTACAATAAGGAGAAAAAAAAAAAAAACCTTACTAATGAGGAAGTATCTCATAAAGCTGTGTTTGTTAGCAAATGACAGGATCACCTATATAGAAAATTTTAAGATCGCTACAAAAATTTCTAGAACTAATGAATGAGGTTAAGGAGGTTTGGGGGCCTTTTCCCAGGTGGCTCAGTGATTAAAGAACCCACATGCAATGCAGGAGACGTGTATTCAATCCCTGGGTTGGGAAAATTCCCTGGAGGAGGACATGGCAACCCATTCCATTATTCTTGCCTGGAGAATCTCAAGGAGAAGAGGAGCCTGACAGGCTACATTCCAGTTGGTTGCAAAGAGTTGTACACGACTGAAGCCACTGAGCATGCAAGAAGTTTCTAGGATCCAGTTTTGGTCAATATTAAAAAAAAATTACATTTCTCTATACTACAACAAGCAAGCTGAGATTATTGGGTTATGATATGAAGTTCACTTCTTCCTATAGATTACAGGTCAGACAATTTTAAAACCACTGTCCCAGAAAAACTCTTGCACAAGTGTACCAGATATATATACATATATATATGTATGTTCAGTATTTCACAACAGTATTTGTGACAGCAAAAATGGGAATTAACCCAATGTCCATTGAAAGGAAAATGAAGAAATGCATTCACTTCAATTACTCAGATGTTTCCGACTCTTTGTGACCCTATGGACTGCAGCACGCCATGCTTCCCTGTCCATCACCAACTCCTGGAATTTACTCAAACTCATGTCTATAGAGTCAGTAATGCCATCCAGCCATCTCGTCTTCTACTCTCCTCTTCTCCTCCTGCCTTCAGTTTTTCCCAGCATCAGTGTCTTTTCCAAGGAGTCGGTTCTTCACATTAGGTGGCCAAAATATTGGAGTTTCAGCTTCAACATCAGTCCTTCCAATGAATAATGAGGACTGATTTCCTTTAGGATGGACTGGTTGGATCTCCTTGTGGTCCAAGGGACTCTCAAGAGTCTATTCCAACACTGCAGTTCAAAAGCATCAATTCTTTGGCACTCAGCTTTCTTTATAGTCCAACTCTCACATCCATACATGACTACTGGGAAAACCACAGCCTTGACTAGATGAACCTTTGTTGGCAAAGTAATGTTTCTACTTTTGTTCATGGCTTTTTTTCCAAGGAGCAAGCATCTTTTAATTTCATGGCTGCAGTCACCATCTGCAGTGATTTTGGAGCCCAAAAATAGTGTCTCACTGTTTCCATTTGTTTCCCCATCTATTTGCCATGAAGTGATAGGACCAGATGCCATGATCTTAGTTTTTTGAATGCTGAGTTTTAAGTCAACTTTTTCACTCTCCTCTTTCACTTTCATTAAGAGGCTCTTTAGTTTTTCTTTGCTTTTGCCAAAAGGATGATGTCATCTGCATATCTGAGGTTATTGATATTTCTCCCGGCAATCTTGATTCCAGCTTATGCTTCATCCAGCCCAGTATTTCTCATGATGTACTCTGCATAGAAGTTAAATAAGCAAGGTAACAATATACAGCCTTGATGTACTCCTTTCCCAATTTGGAACCAGTCTGTTGTTCCATGACCAGTTCTAACTGTTGTTTCTTGACCTGCATACAGATTTCTCAGGAGGTAGGTCAGGTGATCTGGTATTTCCTATCTAATTAAGAATTTCCCACAGTTTGTTGTGATCCACACTGTCAGAGACTTTGGTATAGTCAATAAAGCAGAAGTAAATGGTTTTATGGAACTCTCTTGCTTTTTCAATGATCCAGTGGATGTTGGCAATTTCATCTCTGGTTCCTCTGCCTTTTCTAAATCCAGTTTGAACATGTGGAAGTTCACCGTTCACATACTTTTGAAGCCTGGCTTGGAGAATTTTGAGCATTACTTTGCTAGCTCATGAGATGAGTGCAGTTGTGCAGTAGTTTGAGCATTATTCGGTATTGCCTTTTAGGGATTGGAATGAAAACTGACCTTTTCCAGTCCTGTGGCCACTGCTGAGTTTTCCAAATTTGCTGGCATATTGAGTGCAGCACTTTCACAGCATCATCTTTCAGGATTTGAAATAGCTCCACTGGAATTCCGTCATCTTCACTAGCTTTGTTCATGGTAATGCTTCCTAAGGCCCACTTGACTTTGCATTCCAAGATGTCTGGCTCTAGGTGAGTGACCACACCATCGTGGTTGTCTGGGTCATGAAGATATTTTGTGTACAGTTTTTCTGTGTATTCTTGCCACCTCTTCTTAATATCGTCTTTTTTTTTTTTTTTTAGAGATGTCTTATTTAGTTTCCAAACACTTTGTGTGCATGCTAAGTTGCTTCAGTTGTGTCTGACTCTGCAACAGTATGTACTGTATCCCACCAGGCTCCTCTTATCCTTGGGATTCTGCCGGCAAAAATATCAGGGTGGGTTGCCCTGCCCTCCCCCAGGAGATCTTCCTGACCTAGGGATCAAACTTGTGTCTCTTATGTCTCCTGCATTGGCAGGCGGGTTCTTTACCACTAGCTCTACTTGAGAAGCCCAGTATCTTGGGGTTTTCTAAATGTCTTTGTTACTGAGTTTTAATTTAATTCCATTGTCGTCAAAGAACATGCTTTGTTATGATTTGACTCTTTTTCAGTTAACTGGGATTTGTTCTGTTACCTGATCTACATCATTGCTAGGTCTTTTTCTCTGATTCATTTTTCTCCTAATAATAGTAAGTATTTTTCTCCCTCGCATGCATGGTAATCTTGAACTAGATGTCAAACATTGTAAGTTTTATCTTGTTGAGAGTTGAAGCCTTGTTGTTGGATGGTGTTATGAGGAAATGTTATTCTTTCTAGATGTGCAGTTCATCTTTATCAGGTGAGACCAGCACAGGCAAAATGGTCCTTCTGAGGACCAAGGCAGTTACTCTTCTGAGTACTCAAGCCAATGGCTGTGTTATCCGAACATTTCTCAACTCTGGTTGTGGAGAATGGAAACTGTTCCCAGCCCTCTGTGAGGCTTGGGAATTATTACTCCTGCTCTTTCCCAGTATTTCTTTCCCTTGCCCTCGGGAATTTTCTTCACATGCTGATTGGTAATCAACTAAGCTAACAGGGAAATTGCTGCAGCCCTCACCTCTTGGATTCTCTGCCTTGCACTTTCTTCCGACCTTGACCTCCCTGAATTCTCAACCTTCTCCTCACATCTCAAGGTGATTACTGTGCTGTTTGGATTTCTCCTCCCTGAACTTCCGCCTGGAGATGCAACTGTAGATTTCCTTTATCTCCTCATCTGTAAGAGCATCATTCTCCTGCATTGCATTGCTGTTCAATGTCTGAAAAACCACTGTATCATATTTTTTCTGTTTTTTTAATTGGAGTATAACTGCTTCACTTGTGTTGGTTGTGTTAGTTTCTGCTGTACTAAGAAGTGAGTCTGGAAAAGGAAGTGGCAACCCACTTCAGTATTCTTGCTTAGAGAATCCCATGGACAGAGGAGCCTGGGGGGCTCAGACCATGGGATCACAAGAGTTGGACATGACTTAGCAACTAAACCATCATGAAGTGAATCAGTCATATATATACATATGTCCCCTCCATCTTGAACATCCCTCCCAAGTCCCATCCCACCCTTCTAGGTCATCTCAGAGTACCAGGCTGAGCTTCCTGTGCTAAATAGCAGGTTCCCACCTGCTATCTATTTTAGATCTGACAGCGTATATATATCAGTGCTACTTTCCGATTCATCCCACCCTCCCCTTCCCCCATTTTGTTATTTTATACGTTTAAGACAGGATAGTAGCATCTGATTCCTGATGTATTCTCTGGTCCACTTTGGCCACAAGTTGAAATGAATATGTATTTTTCAAGAGAGGAAAGTATTCTAAACACATACTGAATTGCCAGTTCAAGTAGATTAGTCCAAAGTTATGTATCTTTTTTTATTTCATACTTGTCTTTCTGTGATGCTGAAAAATCTTAGTTCCAAAAACATTCCAACAGTTACTTGTTTTTATGTTTCTTATTCATGGGGCTCCCCTGGTGCTTCAGTCGGTAAAGAATCCACCTGCAATGCAGGAGACCTGGGTTTGATCTCTGGGTCAGAAAGATACCTTGAAGAAGGAAATGGCAACCACTCCAGTATTCTTGCCTGGAAAATCCCATGAACAGAGGAGCCTGGCGGGCTATAGTCCATGGGGTTGCAAGAGTAGGACACATCAGAGGGACTGACCACATTTTACTCTTAAAACAACTCTAGTTCAGTTCAGTCACTCGGTCGTGTCCTACTCTTCATGACTCCATGGACCACAGCACTCCAGGCCTCCCTGTCCATCACCACCTCCCGGAGCTTACTCAAACTCATGTCCATTGAGTCGGTGATGCCATCCAACCATGTCATCCTCTGCTGTCCCCTTCTCCTCCTGCCCTCAATCTTTCCCAGCATCAGGGTCTTTTCAGATGAGTCAGCTCTTTGCATCAGGTGGCCAAAGTATTGGAATTTCAGCTTCAACATCTAAGAGGTAGGCAAAATACCAGTTTATAAATGTCACTTTATTGATGAGGAAGCTGAAGCCATAAGATTAAACGACTTGCCTAAGAGTCCAGAATGGTAGATTTTTGGCCAAGCTGTGGAAAGTACCCTCAGTAGCCTGACTGTAGTTCAGTGTCACCTTGGTCCCTCACACAACCAGTGCCTGCTTCTTTATGAAAGGAGGCTCCCCACATCTCTTCAGTGTCTGGCTCTCTCCTCAGCTCTTTGCTCTTCTGATTCTCGCTTCCCTCCCGGCCACATGTGCCCACGTTCTGTTTGTTCCTGGTGCTTTCCCCATTATGTAATAGAAAAGCTGGGCTTTCATTCTTCTGTTGTTTAGTTGCTCAGTCCTCTCTGACTCTTTGTGACCCCATGGACTGCAGCACGCCAGGCTTCCCTGTCCTTCACTATCTTCCTGGAGTCTGCTCAGACTCAGGTCCATTGAGTTGATGATGCCATCCAACCATCTCATCCTCTGTTGCTGCCTCCTCCTCCTGCCTTGAATCTTTCCCAGCATCAGGGTCTTTTCCGGTGTGTTGGCTCTTTGCATCAAGTAGCCAAAGTATTGGAGCTTCAACTGAAGCAGCAGTCCTTCTGATGAATATTCAGGGTTGATTTCCTTTAAGATTAACTGGTTTGATCTCCTTGCAGTCCAAGTGTTCTGAGACCCTCTTGAAAGCGGGATATAGGGTAAAGTAGACTGACTGAGCTCATCTTGGAACAGGCCCTGCAGAGACATAAGCCCGGGACCAAAGCTGCTGCTGTTATATTTGCATGTTCAGGTTGATGGTTTTAAATTAATGGGTTTTCTAGCCGGCTGGGGTTCCCCAGTGAATTGTCTTTTGTCTCAAATTCATGTACACATGGAGAAAATAGTTACCAACGTTTTTCGCTATTATGTCAAGATGCTTGTTCTAGATTCTGCAATAATTGGTGGCTTTTATCTTAGCTTCTCTATTCCTCAGTTATGATTTCTCTCTGAAAGATAGATGTCGCAGCTCAGCCCAGTCTTAGATGTGACCATTTTTTATCTTCTGTCTCATTTATATTTTATTTTTTTAAATTAAATTTTGTGCTTCCCTGGTAGCTCAGCTGGTAAAGAATTCACTTGCAATGCAGGTTCAATTCCTGGGTCAGGAAGATCCCCCTGGAGAAGGGATAGGCTACCTACTCCAGTATTCTTGGTCTTCCCTAATAGATTAGACAGTAACGAATCTGCCTGTAATGCAGGAGACCTGGGTTCGATCCCTGGGCCCAATCTTAGATCTGACCATTTTATATCTTCAGTCTGTCTCATTTCTATTTTATTTTTTAAATTAATTTTTATTGGGGTATAGCTGCTTTACAATGTTGTGTTAATTACTACTGTACACCAAAATGAATCTGCTATACGTATACATATATGTGTGTGCTAAGTCGTGTCTGACTGTTTGCAACTCCATGGGGGTCTGAGGCCTGACAGGCTTCTCTGTCCATGGAATTTTCCAGGCAAAAATGCTGGAGTGGTTTGCCATTTCCTACTCCATATATTCCCTCTGTCTTGGACTTCTTTCCAATTCAGGTTACCATAGGGTGTTAAGTAGAGTTCCCTGTGTTCAGTTCAGTTCAGTTCAGTCGCTCAGTCGTGTCTGACTCTTTGTGACCCCATGAATTGCAGCACGCCAGGCCTCCCTGTCCATCACAATCTCCCGGAGTTCACTCAGACTCACGGCCATCGAATCCGTGATGCCATCCAGCCATCTCATCCTCTGTCGTCCCCTTCTCCTCCTGCCCCTAATCCCTCCCAGCATCAGAGTCTGTTCCAATGAGTCAACTCTTCTCATGAGGTGGCCAGTGTACTGGAGTTTCAGCTTTAGCATCAGTCCTTCCAAAGAAATCCCAGGGCTGATCTCCTTCAGAATGGACTGGTTGGATCTCCTTGCAGTCCTAGGGACTCTCAAGAGTCTTCTCCAACACCACAGTTCAAAAGCATCAATTCTTTGCCGCTCAGCCTTCTTCACAGTCCAACTCTCACATCCATATATGACCACAGGAAAAACCATAGCCTTGGCTAGACAGATATTAGTTGGCAAAGTAATATCTCTGCCTTTGAATATACTATCTAGGTTGGTCATAACTTTTCATCCAAGGAGTAAGTGTCTTTTAATTTCATGGCTGCAGTCACCATCTGCAGTGATTTTGGAGCCCAAAAAAATAAAGTCTGACACTGTTTCCACTGTTTCCCATCTATTTCCCATGAAGTGATGGGACAAGATACCATGATCTTCGTTTTCTGAATGTTGAGCTTTAAGCCAACTTTTTCACTCTCCTCTTTCACTTTCATCAAGAGGCTTTTTGGCTCCTCTTCACTTTCTGCCATAAGGGTTGTGTCATCTACATATCTGAGGTTATTGATATTTCTTCCTGCAATCTTGATTCCAGCTTGTGTTTCTTCCAGCCCAGCGTTTCTCATGATGTACTCTGCATATAGGTTAAATAAGCAGGGTGACAATATACAGCCTTGACGTACTCCTTTTCCTATTTGGAACCAGTCTGTTGTTCCATGTCCAGTTCTAACTGTTGCTTCCTGGCCTGCATACAGATTTCTCAAGAGGCAGGTCAGGTGGTCTGGTATTCCCATCTCTTTCAGAATTTTCCACAGTTTATTGTGATCCACACAGTCAAAGGCTTTGGCGTAGTCAATAAAGCAGAAATAGATGTGTTTTTGGAACTCTCTTGCTTTTCCCATGATCCAGCGGATGTTGGCAATTTGATCTCTGGTTCCTCTGCCTTTTCTAAAACCAGCTTGAACATCAGGGAGTTCACGGTTCACGTATTGCTGAAGCCTGGCTTGGAGAATTTTGAGCATTACTTTACTAGTATGTGAGATGAGTGCAATTGTACGGTAGTTTGAGTATTCTTTGGCATTGCCTTTCTTTGGGATTGGAATGAAAAGTGACCTTTTCCAGTCCTGTGGCCACTGCTGAGTTTTCCAAATTTGCTGGGATATTGAGTGCAGCACTTTGACAGCATCATCTTTCAGGATTTGAAATAGCTCAACTGGAATTCCATCACCTCCACTAGCTTTGTTCGTAGGGATGCTTCCTAAGGCTCACTTGACTTCACACTCCAAGATGTCTGGCTCTAGATTAGTGATCACATCATCATGATTATCTGGGTCGTGATCATCTTTTTTGTACAGTTCTTCTGTGTCTTCTTGCCACCTCTTCTTAATATCTTCTGCTTCTGTTAGGTCCTTACCATTTCTGTCCTTTATCGAGCCCATCTTGGCATGAAATGTTCCCTTGGTATCTCTAATTTTCTTGAAGAGATCTCTAGTCTTTCCCATTCTGTTGTTTCCCTCTATTTCTTTGCATTGATCGCTGAGGAAGGCTTTCTTATCTCTTCTTGCTATTCTTTGGAACTCTGCATTCAGATGCTTATATCTTTCCTTTTCTCCTATGCTTTTCGCCTCTCTTCTTTTCACAGCTACTTGTAAGGCCTCCCCAGACAGCCAATTTGTTTTTTTGCATTTCTTTTCCCTGGGGATGTTCTAGATCCCTGTCTCCTGTACAGTGTCACGAACCTCATTCCATAGTTTATCAGGCACTCTATCAGATCTAGACCCTTAAATCTATTTCTCACTTCCACTGTATAATCATAAGGGATTTGATTTAGGTCATACCTGAATGGTCTAGCAGTTTTCCCTACTCTCTTCAATTTAAGTCTGAATTTGGTAATAAGGAGTTCATGATCTGAGCCACAGTCAGCTCTTGGTCTTGTTTTTGTTGACTGTATAGAGCTTCTCCATCTTTGGCTGCAAAGAATATAATCAATCTGATTTCGGTGTTGACCATCTGGTGATGTCCATGTGTAGAGTCTTCTCTTGTGTTGTTGGAAGAGGGTGTTTGCTATGACCAGTGCATTTTCTTGGCAAAACTCGATTAGTCTTTGCCTTGCTTCATTCCGCATTCCAAGGCCAAATTTGCCTGGTACTCCATGTGTTTCTTGACTTCCTACTTTTGCATTCCAGTCCCCTATAATGAAAAGGACATCTTTTTTGTGTGTTAGTTCCACACGGTCTTGTAGGTCTTCATAAAACCGTTCAACTTCAGCTTTTTCAGTGTTACTGGTTGGGGCATAGACTTGGATAACTGTGATATTGAATGGTTTGCTTTGGAGACGAACAGAGATCATTCTGTCATTTTTGAGATTGCATCCAAGTACTGCATTTAGTTCTCTGTTTTATACACAGTATCAATAGTGTGTAAGTGCCAGTCCCAGTCTCACAGTTCCTGCAGCCTCCACCACTTTCTTCTCTGTGGTCATACATTTGCCCTCTTCATTTGTATCTCTATTTCTTCTTTGCAAAGAAGTTCATCTGTAACATTTTTTGTGTGTGTTTTTAACTACTCTGATAGCTTAGTTGGTAAAGAATCTGCCTGCAGTGCAGGAGACCCAGGTTTGATTCCTGGGTTGGAAAGATCCGCTGGAGAAAGGATAGGCTACCTATGGCAGTATTCTTGGGCTTCCCTTGTGGCTCAGCTGGTAAAGAATCCACCTGCAATGTGGGAGAACTGGGTTTGATCTCTGGGTTGGGAAGATCCCCTGGAGAGGAAAAGGCTACCCACTCCAGTATTCTGGCCTGGAGAATTCCATGGACTGTATAGTCCATGGGGTCCCAGAGTCAGACATAACTGACTTTCACTTGCTCTTTTTCACTTTCATCTTTGTTTAAGAATAACGTATACCTAGAAGAATCTGAGGACCTCGCAGGAGCGTGGCCGAGAGGAGCTACCCCTTGCCCAAGGTCAGGGGCAGCGGCCGAGAGGAACTACCCCACCTCCGAGTACATGATGAGAAACGCTGGACTGGAAGAAGTACAAGCTGGAATCAAGATTGCTGGGAGAAATCTCAATTACCTCAGATATGCAGCTGACACCACCCTTATGGCAGAAAGTGAAGAGGAACTAAAAAGCCTCTTGATGAAAGTGAAAGAGGAAAGTGAAAAAGTTGGCTTAAAGCTCAACATTGAGAAAATGAAGATCATGGCATCTGATCCCATCACTTCATGGGAAATAGATGGGAAACAGTGGAAACAGCGTCAGACTTTATTTTTTGGGGCTCCAAAATCACTGCAGATGGTGGTTGCAGCCATGAAATTAAAAGACACTTACTCCTTGGATGAAAAGTTATGACCAACCTAGATAGCAGATTGAAAAACAGAGACATTACTTTGCCAACAAAGGTCCGTCTAGTCAAGCCTGTGTTTTTTCCAATAGTCATGTATGGATGTGAGAGTTGGACTGTGAAGAAGGCTGAGCGGCAAAGAATTGATGCTTTTGAACTGTGGTGTTGGAGAAGACTCTGGAGAGTCCCTTGGACTGTAAGGAGATCCAACCAGTCCATTCTAAAGGAGATCAGCCCTGCATGTTCTTTGGAAGGAATGATGCTAAAGCTGAAACTCCAGTACTTTGGCCACCTCATGCCAAGAGTTGACTCATTGGAAAAGACTGATGCTGGGAGAGATTGGGGGCAGGAAGAGAAGGGGATGACAGAGGATGAGATGGCTGGATGGCATCACCAACTCGATGGACATGAGTTTGAGTGATCTCTGGGAGTTGGTGATGGACAGGGAGGCCTGGCGTGCTGGGATTCATGGGGTCGCAAAGAGTCGGACACGACTGAGCGACTGAACTGAGAAGAACCTGATGATAGTGCCTTATCCAATTAAGGAAAGATGTTCTGGTCTTGTTAATATGTTAATTTTTTTTGTTTTACTTCCTGATTACAATCCTTCCTTAGTTGCCCTCTGGTTTTCTTTTTTGTCTCTTACTTTTTCTCATCAAGAGAGGTCAGCTGAAAAGAATAGCAGCTAGTAGAAGTGTAAGCATGGTGACATTAGAATGTGTATCTCTAGTGCTACTCCCAGGTAGAGTACATGTGAGGCCACGATTGCGGCATCCTTG
This sequence comes from Ovis aries, assembly GCF_016772045.2. NCBI lineage: Eukaryota > Metazoa > Chordata > Mammalia > Artiodactyla > Bovidae > Ovis > Ovis aries. Next base: position 40,440,100 of record NC_056055.1, on the reverse strand, counting down.
GTGTTGTCAGTAACACCCTGAGTCCTCAGTTGAATCCCTACAGAAATGCTTGGAAAGGGCAGCAAGAAGATGGCTAAAATACTAAGCTATTCCCAGACTCTCTTGCTGTTTCTTAGGGGAGCTTTGTACTTTTGTTGTTGCTGTGCAGTTGCTGAGTCATGTCTGACTCTTTCTGACCTCATGTACTGCAGCTTCCCTCCTTCATCATCTCCTGGAGTTTGTTCATCTCCATTGAGTCAGTGAGGTCATCCAGCCATCTCATTCTCTGCCACCCCTTCTCCTTTTGCCTTCAATCTTTCCCAATGAGTTGGCTCTTCACATCAGGGGGCCAAAGTATTAGAGCTTCAACATCAGTCCTTCAATGAATATTCTGGGTTGATTTCCTTTAGAATGGCCTGGTTGGATCTCCTTGCAGTCCAAGGGACTCTGAAGAGTCATCTGCAGCACCACAATTCAAAAGCATCAATGCTTTGGTGCTCAGCCTTCTTTATGGTCTGACTCTGACATATCTGTACATGATTACTGGAGAAACTATAGCTTTGACTATATGGACCTTTGTTGGGAAAATGATGTCTCTGCTTTTTAATACACTGTCTGGATTTGTCATAGCTTTCCTTCCAAGGAGCAAGCTTTGTATTTAGCTGCCTGAAATAAAATGGGTTTGCTGTCCTTAAGGACACCTGCCTTTAACTTTACCTGGGAGAACTGCTGAGGGTAGCTTTTTCTATTACCTCTACAGTTCTCCCTGATTTCCCAGTTCTCACTGAGTGACTTCCACTGTCCTATTGGTGAGGGTGATTGTATCCATCTTTGAGGATATGGCTGCCACCATGCCCCAAGTGGGAAGCCAGACAGGGACAGAAAGGGGAAAGGAGCAGGTGACTGCTGTGTCTGCCAGCACTTGTTATCTTCCTCCAGGTTCTGCTGCATTCTCCTCTTTGGAACAATATACTGGTACATCGATTTCTTACGTAGAGGAGCTGTGGGGTAAAGCTCCCAGTGTTTGTAGAACAAAGACTTTCTATTTTACAATTTTGAATTGCCTTGTTTTAGCTTTCCTCCTTTATGTTTGTTGTGCAGTTGCTCAGTCATGTCCAACTCTTTGCAACCCCATGGACTGCAGCATGCCAGGCTTGCCTGTCCTTCACCATCTCCCAGAGTTTGCTGAAACTCCTGTCCATTGAATTAATGATGCCAACCAACCATCTCATCCTCTGTCGCCCCCTTCTCATGCCCTCAGTCTTTCCCAGTGTCAGGGTCTTTTCCAGTGAGTTGGCTGTTTGTATCAGGTGGCCAAAGTATTGGAGCTTCAGCATCAGTGCTTCCAATGAATATTCAGGACTGATTTCCTTTATGATTGACTGGTTTTATCTCCTTGCAGTTCAGGGGACTCTCAAGAGTCTTCTCCAGTACCACAGCTTGAAAGCATCAATTCTTCGACCTTTTTAGTCTCTTTTTTCTTTTGGCCATTCTGTGTGGCTTATAGGATCTTAATTCCCAGACCAGGAGTTGAACGCATACCCCTTGCAATGGAAGGGCAGAGTCTTCACTACTGGACCACCAGGAAAGTCCAGAGTCTATCGTTCTAACAGCTGACACTAGGCAGATCAAGATGAAAATGAAAATGATGAAGTTTGATCATCTTGTTAATATTCTGGAGCAGCAGACAGCTCAGATTGGGAGCTTGTTCTGTGTGTGTTGGCTCTTTCTTTGACACACACTGCCAAACACTGTAATAGACCATGTCAGGTTTTAGTTATTCTTTGGGGGTTGTAATTTGAGGGTTCATGAAAGAACCTAATTTATCGAAAAGGTTAAATACTAGTAATCCATCAACTTTTCGTTGTCAGAATCAGTCCTCATATTGGCACCTGTCAGCCTGTTCTATTGGTTTTTTGTTGCATAATCCTAAAATCAGTCAATCCTAAAGGAAATCAACCCTGAATATTCACGGGATGGACTGATGCTGAAGCTCTAATACTTTGGCCCCCTGATGCGAAGAGCTGACTCATTGGAAAAGACCCTGATGCTGGGAAAGATTGAAGGCAGGCGGAGAAGGGGAGGCAAGAGGACGAGATGGTTGAATGGCATCACTGACTCAGTCGACGTGGGTTTGAGCAAACTCCGGGAGAGAGTGAAGGACAGGGAAGTCTGGCTTGCTGCAGTCTATGGGGTCACAAAGAGTCATACACGACTCAGCAGCTGAACAACAGCAGCAATCCTAAGACCTCAAATTTCTTCTCTTTTTCTCTGTCTCTCAAAAGTCTGGTTCAAAAGAAAAGGCCAGGCCAAATCAAAGATGTGGTAAAATGCAAACTGTTTTACATTTGTAGACATACCATCTTGTCTAGTTGGCTCTACAAAATTATACTTTAGCGACATAAACAGTAAGCTGTTTAGGGCAGAATTCCAGGAGCTCGTCTTTCACAGCAGCTAGCAAGTCAGTTCATACACAGCAACTCACAGTTCTTGTTTAATTTCCTCAGACAAAACAAGAGATTGTGGTGGTGCCTGCTGATTCGAAAGGACACAAATTGTTTGTCTTGCCTCTTATCGTAACCTCGTGAATCAGGGGGCTTGCAGCCACAGGGACTCTTAGTGAGATCTGGTCCAATGCCTAGTCTACAGATGGGAAACTGAGGCCCTAGACGAACCAGGTCATGCTTGTGTCACTGGTATAACTGAGTCTGTTTGGTTCAGTCCAGAAGGTTTCCTTTATTTCTCCTTACTCTGTCTTCCTCTGTAGCATTTATTCACATTCCAGGGAGAAACACAATCCACTGAGAGTGTGTTAGTTGTATGCCTGAAATAGCATCCGGTGAACAGACAATAGGATCGCCAATCACCGGTTCCTATGGTAAAGCTTGTTGGAGGAAGTTGGAGTCTTAATGGATGAGGGAATAAAGTTTTTGGCTGTGCAAAAGCCAAAGACCAAAGAATTCTGGTCTTTTTTGCTGCATGGGCTTTCCTCTAGTTGTGGCGAGCAGGCTACTTGCTAGTTACAGTGCATGGGCTTCTCATTGCAGCGGCTTCTCCTGTGGAGCATGGGCTGTAGGGAACATGGGTTCAGTAGGTGCAGCTCCCAGGCTCTGGAGCACAGGCTCAGTAGTTGTGGCACACAGGCTTAGTTGCTCCGTAGCATGTGGGGTCTTCCCACATCAGGGATCGAACCTGTCTCCTGCATTGGCAGGCTGAATTTTTTTTTTTTTTCTTTTTACTGCTGAGCCACCAGGGAAGCCCCTAGTGAGAGAATTCTAGGAGTTGGATACACTGAGTGATTGAGCACGCACACACATAGGCAGACAACATACTGAGACTCTGTCAGGCTCTTTTCTTTGCTCATAGGCTCTTCCAGGGCATCTCTTTGCCATCATGGACCAGTCTGGTAAAATGGGATGAACAGGTCCTCATTGGGCCATGTTAGTAACAGCTTTGTTGCTCATAAAGCTGGGTTCCTCGGAGCAAGGTGCTGACCCTTTGAGTCTCTGTTTCCTCATTAAATAATATGGTAATAGGCAGCCACTCCATACAATGACTGCATTCCTTATGGAAGTGAAACCATAAACTGCAACGGAAATGAAGTGTATTAAAGAGGGTGCGGGAAGGGCATGGTTCAAAAGTGCGGACTTGGCATGAATAGAGGTCATTGTAAGTGATTGGAAATCTTGTTAGTACTTTAGTCGGAAGACATGAAACAGACAGCATAAGCGTGACTGGTGACTTGTCATTCCAGCAGAAGGCTTTGTTGAAGGATGTTTCCCAAGTGAAGCTCTTTGAAGGCTTATGTTGGAAAGATAGATTGTCTTGTATAATTTGCAAATAAAAAACATGAGAGAGTGATTGGATAACCCTTTCTTGAGTGGTGGGAG